>NC_141537.1:182726641-183059766 GCF_021556685.1 Rattus norvegicus | reverse complement strand
TTCCTCCAGTCCCCTCTCCTTATTGGCTTTGTACAGATTTACTTATTTAAAATATAGATTAGCAGAGCCTCTGGCTGAAAAGCCTTCAATGGTCTCCACTAAAGCAGACCCAAAGCTTAAGGAAGCTCTGTGGAAGAAAGGGAAGAGTCCCACATCAGAGAGAAGGGAGGCATTTCCTCAGCTCCTCCTTAGTGAGCACTAGAGTTAGAGGACGACTTGGTAAGGGATGAGCAGGGCCACGTTCACAATTATCCGATTAAAGTGAGCTTTATTTAGCACTGGCCAGGAAGAGGAACACTGGAGAGGTCCATACCTGGGATTCCCAGAAAATGGCCTTGATTTTAGATCAGTTGGGTGCTCAGAAAGGCAGACACCACAAGGCTATTGTATTTCCTGCCTTCTTCCAGTCAGGGGTAAGCATGTACTCTGACATACCTGCTGCCTGTGCATCTGCATGTGATCAAACACATCCTGAACAGTTGAGGCAACCAACTTTGTTTATTGAAGTACAAGCACATGACTTGCTATCTCACAAGCATCACAGGCCCTCAGTATTACAGGAAGTTATCTGTTCTTGGGCAAATGACAGGGTAACATTAATTCTTACAGGGAACTAGCTCCAATTAGCGTCGATGTGACGAAACCCCACTACTCAGTAAGCTCTAGAATGGGCTGCCAATTTGCTGTCAGGGAATAATGAGAACCCAGTGTGAAATGATGACGTAAAGCCTCTCACCAAGATCGCAGTGACGGCTCCGAGGTTAGCTCGTCATGTTTCCTGCTGTTCATAGACATCTAGAAAGTTACTTGAGATTGTTGATGTGAGGCCCAGCTCAATTCTTGAGTCTTTGTTTTGCAAAGCTGGTCCCATGAGGACTGAATGTGTGAAATGTATCCAGATGCTGGATGTTTGCATATCAGAAAGCTGTGGCCCTTCTGAAAGTGTGCTTCACATTCCATATATTTTACCAGATACTCAGAATGGGCACCACCAGAGTGCATGCTCACTAGTAGTAAATGTTTGCACAGAGCCCCAGCATCGGGGTACACTGGCAGGAGCAAGCAGTCTGGTGGTCTCTGGTATGGTCGTCCTCTTGCAATGTTACTTGCCAAACCTTTTGGGCCTGGGGATGTAGCTCAGCTAAGAGCGAGCTTGCCTAGTCCACAGAAACCCCGAGTTCACACACAGCACTGCATAAACTGGGCATGGTGATGCATGCCGTTAATGTCAGCACTCCAGAAGTAGGAGCAAGAAAGCTATGCATGTTCAAGGTCATTCTCAGCTACATAGCAAGTTCAAGGCCAGCCTGGACTACATGAGACCCTATCGAAAATGAATGAATGAATGAATGAATGAATGAAGTGAAACACGAATTCTTATGGCAGACCAAATGCTGGCAGAAGGAAGTATAACATGGATCATCAAGAGCATAGAAGGAAATTGACATGGTCAGGGTATCTGTATTCTTTTTATTTTTAAAAACTACTTCATTTTCATTTATTTAAATTCTCTTATGTGCGTGAGTATGTTGCCTGCATGCATGTATGTATACTGGCGATAATACAGGGCAGAGGAGGGCATATCCCAGAACTGGAGTTTTGTGGGTGTCACCACATAAGTGCTAGGAACTGAAAACACAGGTCCTGTGCCACAGCAGTGCGGTGGTTTGAGTAAGAATGGCTCTCAGAGACTCATATTTGAATGCTTAGGGAGTGGGATTGGGAGGTACGGCCTTGGAGGAAGTATATTCCTTAGGGTGAGCTTTGGGTTTCAAATGCTCAAGCCAGTCTCGGTCTCACTCTCTTCCTACTGCCAGCTTTCAAACTCCTGGTTCCTTCTCCAGCACTGTGTCTACCTGCACACTGCCATTTTCCTGCCATGACCATAATGGATGAAACCTCTGAACCTATTAAGCCAGCCCCAATTAAATGTTTTCCTTTATAGGAGATGCTGTGGTCATGTGTCTCTTCATAGCAACAGTAACCCTAAGACAAGCATCAAATGCTCCTAACCCTGGAACCATCTCTGCGGTCCCCAAGATGTCTATAGTCTTGATAAACCAAAGTGATACACGCAGACAAGCTATTGGCTCCTCAGCCCCTCTAAAGCAGTCCCTCTTCAGAAACTGAGTCACGTTTTGATTCCTTGGGGGAGTTTACTGACACTTATTGCCCCCCTCCATACTGCCCACCCCCAGGGTGTTGATGCTGACCAGCACACCATGGACTACTTCTTTCTGACAATTGCAACTTAATATTACCATTTGGAGTGTGTGTGTGTGTGTGTGTGTGTGTGTGTGTGTGTGTGTGTGTGTGTGTCCCTTAAGATAGGAGTGAAAGATGCCCTTAGAATAAGGGAAATTAAGAGTAAGGCAAAGACACAGGTCTTCAGAAACACTATGAATGAAATCACTGTCCTTGAAATTTGGCCAGGAGAACCGTCTTGGTTCTTTCTAGGCACCTCCAAAGCCCAAGACGTGAAGTTTGCTGAAATGAGTACCTTTGCCGTTTGTAAGCTGCCTTAAATTTTATTTAATTTCTTTGCCCTATTTTACCACTTAGAGTAACTATGGCCCCGAGTCAAATCTCCAGATCGCATAAATGGAGATGCAGAGAGACAAACTGTGGAGCTACTGGCCGAGTCTTACCGTTTCCATGTGCAATGTCAAACTCTGGGTATGGCCTCAAACAAGCAGAAACGCACAACCCTATTGAATTTCCTGCTCACTTGGTTCCTTGCTCACAAACAGTGGAGCACTTGGCGCGATTCAAAGGGTAGCCAGAGTCTTGCAGATGAAGAGATAATAATCACAATAGCTAAACCGTGGGGGTAAGTAATGTATGGAAGACAAAAAAAAATTGTTCACAATCTTACCCCAAAAGGAGACAGGAAGGAGACTGGGGTCAGGAGCCTGGCACGGGGAAGGCATTCTTAGGTTGGGCATATACTGTATTGACTGCAATTGCTTGGGGGTAATGTCACCGGCTGGGGGTGTGTGAGCGGCCTTCCTTAACCCACTTGTCCCAGCTGGAGGTCCTGCCACCTGCCACCTTGTTCTCTCCATGGTGCCCAAGTCACTGGGTGAAGTCAGAAACTTCTGACCAGGGACAGACCTATTTGGTCACCGAAGCCCATTTCAGCCTGGGGACTGTGACCCTGAAGAATCAGAACCGTGTGAGGGTCTGAATGCTCACAGCCTGGGGTGGGCCAGGGGTAAGGGAGGACATGAAAAGGGACCATGGCGCGTGTGGCCTGGAAATATATGCTGTCTCTAGGAGTAGTCACTGGACCAGGAAGGTTGGGTGGGACCAGTCAGACGCCGCTGTCCCTTAGTCCCCAGTCACTACTGAGAGGTCCTCATGTTCACCTTGCTCAGCCCTTCCCGGTGGTTTTCCAACGGCTGTGCATCTCACCTGGCAGACTCCGAGATACCTAGAGCCTACAGTACCCTGGAGGACTGTGAGTGGCCACCGCTTCTCTTTTGGGCGTCCGCCAGTCTTGCAACCACAGTCCGCAGGTCCCCCAGCCCAACCTCCTGCCCTCCCCGACCGCTCTTCGTTGTGGTACCTGGTGCTTCAGTGCGGGTGACTTGCGGGTTGGTGATCACGGCCCTCCCGGAGATGATGGAGGCTCTTGAGCTAGCGTGTTCAGAACCGCGCCTCTGCTCTCCCGGCTCCCAAACGTGACTCTATATATCCGGCTCAGAGACTGGGTGTGGGGCGGGAGGAGCACACCCTCCCGCCGACCTTCCTGGTCGCTGCTGGGCGCCCAGCGGAGGCCTCTGCCGGGGGAGGGAGAAGTGCGGGGGAGGGGGGTTCCGGGCGCACAGGCCCCAAGGATGGCATCCCCTGGGCTTCGGATGGGTTTCCCCTTGGTGTGTGCATTGTTGGGTGAGGGGAAAGTTAGCTGGGATGGCGCCCTGTCTGGAAAAGCAAAGAAAGGAGGGGTGTAGGAGGTGGAGGGGAGTCTGATTTGATTCATTGCACGAGCGATCACTTCCTATCTCACTGGCAAAATGCACTCCAGATCCTATTTATCCAGCTCTTCCGCACCACACACCAGGTGAATGGAGGCTGCCGAGGAGCCCTGCAGGGATCGGCCAGTTCAAGAGCTTTTAAACAGCCAAGCGGTGGCAGGTGTGTGTGTGTGTGTGCGCGCGTGTGTGTGGCGGGTGGAGTGGGGTGGGGTGGGGGAGACAGGCAAGAGGGAGGTTTGGGGTTCGGAGAGCAGAAACCTGATTCTTGCTATTTGGTGGGCAGGAACCATGGATGGTAGGCTGTGGGAGAAACAGGCACAGGCAGTCTCTGGGACTTCCCCCAGAAAATGCTTTCTTTCTTCTCTCAGTAGCTTTAACAATTTTATTTTATTTATATCCAGTTATTGATAAATTTTAGACAGACACCCCGAAGCTGTTCAGGAAGTCAGAGTGATGGACAGGCAAGAGAGCAGAATTTCCTCCTCAACCAGAAAGAGAGGAAAAATGACCAATGCCCACCCCAGTTCTCTGCACAATGTGCAAAGTAGTCTTCGGAATTTACAGTCAGTTAAGGAAAATAGGAAGGAATATAGTCCCCACATTACTCTAATCCTCATTATGACAGGTGGCATGCACTTAAAGACGCCAACTTTGAATCATGAAAAGTTGAAATTAATGAAACAAGCAACTCCATCCATTAAAAAAGTTCACACTTCTCTTGAATTCAGTGCTTCTGGACACCATTTAATTACGAATGTTAAGGGAAGTGTAGCCCAGAGATAGTGGCAGTTTTGCATAGGTAGCTGTGTAAAAGCAAGAGAAATGAACTGGACCAGACAAACATGCAGTTAAGCACGCGCGCGCGCGCGCGCGCGCGCGCGCGCACACACACACACACACACACACACACACACACACACACACACACACAGAGGCACTCATGCATGCACGTACACATCCCTCACTTAAGAACATATTGGAATGTGTCTTCAGACCCAAATTCTGTGAGTGTACTTGAAATGATCCAGGAAAACGATGTGGATCACAAAGTGTGGAAATCTGTCACTTGCAACGCAGCTCTTCCGTATGCTGGGCCAGGAGGGTGGCAAGTTCAAGGACTCCCTGGGCTACCCGGAGAGTTCAAGGGCAGCCTGGTTAAAAATGTGAAGATCCCATCTTAAAAATTAAGAAAAGAACTGAGAATGTTTTGGAAGATGAGGCCCTTGCCGACCACAATGAGGCCCCAGACTCAACCCTGAGTGTTGTAAAATACATACAAAATGCAAAAATCCCCAGTCACATAGCTAAAACACAAGGGTCACAATTTCTTTTGGAAAGAAATTTAGCAACACATTTCCTCTTTTATTTTTTTTGAAACCCTTTGATAAAAGATTCCTATTTATTAGGACACATCCAAAAGAATGCACGAAATGAGAAATATATGGAGAGTTAATTGCTAGTTACGGTTGTTTGTAAAGTAGGAAGTTAAGAGGCTCACTTTCTGAGGAGTACCCCATAGGTGAATACAACATTATTAATTTAAATATCATCATGTGAACGTCATTCATGTATACGGTGGGTTAGTCTGCAAGAACCACTTCTGCAATGTATGGAAGCTGGGAGGCTTACGACAGAGAAAGCATCCTTTTGTCACTTTGTAGGCTCCAAGGCTAAGGTCAGATGTCTGCAGGGTTGACTCCTTATTGGGTGTGAAGGAGAGATTTCTTGAGTACTTCTGGTAGTCTCCTGGCAATCTCTGGTAGTATTGGGGTGCAGAAATATAAAGCCATGTGTTAGGATTCTCTGGAACAGAGCAGAGAGGGAGAGGGAGAAAGAGAGAGAGAGAGAGAGAGAGAGAGAGAGAGAGAGAGAGAGAGAGAGAGAGAGGGAAAGGAGGCATTCAAATAGAGACACAGACACAGTGTATTAGAGTAGCTTACAGGATATGGTCTGGCTAGGCTAATAATGGCTATCTCCTGATGGAAGGGCCAAAAGTCTGGTTCAGCCCATGAAGCTGGATGTCTCAGCAGTGTCAATCTGGTTCTAGAATCCCAAGGATTCCTGGGGCGCTGCTGTTTTTAAGTCTATGTTGTAATCCTGAAGAAGTAGGTGAAGGAATACCAGTGAAGGAATGCCCTAGCCTCAAGATAGATGAGCTTGCCAGCAAGAGGGCAAGCAGGAAAAGGCAAAAATGCTTTCTTCTTTTATGCCTTTTATGTGAGTCGACAGTAGAAGGTTTGGGGTGGGTCTTCCCAGCTCAAATGATCCAACCAAGACCAATCCCTCACAAGTGTGCCCAGCTACATGAATTTTGGATTATTCCAGAAGTAATCTAGTTGACACCAAACCTGGCCGCCATAGCCAGTCTATATGTCTTCATGTGTCACTTTCTGTGTGCCCCGGTCTGCATCCCCACTTCCCTTATAGGTCATGATGAATTACATCTCACCCCAGTGTCTTCATTTAATTTAAGTGACGTCATCTGCAACAAGCTTGTTGTAAAGAAGGCCATGTTTTGGAGTGCTGGGGGTGGGTAAGGCTTCAATATGTTACCTGAGAAGGATGTAAACACATTCCAGCTGGTGGGCAGAATGGAGGCATAAGAAAAAGCATATGGTCTCGCGATGCAAGGAGCTTGGGCGTTTGACTGACTTGAGATGGGGGCTCTGCCCAGGTGGCGAGAGATTCTGCAGTGGAACCATCCTGAGCTACATAGGGAGACTCCAAGACAAATGGCCAATCAGCACATAGCAGAAAGGCTAGGGGAGGTTAGACATGGATCCCAAAGAGTCCAAGAAAAGCACATGGCGGCCAGAAACTGAAAGAACTAAAACCAAACGAACAAAAAACCATCCTAACAGCTTCTAAAGGTAGTGTGGCTCTGGAAGATCCAGAAATGTGAGAGAGTAAATTCTGTTGCTTAAGCCATTCGCACTTTTATCAGTCCCAGGAAATTAATACCTGTAACTTTGCTGTGGTACAATTACATGATTAACTTTTAAAACTACTTTTATTTTTTTGCAGTCCAGTTGTTACCTCACTTCCAGTTCTCCCTCCCCCCTGTCTCTAGGAAGATGTCCCCACCACTCTCTGGCTTCCCCACCTACTGAGGCATAAAGTCTCTCGAGGGTTAGACACATCTTCTTCCACTGAGGCCAGAGCAGACAGTCCTCTGTTGTATATGTGTCGGGGACCAGTTAGTGTATGCTGCCTGGTTGGTGGCTGAGTGTCTGAGAGATCTCGGGGTTCAGGTTAGTTGAAATTGCTGGTCTTCCTAGGTCGTTGCCCTCCTCCTCAGCTTCTTCCAGCCTTTCCCTATTTCAACCACAGGGGTCCCCAACTTCAGTCCAATGCTTGGGTGTCTCAACTGCTTGCTGGGCCTCTCAGAGGACTACCATGCTAGGCTCCTATCTGTAAGCACTCCGTAGCATCAGTAATGGTATCTGGCATTGGAGCCTCCCTGTGAGGTGGATCTCAAATTGGGCGGGTCTATGAACCACCTTTCCTTCAGTCCCTTCTCCATTTTTGTCCCTGCAGTTCTTTTGGGTCAGGAACAATTCTGGGTCAGGATTTTTTACTGTGGAACTGCAACCCCATCCCACCACTTGGTGCCCTATCTTTCTACTGGAGGTGAACTCTACAAGTTCCCTCTACCCAGTGTTGGGTATTTCATCTAAGGTCCCTCCCTTTGAGTCCTGAGAGTCTCTCACCTCTCAGGTCTCTGGCACTTTCTACTGGGCGCCCCACCTTCATCCCTTAAGGTTGCATATTTCCATTCATTCTGCTAGCCCTCAGGGCTTCTCTCCTGTCTCCCCCACCCCCACACACACCCTGTACCTGATCACATCCCCTTTTTCCTTCCCCCCTCCCACCCAGTTCCCTCCCTCCCTCTGCCTCCTGTGATGGTTTTCTTCTTCCTTCCCAGTGGAATTGAGGCATCCTCACTTGGGCCTTTCTACTTGTTAACCTTCTTCTAGTTCTGTGAATTGTATCCTAGGTATTCTGTACTTTTTTCCCCCTAGCATCCACTTATTAGTGAGTGCATACTATGTATATCCTTTTGGGTCTGAGTTACCTGTGATAGCCAGAAGCTGGAAACAACCCAGATGTCCCACAACAGAAGAGTGGATACAGAAAATGTGGTTCATTTACACAGTGGAGTACTGTTCCACTATGAAGAACGAGGACATCATGAGTTTTGCAGGCAAATGGGCAGAACTAGATTTTTTTTTAAAGGGAGCTGAACGGTTCACTAATTTTTACCTATTTTTTTACTGATTTGTTTTGTTTTGTTTTTGACAATTTTTTAGAATTCTGTCCCCACTCCCTCCTATTTCCCTCCCACTGCTTCCACCCTCCTCCTTCTGATCCCTAAACGCCCCTTTTCCCAGATTCACAATTGTAGGTTTGCTTTGTTACCCTTTAGTTTAGCCCAGACTGTCATCAGAGTGAACACTTGGAGCCTGTTGGGTAACAAGTAGGTTCCTAGCTGGGAGCAATGATCCCCTCTCCCCCCTTTTCACCTTCCTCTCTGAATCCATTACTAGACTATAACACAGCAGGAAGAGGTTCCCCTTGCAAACCCTCCTCCATTGACACCTGATTATTGGCAGGCCTTTTCTTGAGAAGACTCAGTGCAGTCAGTCACTGTGTGAGAATTCTTAGCTGCTGTGAGAATTGGCTTAAGATTCCTAATCTACGTTTGAAGGGCTGAACAGAGAAATGCAAACCATCTTCTCCAATAGCTTATGGCAGAAACAAGATGCTGGCCTGTGCAGTGGACGCCATGTCTCTGGGTCCCCACATGACTGCAATTTGTTCCAATGCAAACTCATCTTCACAGAGGCTTGGTAAGACGATGGTGCAAGATCAAATCTCGAACCCCCATGCTGCTGCTGGCCAACCCCGAGAACAGTTTTTTGTAGGGACTAATCTCTACCATCAAGGTTTCTCTGTCATCTTTGCTCAATGGCTTGCTGTTTTGTTCAACCCTGTAAACATTTCTTTGTAATTCTTCCCTCGACTTCTTATTTATGATAGAAAATACATGTTCTAGACATAAAGTCGTACAGAAAATCACTCTGCCAACACCCTAAGATCTGAATGAAAACCAGTGCTCCACAGGAATCCTACTCTCTAGTGCATTCTGTTTCAGTAAACACAGTTTCCGCTGGTGTTATCACAGAACAGCTTTGATTTTTATCTACATAGAACCATAAAATTATAGTGTTTAACAACCAGAAAGCTGGTGATTTATGTATGCAATGTCATTTCACAGTGGAAAGACTGTACTTTACTTCTTGTCCAGGGTGACTGTATTAGTTCTCCATTGCTGAATAGCCATTTGCCATCACATTGGTGTTTGAGGGAATGCACACATGCTCTCGAAGGTTCGCAGATAAGCTCTCCAGGCAAAAAGGAACCTGCCTGTAACTGGAGTCCTTGCTCTCAGCTCCAGCCCACCAGTGATTCAGAGGTCTCTTGGGAGCCCTTCCCCAGTTGATGGTAGATAGAATTTATAACTAGTTCTTTTAGGTTATCCTAGGACCCAGGTCTTCAGGTTGACACTCAGGGAGCCCTGCTCACTTGGGACGAGGAACTCCAATCTACTGATTTAGAAACATGATGTTCAGTGTGTAACATACATACATAGCATTGATGTCGTCGATGTTCACAGCTGTACCCCCACACTGTGTTAGATGATACCGGGGTGGACCTGGGCCCTACCGTAGTCACTTGCCCCTGGGACACAGAAGCACACGGCTTTCTCTTTCATCTATGAGTCTCATCTCTTCTGTCTGAGGAAAGGTACATTTCAGTATCTAGTCTCTTTGTCAAGTATCAAGAGGTGGGAAGGATTTTTTCTCTTTCTTTCTTTCTGTGTATGCAATTATGCAGTCGACTCACACACGTGTGGGTGCATACACATGTGTGTGCGTGCAGAGTGCAGAGGTCTGAGGTTGACACTGGGAATCTTCCTTAGTTACTTTTTCATCTTCCTCATTGAAACAGGGTCTCTCAATCAAACCCAGAGCCTAATCTCCCTTCAGGCTTTCCTCAGAGATCCTTTGTCTTTGCCCTCCCCATGATGGGATTACAGGTAGACCTTCATGTCAACACAGCATGTATGTGCACTATGGGGACCCAGACTCTGCTTAAGGTTCACTTGCTTGCATAGGAACTCTCAGCTACTGAGATTTCTCCCGAGCTCTAGTTATGGTTTTCCACAATCTTTATTCTTATTTTCTTTTTCCTAGAGACATTTATAACTCTGAACATTACAGTGTAATGACAGGTAAGTACATTTAACAGGTGAAGGCTGTGTCTGAGTTTCCTGGTGGTGTGACCTCTGAGCTGATGGTTATATGGATTGTGTTGGTTTGACTGAGAGCCCCCATATGCTCAGTCACTCGAGTACTTGGTCCCCAGTGGGTGAAACTGTGTGGGAAGGATTAGGAGGGCAGGTCTTGTTGGAGGAGGTATGTGACAGGGGAGGTCTTTGTAGTTTCAAAGACTCATTCCCAGTTAGCTTTCTCCGTGCTGTTGGCATATTCTTTTTTCTGCTGTTTTATTGGGTTCTTATATCTACCACCCTTCCAACCCATGTTCCACCCTAATCCCTTCCAACCCCCCAATATTAACTCCTTTCTGTTAAACTTCTGCTAAATTACTTTGAGTGCAGTGTGTAAATAAATGTATAAGTCTATGGAAGCATAGAGAGACGCATAAAGGGATGCAGACTGGGTCACTGGGTCACTGGGTCACTGGGTCACTGGGTCACTGGGTCACTGGGTCACTGGCTTATGATCCAAGTTCAAGAACTAATCCACACAAAGGGAGTGAGAAAGGGAGACACCAGGAGAAGACAGGTAGGCAGGAAGATAAAAGCATGGGCCACGCTTTCGTACCCCCTCATGATCTCTCGATGAGAAACCACATTCATAAACTTTTACAACTCCATCTGAGCAATAAGGAGGTGGCTGGACAAATGGGAAAGCCAACAATACTTCTTAGTTTAGGTCTGTCAGAGGAGGAGTTACTACCTACTGCCTCCAAAACTGGACAGACGAACAAACGTGGAAACTCACAACTCACAGAACAAAAAGCTCTGTTGTTAAGTGTTAAGGTAGAAAAACCTGAGCTATAGGTGATCAATTGCTGGACTCTAGGGTCCCTGTCAGGGGGAATTCAACACTTCTCTGGCACCACCAGACTTTCCCTGTGAATATGTGCTTCTAGCAGGGGAGTAAAAGGAAACCACTTTGCTCTTAGCAAGATCTACTTTCAGGAGAAACTATTTTTGCTACAACTTAGACTGATGAGATTTTTATCAGAACCTACCTGATCTGGAAAGGGAATCCCCAACCCCAGCTCTTTTGGTTTTGCACATGGGACAGGAAAAGAAGCATCTCGTCTCCAGTCCTCGTTAGTCACTTTTGTACCTAAGAGAGGCTGAGATCCAGAAAGCATTGGTGAGGGTCACAGCACAGGCTCAGCTAAGGACAAAGATCAAGACAAGGGATTGTAGATACTTCTGATCCTCTTGTGACCCCATTGCCAAAGCAGATACTTTTACAAGGTGTTTTTGGCCACATTGCAAAACAAGACCACACAGCATGATAAAACATGAACAAAACCCAAAACAGGACAGGAAAACCTTGTAAGATAAGAATGAACAAGCACCACACTCTTGCAGTAAAATCAAAAAGCGGAAGATGGTTTGCACGCTGTACCCTGGCAGTCACGCGCTCTCGATAGTTCTGGCTCTGGCAGGCCATTTGAACTAGAACTAATTTATCCCAGTGGTTCCCATCTACTTTCTGACTCACTGTCCTCGAGCCATTCCAACACAGAACCTTGTCAGGCCGCCCCACCCTCACTCACAGCTCTTTTGGCTGGTTTCTGCCTTGCCAGGCATACACATCCCAATTCCACAGCAGTCCCAGTGCATCTGGCCACCATACACGCTCTTAACTCAATTAAGTCACCACATGAAAACTGGACATTCCATTACCTGAAGACCCAGCTATATCTCTCTTGGGCATATACCCAAAAGATGCTCCAACATACAACAAAGACACGTGCTCCACTATGTTCATTGCAGCCTTATTTATAATAGCCAGAAGCTGGAAAGAACCCAGATGCCCTTCAACTGAGGAATGGATTCAGAAAATGTGGTACATCTACACAATGGAATATTACTCAGCTATCAAAAACAATGACCTCATGAAATTCATAGGCAAATGGATTGAACTAGAAAATATCATCCTGAGTGAGGTAACCCAATCACAGAAAAACACACTTGGTATGTATGTATTCACTGATATGTGGATATTAGCCCAAAAGCTGGAACTACTCAAGATGCAATCCACAGACCACAGGAAGCTCAAAACGGGGAACAAAAATATCCATAGGAGGGGATATGGAGGCAAAGTTTAGAGCAGAGACTGAAGGAACGGCCATTCAGAACCTGTCCCACATGTGAGATACACACACACACACACACACACACACACACACACACACAGCCACCAAAACTAGATAAGATGCTAAGAAGTGCATGCTGACAGGAACCGGATATAGCTGTCTCCTGAGAGGCTCAGCCAGAGCATGACAAATACAGAGCTGTATGTTAGCAGTAAACCATTGAACCGAGAACAGGGTCCCCATTGGAGGAGTTGGAGAAAGGATTGAAGGAGCTGAAGGGGCTTTCAACCTCATAAGAACAACAATGCCAACCAACCCGAGCTCCCAGGGACTAAACCACCACCCAAAGACTAAACAAGGACTGACCCATGGCTCCAACTGCATATGTAGCAGAGGATGGCCTTGTTGGGTACCAGTGGAAGGAGAAACCCTTGGTCCTCCCAAGTGTAGGGGAATGTTTGGAGAGGGAGCGGTAAGGGGGGAAGGATGGGGAGGGAAACACCCTTATAGAAGAAGGGGAGGGGGAGGAGATAGGGGGGTTATGGACAGGAAACTGGGAAAGGGAATGACATTTGAAATGTAAATAAAGAAATATATTTAATAAAAAAAAACAACCAAACAAACAAAAACTCACCCTGAGAAAGGTTTGGGGCTTCCCTGGGTCTTGAATACCTAGTGTAGTCACTGACTGGTCAATAAAGACTTTCTATTGGCAAAAAAAGAAAAAAAGAAAGAAAGAAAGAAAGGAAGGAAGAAAGAAAGAAAGGAAGGGCATCACTCAATATCCTCTGATCCAATAAGATATTGATAAGATATAATTTGCCCATCTAGACAACACAAAGTCCTGTACACATCCATCCCTTAAGAATAGTCATAACAAGCTGCATCTATGCGCAAGGAAGAAGCTCAACATCTGCCGCCATGTTCTCTTGGCTGCCTCCTTGCTCCGAACCTTCTTTCCTGCTTCTCCTTCTCTTCTAAAACCTCTGTTCCCGCCTCCCTTCCTCTTTTGTCCAATGACAGGCCTCGTTTTATCTTGTCTGCCTTCACCTGCATAATGACATCAACCTATTCCACTCCAGTGTAAGATACCCAGATACGGCAACAGCGCTGAAGGTGTAAGACCACAGGAGACTTTAAAGTATGAGTGAGATGCTAAGGGCTCAGTGAAAAGAGCCGAAGACCAGAGTGGAGTGACGAGGGAAGAATTGCTGACGTTAGAGATCTAAGACTTGTTGGCAGATAGGCTGGTTAGGATGGCAAGCGCGGCCGAGGAGAGATTCTCTGAGCCCAAGCCATGGGAGCTGTCAATCAAACCTGAAAGGCACGAGCAAGCAGAGGAAAATCTCAAAGGACCATGGGATTGTAACACACACGACGACACCTGTATAGTGGGAATCTCCCCAAAGAATAAAGGAGCAGAGATGACCAAGTTCACCCTCAGAGTATGGTCAGATACCGAGCTATAGAACCACGAAGCACAGAGGACACAGTGGGGATAGATGACTCCTCCCCATTGCTCTGCACATCACAGCAGGGTTTCGGAGCTGTGGATTGATGTCTGTATGCAGGTGAGATAAGGCGCAAGATAAGGCCAGGCCTGTGATTGGGCAGTGAAACAGTAAGGCAGACACAGAGATTTTGGAGAAGGGAGAGAGAGAGAGAGAGAGAGAGAGAGAGAGAGAGAGAGAGAGAGAGAGAGAGAGAGAGAGAGAGAGAGAGAGAAGAGAAGAGAAGAGAGAGAAGAGAGAGAAGAGAGAAGAAAAAGAACCAAGACGGAGGCGGAGGACAGCTCAGATCTGTGTGGCTTTAAGTGGCCACAGGTAGCTATGAATATTTCATAAGGAATGGATTTTTGTAGGACAATTTTTCTTATCTAGGTGGGCAGTTCATATCAATATCAGTTGGTTCTGAGTTTTAGTGTATGGATGTTTTGTGGGGTGAGAGATCACTGAAATAACTTTGATTGATAAATTAGGAACTTATTGGGTTTTGACTTTACCAGGTTGCTGGGAGTGTGAGCAGAGTCCGCAGCAAGAGACACATGAGATCTGGACTGCATGGGACTGGCGTGGCTGCGACCCACCTTTGGACCTAGATGGATGGCCGCTGATGAGGCTAGCCACGGCAGTAAGATCACCGCAGGGCCCAGAGCGTAGCCAGCGGCAGTGTGCGATGGAAATTGGGAATTTAGCGAGTTGGATGGAGATGTTTTGCTGATTGAGATGAAAATACCCTGCAGATGTCATGTGGCCTGCTGGTGCTGGCAATAGCGTGGGCTGGTGTATCTATTTTGTAATATTTACTACAACACAGAACATCAGAAGATAAAAATCTCAGACAAAGCCACAAGCAGGGAACAAAAAACAAAAAAACAAAACAAAAAACAAAAACAAAAAAAACAAAACAAAAAAAACTTCAAAACACCTTGATATGAAGAAGGGAACAAAGACAAGGCATCCGATATCTTCTCAGAAATCCTATAAGGAAAAGAAGATAGAGAAAAAAAAATTGGAGAAAATTATCTCTTCATCCTTGGATTATGAGCCCTGTGAAATGATTATTCTTTTAAAAAATGAAAAAAAAAACAGCCTTTCACACAAACATAACTTAAATGAGCTGTTGTTGTTGTTGACAGTAGCTCTGCTTTGGGAACTATGTAAAGCATTTATTTATTTTTTTTAGGAAGGAACAGACATTATATAAAGAATAGACCATTGATAAATTAAAGTTAAAACATTTTCTCTCACTCTCAACTGAGCTAACAATTATTTTTGTGTAAAAGAATGCTAGCAGTAACAGTTTCAAAATCCACATGTACATTTATATGTGTGTGTGTGTGTGTGTGTGTGTGTGTGTGCTTATGTGCACATAAAATGATCTGTGACAATAAAATAATGAACGGGAGGAAGGAATTGAGACCACTTCACACCATTTGTGCACTAGTGTTGACTTGTTTGAGCATGAATGTTAATGTTCCATGTTTGAACATGGGTGTGAAGTTTGTAAAATTTGTTCCAAAGTTCAGGGCAAGCACTATAAAATGTAGAAAGCATACTAACAGAAAAACAAAACAAACAAACAAAAAAGCCAAACCAAACCAAAACCACAAACCAAAACCCAAACCAAATAGTGTTGGTCATATTTTCACATGCTAACACATTTCCCATAAAGACATGAGAAGCTCCTGTCCCTCCCCACACGTCAGTCAGCTCTCCAGCAGACACCAGTTTGGTGTTTTCATATTCACTGCTAACACTGTCTGCCTAGAGTGGACTTGGATCCTCCGTGATAATGGCTCAGACCACGAGGATGTTCTCTGTATCAGAATACAGGAGTAAGAAGTAAGTTGTCCTTTACATACTCACCAGAGATCACTCATTATGCCTTCCTAGACTTTAATTATTGTATTATTGACCTCATAGAATACAGGGAACACTGCCCTCGCTGGTTTGTTAATAAGATGTAGACTCAAGGACACAATTACTTTATGCTCCTATAACCATCAGTTCACCAACATGGTAGACTGAATCCCTCAAACTGTGAGCCAACAAGGTGGACTGAATCCCTTAAAAGTATGAGCCAAAATAAAGTTTCTGTCCTTAGGTTGGTTTCATCACGCATTTTGTCACACTGCAGATTCAGACTTAGCAAAGTTCTCAGGAACGGAAGGGGCTAACAGATAACGATAATGTCAGGAAGACATAACACTGAAGATTATCTTTGGGGGAAATACTTGACTCAAAAAACTGGTAGGCCTGAAGTAGAATATTCAGATTGTCATAAACAGGAGATTCTGATACTGCTCTATCAGAAAGGGGCAGATCTTGTAGGTAGAAGAGAAACAGAATTCAGTTGAACTCAGAGTTGGAACTCTGTCAATAAAATGGCTGCAAATAGCATCTCTAGGCTGCTCCATTCAGTGAAATACTCCATTCCCATCCTCAAACTCCTGTGGAGTATTTAGTGCAATAGACCAAATCTAACCATACAACACATTCAGCTAACTAATAAGAATGGAAATCACACTTGGCTCTCTGAGCACAAGAGAATTAAGCTGAAAATCAATAATAGATGCAATTGGAAAACCCCCAAATTATTATAAGTTAACAGACTTATATCATGTGGGTCAAAGAAGAAGTAGTATCAAGGGACATTAACCCATTTTGAAATGTGAAAAAATTAAGAAGATAATGATATGTATGACCTGGAAGAAAAGGAGTGGTTATGGGGAGATTTATCATACTTTAGAAAATACAGAAGTTTTGAAGTCCATAATTCAGCCTTTGTGCTTTGGGAGGAACAGAAAAGCAAGCCAAATCTAAATAAGGAAGGGAAAGGAGATAACAGAAATAAGTCAGTTAGTGAAAACGAAGAAACACAGAAAAGACCAACAAATGAAAAAGTGGTTCTGGATAAATAAAAGTGAGGAACTTCCAGGGTAGGGAGGAGGTGGGAGGAAGGAGGGAGAGGGAGGAGGAGAAAAGCAGGGATGGATGGGTAGAGGAGAGGGAGTAATGAAGGGAGAGGGAGAGGGAGGGAGTTAGGGAAGGGAAATATTACAAATGAAGCAATGTTTGGTTCCACATTACAGAGATAGTACCTGAGTCTTGACACTTTGTAAAACACGGGCATCTGTTCTGTATAGCTCTGGAAGGGAACGTGGGGTAACAAACACAGTGGTGGCAATCAAGAGGGCCTTCTTTTTGCATTGGAACACTTCAAGATCTCTCTTCTCCCCAACCCAGTGTATAAATTCAATGAAATCCCATTACGAGAACCAACAGATTATCTTATGGATACTGACAACCTGACTCTGAAAATTACATGGAAAAGCAAAAACTGATAACAGCAGACTCTATTAAAGGTGTTGCGGGGGGGGGGGGCGGCGGATGTTAGAGGATGTGTACACCCCAACTTTAAGACTAATAGGCCTTCCGTCATCAAAATGGTATTATTTTTGGTGAAGGAAGAGATCAGTGGGCCAGAACCCAGAAACAGGCCCCCATAAATAGAATCAACTAATCTTTGACAAAGAAGACAATAGTTGAGGGAAGTCATATTTTCAACCAATGATAGGAGAATAGCAAGGCACACACATGGGGCTTACGCCTGCAGAAAAACTCATTCAAAATGCGCCCCATACTTAAATATAAGGTACAGAGCTGTGACAGTCCAGGATGATAACGCAAAGCTCCTAGAACGGGGCTGGCGGCGTCTCTGGGTCACACTGCACGAAGGAAAATGATCTTTGGCTACGCATTAAAACCAGGGTGTCCCGCCCATAGGTCAGGGATTTCGGCGACATAGCTGGCACAGCAGCGGCATCTACAAAGTCCATCTTTGAAAGTCACATGAGCAAGTCACAGCAACTTATTTTTTCCAAAGAAAATTTGCAAAGCTTCGAGTACATTTATGCTTTCTGTATAGGCCTGCGTTTGTAGCGGTCTCCGTTCACAGGTAGCCCAGGGGCCTCCAGTGGTTTCTGCCAGAAACAGGATCAATAAGATGACCTTTGAAGTAAAAAGTCGATAATCTAGACTTTATCACATTAAAAAATTACTCTGCAGAATACAAATTCCCGAGTGGGAGAAAATACCTGTAAAAGACACATTTGATAAAAGATTATCGTTACATTTTGGTATTTACTTCACTTTATTTATTTATTTATTTATTTATTTATTTATTTATTTATTTATTTATTTAATGTATGTGAGTACACTGTTGCTCACTTCAGAACACACCAGGAGAGGGAATCGGATCCTATTCAGATGGTTGTGAGACATCATGTGGTTGCTTGGAATTGAACTCAGGAGCTCTGGAAGAGCAGCCAGTGCTCTTAACCGCTGAGCCATCTCTCCAGCCCCACTTTCTTTTTCTTTTTTTAATGTGATTTATTTTATTTTTTAATTGTGTGCACGCAGAGGTGTCAGATCCCCTGGAGCTGGAAATACAGGTAGTTTAACCCCCCCACGCTGACAGAGGCATTTCCCAGCCTGTCGTGGCACGCATGCGCATGCTGCTCTCCTGCCCTGGGATGCTCTGGAATTCTGAGTATTCTCCTCCTCCTTGCTAGCCAGGGTGAGTCGCTCACCTCAGGTGAAGAATTTAAATAGGTGCTAAAGCACACCCAGCTATTAAGATGAACTAACTTATGAGACTAACAAATCAACAGCGATACCTGATGGAGAAGGTTGAAACTTCACATGAAGGCAGTTTCTGGCCATGCATTTTTATGACTTTCAACCCACGTTAATCACCGGTCCTTGTCCTAAGATGTCACAAAAACGTGTGGTTAAGACAACGCAAGCTGTTGTCTGTCACGTAACATAAAATTAATTTTATTTTCAACATGCATATTTTGCTCCCTTAGATTAGAATTGGTGGGGCACGCTGCCTGACTCCTGGTTCTTGGATATCAGTTCACACGGCAGCCCACTCTCGTGCACACTGTTTTGACTCTGTCAGCTTCCGACTAATTAGGAACAATTTGTCCTGAGCTGTGAGTGTTGTGTAACATAGGCATTCATGGGAGAATCCAGAGGGTTAAAGCCTCATTCTTTTGATGACTTCATTGTGCAAGAAAGTACTCAGTGGCCCCACTGGAGATGCCTGGACAGGTCAGATATTAAGATTTAAAAATCCCCTTCTGTTCACACTTTACCTCTGGGTGAGCTCTCTTCTCAGCTTTTCTTAGTATGTGTACTGTTCAGATATCCTCGTGTGGTGATTTGAATGAGAATGTCCCTCACAGGCTCCCATATTTGAGCACTTGATCATCCCCAGCAGATGACCTTGCTCAGGGTAGGATAGGAGGTGTGGCCTCCTTGAGGAAGCATGCTCCTGGGGGTAGGCTTTGGAACAGTAAAGCCTCACTCTGCTTCAGCTAGCTGTTGAGCACGGGAGCTCTCAGATTCCTACTTTGGCCGCCAAGTCTGCTGCTTGCTGCCATGACTCCTAGCATGATGGACTCATGCCTTTGAAACCACAGACCCAAGTAAACCCTAATTCCATAAGTCACTTTTGGTCGTGGAATTGTATCACAGCAACTGAAGAGGAACTAATCCACCATTTCCAACCCTCTTGTCCCACCACATGCTGTGCACATGACCTGGTCTTCTTCCTCTGTTATTCAGGTTTCTATATCCTAGGCCTTTTCTCTCCTAGAATCATCTGCTTCCCCCTCCACTCCTAAATACATAGAACCAGTTAACTGTCTAGCCTCTCTCCTTTCACTTTTATACTGTGCCAACCTCCTCATCCCAGCCCTGCTCAAGGCTTCCCAGTGGCTGTTAGATTGTTAGCACACCATCTCCACAGCACATGCATTCATTTTCAAAACAGCACAAGTACACTTTTTATAACATAATTTTTTATTGACTCTGAGAATTTCACATCATATACCTCAATCCCACTAATTTCCCAGTCCTTCCATGCCTGCCCTCCACCCTTGTAACTTCCCCACAAAAGAAAATTTAAAAAAAAATTAAAATTAAACAACAACAAAAATCTCACCTATTGCTCTGGGCAAAAGAAAGGAAGAAAGAAGAAAGAAAGAAAGAAGGAAGAAAGAAAGAGGAAGAAAGAAAAGAGAAAGAAAGACAGAAAGAAAGAAAGAAAGAAAGAAAGAAAAAAAGAAAGAAAGAAAGAAAAAGAAACAACAACAACAACAAAACAGCTTCTCTGTTAACCGCAGCATTCTCTCATAGCCTTACAGCTGTCTGGTCTCTGGTTCTGTCATGTGTGTGCTGCTTTGGCCCTTTTTCTTTTGTGTCTCTCCATTGTAGTGACATTGGGAGCTGCTGTGTGTCACACAGTGCACCGTTTCTCCCCTAGGGCTTTAATTTC
The DNA here is from genome assembly GCF_021556685.1 of Rattus norvegicus. Classification (NCBI taxonomy): domain Eukaryota; kingdom Metazoa; phylum Chordata; class Mammalia; order Rodentia; family Muridae; genus Rattus; species Rattus norvegicus. Next base: position 183,039,514 of record NC_141537.1, on the reverse strand, counting down.
AAACGTTCATTGCACTAAGCCGTTAGTCTGGTTTAAGACTGCTGCCTTGTAATGGATCCTCCCTGAGACTTCTCTCTGCTATCCTGCTTTTGCCCCAGGGGTTCAGCTCTCCCACAACCATGCCATTGAGGCCAGCTCTCTCATGCCTATGCATCACTGGCACCTGGTGTGGCAGCCGGTGAGGGACAGGGCCAGCTTAGCATGACCCTCTGGTATCAACATGGCTTCAGGTGGCTGCCCAGACCATGGGCATCCACGTGGCTTTTGGTGGTAGCATGGACCACAGACATCAACACAGACCACACCACCGACCCAGACATCATCATGACCTCAAGTGGCTGCTCAGGCCACTCAAATCAGCAGTAGCATGGCCCTCGGACATCAATATGGCCTCTGGTGGCAGACTAAACCACAGACATCTGTGTGGTCCTTGGTAGTGACATGGACCATAGACATAGACACAGACCACAGTTGCTATAGGGCTACAGACTTAGACATGGCCCTTAGCAAACAGGTCCAGACACCATGTATCCTCTGCTGGTAGTGAGCCTGTTTCTCGAGCCTTCAGGTCTCCAGTTCCTCCTCTTTCCACAGAACAATAACCTCCCCCTTTCTTTGTCTCCCTCACCTCTCTCTACCACATAACCACTTATGGTAGAGGCACCCACCAGGGCAGTGCCTTGAGGGGCCAGCCTGTGCAGATGTGTGGACCTGAGTACCACAGGATACCTGAGATCAGAGGATAACTTGTAGGAGTCAGTTCTGTACTTCGAGCATATAGGTTCTGAGGAGACTCAAACTCCTGTTGTCAGCCTTGGTGGCAAGTGCCTTTACTGGTTGGGCTATTTCATGGGTTCCACAAACAGACTTCACTTCCTCCTACACACAAAGAATCCCATGTAGATCACTCTAGCCTTATTATAGCACCATCTTTCCATGGAGAAGCGCCTCCTTTTTGTAAGAGCTGTACTGCTATTGTTATCAGAGAGACTGGTTTGGTTTCCTACAGCCCATGCAGTCATGTCATGTGCACCATGGTGGGAGGGGGTTGATTCCTGGCAACACCACAGCTTTCAGATGAATGAGAATAACTGCTGCTTGATGGTACCTGGTGAATGCTGTATTAGTGAAGGTGTCCCGTCCAATCTGCACCAGACCCCTTCCCTGATGCTACCGTCTAGCCTCCACCCCAGCCCCATTCCCTGATGCTACAGTCTAGCCTCTACCCCAGCCCCAGTGAGAGTGTATACAGTCTCATTCTGTGTATGTGTGTGTGTGAGTGTACACAGTCTCATTCTGTGTGTGTGTACACAGTCTCATTCTGTGTGTGTGTCTGAGTGTACACAGTCTCATTCTCTGTGTGTGTGTGAGTGTACACAGTCTCATTCTCTCTCTCATGTGTGTGTGAGTGTACACAGTCTCATTCTGTGTGTGTGTGTGAGTGTACACAGTCTCATTCTGTGTGTCTGAGTGTACACAGTCTCATTCTGTGTGTGTGTGAGTGTACACAGTCTCATTCTGTGTGTGTATGAGTGTACACAGTCTCATTCTGTGTGTGTGTCTGAGTGTACACAGTCTCATTCTGTGTGTGTGTGTGAGTGTACACAGTCTCATTCTGTGTGTGTGAGTGTACACAGTCTCATTCTGTGTGTGTGTCTGAGTGTACACAGTCTCATTCTGTGTGTGTGTGTGAGTGTACACAGTCTCATTCTGTGTGTGTGTGTGAGTGTACACAGTCTCATTCTGTGTGTGTGTGTGTCTGAGTGTGCACAGTCTCATTCTGTCTGTGTGTGTGTGTGTGTGTGTGTGTGAGTGTACACAGTCTCATTCTGTGTGTATGATGCTACCGTCTAGCCTCCACCCCAGCCCCATTCCCTGAAGGTGACTTGCCCCAGCTCCACCCCTTGAAGGTATGGAGCCCAGTCTCTACCCTACTCCATTTTGGATATGTGCTCATTAATTTTTTTAAAAAGATTTATTTATTATATATAAGTACACTGTAGCTGTCTTCAGACACACCAGAAGAGGGCATCAGATCTCATTACAGACGGTTGTAAGCCACCATGTGGTTGCTGGGATTTGAACTCAGGACCTCTGGAAGAAAAGTCTGTGCTCTTAACCACTGAGCCATCTCTCCAGCTCTCATTAATTTTTAAAACAGTCTTAGGAAGTAAATATTATTGGTTTTCCTGGCTGAAATAACTGAAAAGATGAATTGATAACTAATAGACCATATTTAGAAAACAGAATTAAAAGTTAGTTGTGGTGGAGAATGGTAATAATCATAAATTGAAATAAGTGTGTTAATGTGTCTGTGTGTATCTGTGTCTGTGTGTATCTGTGTCTGTGTGTATGTCTCTGAATGTGTTGATGTGTATGCATCACCATGTGTGTGTGTGTGTGTGTGTGTGTGTTTGTGTACACAGTCTCTCTCTCTCTCTCTCTCTGTGTGTGTGTGTGTGTGTATGGTGAGAATGTAAGTGAAACTATTTTTGTGCCTTCATTCTTTTGAAATATTTGATCTCTTAACAAATTATACAATAACTTTTTAGTCTACAAGTAAGAGAAAGAACAGATCTAATTCATGCACTGTGATGATGTTTATCACAAGAGATTTCACTGTAAGGAAGAGAGCAAAGGAAACATTTGACAACAAGCTTGTCAGTGAAGTCACTGGCATGATGTTGGGGAACTCCGAGTGTTAGATATCAGATCTCAGACCCCAAGGAAATTTTAGAGTTGTACTCATTTGTGTGTACGTGAGTGTGTATATATGTGTATGTGTGTATGTATGAGTGTGGGTATTTGTGTGTGTGTGTATGTGAGTGTGTATATGTGTGTATGTGTGATGTGTGTATGTATGAGTGTGGGTATTTGTGTGTGTGTATGTGAGGGTGTGTGTTTACATATGTATGAATGTGTGTATGAGCATGAACAGTGTTCCATTATGTAAATGTTCCACATTTCCCTTATCCATGAGTCAGCTGATGGACATCTAGGTTGGTTTCATTTCCTAACTATTGTAAACAGAGCAGCAGCAATCATGGGTGTGCATGGATGCACATGTGTCTGTGCAGCAGGGAACATGGATGTGCATGTGTCTGTGCCTGTGTGTGTGTGTGTGTAAGATGTCATAATGAAGCCAGTTACTCTGTGGTGCTAATGCAAACTAATTAAAATAATAGAGCAAAGAGATGGGTAGATGTCTCAGCTATTAACGTGCTTGTCAATGCAAGAAGGACTTAAGTTCAGATTCCTAGCATCCACATAAAAACTCAGGGGTGCTGTACATGTCCATAATCCTAGTGCCATAGGAAAGGAGGATCCCTGGCGTTTGCTGTTCAGATCGTCTATCAGAATTGGTGAGATCCAGGTGTGATGAAAATCCTTGTCTCAAAAATTAAGATGAATACCTCTGCCCCACCCCGTAGGCCACCCAACCCCTCTAGGATCTTACTTGACTGTGCTTCCAGGAAAACTCTACTCTTTCCTCCCCTGTAAGGCCCCTGGCTCCATACCTGGCTGCTCTCAACCTCTGCCTGACCAGAGACAACTCAAAATAGGGCATTCAGGCATGGAAAACTCCTACCAAGTGGCAGAGGGAAGGGTCATCTAGAAGTATGTGTGTGTGTACACACACACACATGTACACACACACACGTATACACACACAGAGAAACACTCACATGCACACACAGACACAGACAGACACTCACACAGACAAACATACACAGAGACATACACACATACACACACAGACATAGACACACCCACATGTGCACACACGGACACACACACATACATACACAGACACACACTCGCACACTTGACCATATTCATTCTGCTAATACCCTCTTTCATCCTCGTCCCTCTCTCTCATCCCTCTCTCTTCCTCCTTCTCCCACACCCTTGGCAATCTTACTGTTAATTATTGTGCATTTTTCCCTTTCTAAATTTCACAAAAGTTAGGAAACACATGCTATTTGCCTTTGTGAGTGTGCTTTGTTTCACTTAGCACAATAATCTCCAGTACCACCCACTTTCCTATCAACAGCAATTTTGTTCTTCCCTGTGGCAGAGTTAAGACTCCACTCTGTACCTGTAGCAGATTTTCTTTATCAGCTCATCATTTGATGGGCATGGAGGCTCATTCCCAACTTGCCCGTCACTCAGGTCTACTTCTTCTTGTGAGAGGGTTGGCTTCTGCCTCTGAAGAGCAGAAAGGAAGAGGAGTAACCTTTGGGCTCTAAACATTCATTTCGTGCATCAGAGCTTAGTTGCCAACCAAGTCAATGATTTCAGGAGATTCTCTATCAAGTTCCCTGTCAACAAGACTTCCAGTCTATCTTACAGGAAACAATAGATACGTGACAGACCAAAGCTGGCTTGTGGGATGGGTAAAGTGATATTCAGATCAGCTGAGTGCCTGCCAATAGCAGGGCTTGTCTCCACATCTTTAAGAAGAAACTAAAACAGCAAGGATCTCCTCCACAAGATGGTTTCCTTGCCCTTTTAAGTCAGCAAAGCAGTTCTACGGCAGGCTGCCTTCCACTCAAGAAAACTGGCACATGGAACAAGCTGCTTGCTGGGGTCAACAGACGAATGACACATTCATTGTGTGAAAGTGACCCTCAAATTTCTTCCCTGAGGAGAAATGGAAGAGAAAGGACCCTGCATTTTAATTTTTTTAAAAAAGATTTATTTATTTTATGTTTGTAAATACACTGTAGCTGTCTTCAGACACATTAGAAGAGAGCATTGCTGGGATTTGAACTCAGGACCTCTGGAAGAGCAGTCAGTGCTCTTAATGGCTGAGCCATTTGTACCTTACAAAACACAGCTGTTCTGTCTTTACCACTTTGCTTTGTCAGGGAACAGGACACCTGCTATATGGGGATGTATCTCTAAGGTGCAATAGCACAGCACTATTTACTCCACAGTCATCGGCAAAGATTCTGTGGAAAACCAATGCCTAGTCTCTGGCTCTGTCTCGAGACCAAAGCTCAGGTTGATAATCTTTACGCCTGGCTTCTCAGGGTCTGACCAGTCTACACAGGGTCCTTGGTGACACATCAGGAGCTGCACGCCCAGCTAGGCTCAGGTGACATGTAGAGATACAAAGCTTTCCTTACTGTATCCTGGAGACTTTTTAGCAGCAGAAGCTCAAAAATCATTTGGACTCACAAAGGACTGCAAAGAGCCACACGAGGACAGGCTGAGCATTGGTTCTCTTCGTCATGCAATGCCTGCCTAGGTTGAAGAACCAGAGAGGTCTAATCTGCCTTCAAAGAAGCTACGAGAGTGTAGCAGAAGAGGTGGCAACCACAATGCAGTGCTACGGTCCATCTTTCCTGACACAGCTTGGTGCATTCAAAATACATCACGGAAGGGCAGGATGCAGGGGAGTGTGTAGGGAAGGAAACCCTACTGGAACTGAGACGGGAGCATGCCTTTGGAGGATTGAAGCTTTGGCAAGGTGTGAGGGAAGAGCCATCCGTGAAGAAAGAAAAGCAGAGTGTGCTCCGAAATGAGAGGTTATAAAGGACGTGTGAGGACCCAGAAGCCATTCAACTGCTGCAGTGTGAAGACATGGGCTGAGTTGTGGGGTGTGGCACAGGCACCTGCAGAGAGGGCACTCGGTACTGGACTGAAGGTCCGCAATATTTTCTAAAGGCTGTGGAGGAAATTTTATGGGTTGGGGCAGGAAATGGTAAGTGGGTTTCCTTTTCCTTTTATTTTTGGTCAGCCACAGTGGTAGCTGTGCACGGGAGCTGTTACAGAGTACAGAAAGCGGTGGCAGATCGGCTGGTTATCTAGAATCATCTGGAGATATTGTGGGCAGTCACTGAACCTGTTGCAGAACACTCCCAGCACAGCATTGTGGGTAGCCATGCGAGACTGGGCCCCAGGGCTTTACTGACTCAGCTGTGCATTCTAGCTCCGTGCTGTGACCCTGGGTTAGTCATTGTCCCTTACACCTCATTTCACCTGAAACTGGGATGGAGATGAAACTCTCCCTCCAGTTCCAGATGAAGGGATGAGCAGGACCTGGCCAGGTCTTGTTTAACCCTGGATGGGTGCTGACATCTTTATTACATAATGAAGAGTGATGGTACCATGGGGACCATCAATGGCATGCCTGGAAAATCCCATCTTCTTCCAGTTAACAACCATAATTGTTTTCTATTCCAGCTAGAATTCAGCTAACAAAACCAGAACCGACATGTTGCAGTCCATAGGGTAAAAATGGTAAAAGGAATTTAGTTGTTTTCTGCAAAATAAGCCCTGGTCTTTCTGCCAGTCGCCGATTCCAACATCCAATGATGTAAGTGATACGATCTTCGCTAAGCTGAAAATGGCTTTGGTGTGTCTGCAGCATGTCCACCGATAACAGAAACATGACACGGCTGGCAGCTACCGATTTCAGACCCACTGCAAGGCTTCCAGGAATCCCGGTTCGAAGTGAAAATTTCTGGTTGCTCTGGAGAGACTCAGTTGTGTCATGCGATGTTTTTCTGGAAGCTGTCTTGTGAGAGGATGATGAAATGGAAACTTAAGGATTCTGTGGAAAGTCAGTTGGGTGGTGTTTTGCTGGGGCAAGCATGTGAAAGGACATTTTGTTAAAGTGGACACAGGTGAAAGACTAAGGCAGACTCGTGAAGGAACATTTTCAGTGAGGCAGATACAGGGGAGAGAATGTTCTGCTAAAGCAAATACATGAAAGGACACATAATGAAAGATTCTTTGCTAATAACACACACGTATTGGTCTGCCTTACATTGCATAGTTGAGCTGCATTTGTTGAGACTCCATGAACTTGGGCTGATTGGATGCAAATGCTGAGGCAAGACCCATGCTGAGGCATGTGGAGGACACGTGATGTTTGGAAGGTATAAATAGGACTCAATGGAGTGATGAAGAGAGAGCTTGGCTTGCTGGTACGGCTAGCTGTGCACGATTTGTGGGTCTCATGTCTTTGCTGATATTTACTTCCCTGAGAGAGGCTCAACCTAGAACTTCTCTTGGTGTTTCTGCTGGTCCTTCCTGCTGAATTTCCGCTAGGTCATGCCACTGCTGCTGATTCCTGTTTGCGATCCCGAATCTACCAAACTGGACTGCTGGTGTATCCGTGAAGTATTCGTGAATGGATGGAGCTGCCGATGCTGACCTGTGAACTGAACTGCTGATTTCCAGACAACACAGACGGGAGTCGCTCCAAAGAACCTTTCTAAACAGGTCCACTCCCTTCCCCCCAAAACCATATCCTTTCTTTTCCACTATCTCTGGTGGGTGGTGGGCTACAAGGGAGGTTAAAGAGTTTAAGAACCATCATTAAAAATAGGATTCGAAAAAAATCAGTTACAAAAGGATGCTGTTTCGCTGAGAACAGTCATGTGGTGTTTTTCTGGAAGCTGCCTGGAAAAGGGGCGTGTGACCTTTTGCTGGAGACGACACTTGAGAGGACACATGATGTTGGGAAAGGCTACAAGTACAACCCAATAGACAGCGGACAGCACTGTGGCAGTGGTTCACCTTGCTGGTCTTTGCTGACACTGATCTTTGCTGATGACGCTGTGGCACTGGGGCACCCGTTCTTGGCTGATCATTGCTTTTCATGATGCCATGATGAGAGACACCCTGAAGAACTTCTGTGATATCCTGGTGGCTTCTTGCTGCTTGTGTGGACTTGGGCTGACTGGCAGAGCCTTGTGGTTTCTTCTGGATTGAACTGCCGTTGCTGGTTCATGAATGGTGCTCGTGAGTGGATTGAGCTACCCCTGCTGATGGACTGAACTGCCGATTCCCTGACAACAAAGATTGTAATTGCCCCAAGGAACTATTTCTAAATCGGTCCACATCCCGCTCTTCCCTATTGACTTTTCCTTTCCACCACCTCTGGTGGGCGGTGGGCTAGGAGGGAGGCGAAAGCATTTGAGAACTCTTATTAAAGTAGGTTTTGAAGAATCTAAGCCTATACCAGTTCCTTCTGGGTGCCTGAGGTCACACTGGTAACAATGGTGTGGAGCACAGACATGAGCCCACTCACTTTACACAGTCACATATTTATGTGTCTGATCTTACCTTGAAACTGATTTGCTGTATTTAACATTTTCTTTGTCATTTTACCTTGACTAAGACAGTGTTGGCATGTGTTGTGTGTGTCTATAATATTCATTGCACCAATGCGGCCAGGTGACCAAAGCCCCGTAGTTTTCTTGCGCATGTCAATCATAATGATCATCGGTTTCATCTATGGTGTTGCACAGCAGGGACCCCATTCTTTTCATGGATCGCAATGTTCTATCTGTACACATGTTACAAATGGACCTATGTGCCAACAGTCACAATTTAGAAAGTATAGGAAATGTAGTATAGCACAACGGGAAAGCAATCACCGTGTTTCTGCAGATCTCTGGGTATAATAGTGTCACCAGTCTGACACCTCTACCTTTCGTCCTCTTACTTCCCCGTTCCAGTTGTGACTGTCCTGACTGGGAATGAAGCTCAGGGCAATTATAATCTTATTGGCAAATTGATTTTAGAAACGTATTATTTTATTTTTATTTATGGTGAGTGTGTGTCTGTGCATATGGGGTGGTGGCTGCACAGGTCAGAGGAGGGTATAGCATCTCCGTAGAGATGGAGTCCCAGGTGGTTGTGAACCACCTGACATGGGCAATGGGAATTGAACCCAGGTCCTTTGTTCCTAAACACCAGGCTGTCTCTCCAGTCCCTAGAGTGAACCGGTCTGTCCTTGTAAGGATGACTAATATGGGATGAGTTTTATCAGGCAGTGTCTCTATAATGATTATGCGCACAACAGCCCTTCCTAATTTTAATCCCTCTGTAGTCTATTCTTAGATCATGCAATTAACTGAGAGGAAGTTGATTTTCTCTCTATCAAAAGTGCTCTCTTTTATTAGATAAGTAGACTTGAAATCGTCTAAAAAAAATAAGAAAAGACAGTAAAATATAATTGGTAGGAGTAGCGGTGCCACTACAGTTTGGCTGGGAAGTTTTAGATGTCAGGACAAATGTAACGAAAGCCAAGTACTTTTAAGGAATGAAATGTTAACTACAAAGCTATAAACTTCATAGAAGGCATCAGAAAAACATTCCGGGTGGTCTCTGGCTTGTTTATAACTTCTTAGGCTCTTAGAAGCATACTGGATAAAAGGAAAAAAAAAAAACGGAACTGTTAGATTTAATTGAAATTCAAAAGTTAAACAATACAACAAATGACATTTTTTTAAAAAAGCAACCGCCACAGAAATGACTTGATCAAACACAGATCAGATGCAAAACCGCGCCCATAATGCGAAGAAGAGCTCGAAGGTTCTGACTATAAGCAAACCTAATTTTAAAAAGAAGCCAGAGCAGGGTGCCGTCCGCCATCTCTTACTCTAGGTGGCGCTCTAGTCACTGCCCAGCCCATCTGCCTCATTCCAGTACACTCAGCAAACAGTTGTGGAAAATTCATAGTGGGCAACGGATCTCAACAGACTCTATCCTTTACCACCTAACTGACTTCCAGAACATTTCCATCACCCCCAAAAAACCTGATGTGGGTAAATGCTGGGCAGGATGGTGGCCAGGTCACAGGGAAGAACAGGTTGACTTTTGTTAGAAGCCTTAGGCCACTGTTTTGAGCACCCCATACTCAGTCTTGCCCTGAGTCAGTCATTCTCTCAGGAGCAGTGAGGGACCCTATTTGGGGTCTTGGCTTTTCAGATACGTGTGCTGTGTTCCCCCAGCAGTAGCTTGTCTTTTCATTGTCTACATGGGTCAGAATTTCATTTCCTTTTTAGGCAAACAATATTCTTGTATTTTTGTTTTTGTTTCTTGTTTGTTTTTTGTGATGATAATGATGGAACACTAGGCACTCACACATGGAAGTCCATTCAGTTCTACCCAGAAAATACTTAGGCAAATATCCTTGTGTGTATGTATGTGCATGTGTGTATATGTACATATGTATGTGCAGATACATGTGCATGTATGTGAGCATGTATACATACATGTGCTCACATGCATGTGTGTGCACATGTATGTGTGTATGTACATGTGGGCATGTGCATGTATGCATGCAGGTATGTGTGCATGTGTGTATGCATGCATGTGTGCCTGTGTAAGACTGTGCATGTATGTTATTATGCATGCAAGCATGCATGTGACTATGCATGTATATATGTGCATGTATGTCCATATGCATGTGTGTGCATGTGTGTGACTGTACATGTATGTGCATGTGTGTGCATGTGTGTGTGTGTGTGCATGTGTGCGTGTTGAGCACACCACACTCTATTTATCCATTCACGTATTCTACTAATGAACCTTTGGGTTTCACCATCTGACAGTAGTGAATATTCCTGCTATGGCTGTTGACATACAGATGTCTATTTTGCTGTTTTCAGTTCTTTTGGGTGGACACCAACAAACAGAATTGATGAATGTCTCAATGAACATAGTTTAACATCAATAGATATATGTTGTGCTAAATAATAAAGAAGGATGCCCCATTCCACGCTAGCACCGGCTACTCTCTGACTCCAGTGGTCTTGCTGCCTCCATGACTAGCCCCATGCAGTGACCACCCTTCTCATGGTTAGCTGTCACAAATCCCTGTAACCCAGTAAAATCAAAACTCTAGAGGCTTGTAATTTATCAGTCAGATTTATATCAGCAAATTCTCAACTCACAACACGCTAAAAGAACTCAGGGCCAATTAAAGTAGAAATAAGCTGCCCACTTAGACTGGACACATTGTCCTGCAATTATCCATCCCTCAAATGATATTCATGGTTACCTGTGGCTGTTTAAAGCCACATGGATCTGCGTCATCTTCTCTTCCTCCATTTTCCTTCCTATCTCTCCCTCCTCTCAAAAACTCTCAGCCCACACTCCTTTTCTACTATCCAATCCCAGGTTCTAGCCTTGTCTTTCACCTACCCTCACCGGCTAACAAACAGGAATCTACAGATATAGTACATCCAGATAATTATCCCCAGTTCTTATTCTTGTGAGCAAAATGGCTGTGGCTGTGTAACATCCGTGATGCGGCCCCACAGCAAGATCTTTGCTCTTTGTACAGCCTTTCATCTCCCTGGTTAGGTGGACAGAGGATTGGCAGGCTACTGGCTTCAAGAAACAGTCGTTTGTGGTCTCTGCCTGCCAGCAGCTTTGCCTGCAGACAAAGGGGGTTGAAAGGAAACTTACAAAATGCCTTTGGGAATGAGAGAGATGCCCCTTAGCTCCTGCAGGGGAGTACGAACCTGGCTTCAGACAGAAGTCTGATCAAAGTAGCACAGACTAAAAAGATCCCAAAGAAAAGGCCACAGAGCATCCATGCTCAATGAATGAGAAGGAAAATGAAGACTCAGTGTTCTGGATGCTGAGCAGGACGACAAGTGCCAGTCCAGCCTGGGCTAAACCACATGACCTTGTCTCTAAATCTAAAGCAAGCAACCAGTAGGCTCGTAGTTCTGGGTGGCTTTACCAAGATTTTAAATGTGTCTTCTCTCATTCCCAGGCCCACACAGAGGGGAACAAGTAAGAATTCAATTTTCTAACTCATTTTCCTCAAATATGTCAGTCCAAGTATCACGCGCTAGAGTCAACACATTTTCTTCTGGGTCAGTGTCTTCCAAACATTTCAGCTGAGTGACAGCCAGCATGAAGTTCCCCTGTGGGGACCAAAAAGGGAAGCGGGTGTTCCATAGCCAAAGTAGCAAGGACATGTGACAAGTCTTCTCTGTCCTTTGATCTCCTCTAAACAGAGATTATGAGGTCTCTTCTCTCTGCAAAGCATTCTTTACTAGTTTCCTTTGGGTAGAGTTTAAGATTTGCCTTAAATTATTTTTTTTCTCTTTTTGGCACAATCTTGTGTGTGTGTGTGTGTGTGTGTGTGTGTGTGTGTGTGTGTGTGTGTTGCATGTACAATTGCATGAGTGTGTAGGTGCAGAGGCAAGAATAGGACATCAGGGGGTCCTTTCATGTTGTTCATGTTTCTGCCTTGAGACAGTCTCTCCTCTGGGAATCATGGTGGTCCTGGGCTCACTGATCAGCCTAAAGGGACCCAGGACTGTTAAACACACAGGGTCGTGTCTTCAAAGGGAGAGATGTGTAACCTGTTTTCTGCCCAGGAGGCTGGCAGCAGACGTGTTAATAGCCTGGTGACCTTTGTTCTATTTGTGATCAGATCATACCCATTCTCCTCAGATCTTGAACCTTTCTTCTTAATCTATAGAGCATATTTTTTATGGAAGATGCCACTTGTTCTTTACAAGGGGTTTTGATGTAGTCATGTCTTAAGCTTTGTTGTGCACACAGGATTGATTAATTATCACCAGGAGAATCTTCCCAAATTGTGCTGTACTTAAATATGTCTAAAATGAACTATTTGGGATAAGACTCTTGAAGTTTGAACCAACAGCACTGGCTACTGAGTTGTACTGAACCAAACTGCCTTCTTGCCTCTTGTGGATTGACACTCTGCTGGCTGTGGTGATTGCACAGCACACCCCCTTCCCTGCACTAGAATCTCACCATTAAGCTGGACTGGCTTGCCAGTGAGCTCCCGATGCCTGGGATACAAACACTCTCTGTCATGCTCAGTGTTTTCCCCCATATAAGTACAGGGGATTTGAACTCAGGGCCTCATGTTCTTACTCACTAAGTTATCTTTCAAGCCCCATTTAGGGCATAATTTTCATGCATTAGCTTCCTTACAGCTACTACCCATATTCAAGGAGAAAGCAGCTACTTATAACCATATACACACAAGCATATACAGAACAGTTAAAAAAGGATGCTGAAGCCACTAGCTGTTTTTATCCGACCATGACCATTTCTGTTTCTCCTTCCCCATTGAACCAACATGCATCTTCTTAGCTAAATTACTGCATTGTGAAACTTCTCTCCTTGTCTCCCTGACTTCTCTGGGTTTCCACCACTCTCCCCTTAATCTCTGTCTTTGCCCATCCCATCTCTGATCTCACACACTTCCCAGCAGGTACCTTTTCCTATCCTCTCTAGGCAGGTATGCCTAACTTGGTGTGGTTTGCCTTTCTGTTGTGATCATCCTGTATTCTGAGATGTCACCCTGGGTATCTGTAAGGGACGTTCCATGCCCCTCACCGTCCTCATGGATTCACAGTTTACCAGTTGCCCAGCATCCTAACCGGAGTGCTCTCAGACTCTTGGTGGTGTGAACTTGGGCAATGCTGGTCATCTGAGTAGGCTGAGCTGGTTGTGCACTCCCTGTCAGCTCTGGCTAACCCTCATGGGGTTCAGCAGCAGGACTTCTGCACTTGTGGCTTGTGGTTATGTTTTTTTTTTTCTTTCTATGTGTCACTGAAGGCAGGTCATTTCCCTTTTTTTATCTTTTTGTTATTTTCTTTGCTTTTCATGGAGTTTGAGTGGAGAAGAAAACAAACCAAAAAAAAAAACCCCAAAAACAAAAAACAAAACAACAACAACAACAACAACAACAACAACAACAACAACAAAAAAAAAACGAAACCCCAAGACCAAAAAAAACCTCCATCTCAGCTTCTTCAACTGGAAATCTTTAGAATGATTTTAGCATGCTCAGGACTGTCACTTGGACCTTCCCTAGACACATCAGACCCAGCACTGAGAAAAGCACAAACATCTTTGCTTGTACCCACCCGCTCCCTGTGTTCAGTTTTTCCCGTCTTATGAGGCATGCATTACTGAGTCTCGTTTCCTAGACACTAGAACTGGAGACTTGTAGTCATTCTTCCTCCTTACAATACCACGGGCTGCCTCATTTATATGCCTTGTGTCTTCTGTGAGTCTCTGCTCTCTGTGCTATGACACCATGGCCTTGGAATGATCCATATTCTTGATGTAGTTCAAACCTTTTCTTTTTTTGGAGGGTGGGGTGGGATGGGGTGGGATTCAAGGCTAAGCCATCGAGCTGTCCATTGGAGAGGTGGGGGGCATGGTCTGGATCATCCAATCTGCTCTTTTCTCCTGGGTCCATCACAGTGTGATGCACAGTGGTTTATTGTGGCAACACGAAGCAAACCTTTGCTCGCTCGCCTCAGTGGTAACACTCAGCTCTGCTTAGAAAAATGAGCAAGTGGTTCTTTTTCTTTCTGAGGAACTGTTCTGTGCATTAGCAGTGATGACAGGAGGGTGTAGTCTTTATTCAACTCATTTTTTAAAAAAATTATTAGATATATGTCTATACATACATTTCAAATGTTATCCCCCTTCCCGGTTTCCTGTCCATAAACCCCCAATTTCCTCCCCTTCCTCTCCCCCATATGGGTATTCCCCCATACGTCCCCCTTACTGCCCCCCATATTCCCCTGCACTGGGGTCCAACCTTGGCAGGACCAAGGGCTTCCCCTTCCACTGGTGCCCCAACAAGGCTACTCTCTGCTACATATGCAGTTGGAGCCCTGGGTCAGTCCATGTACAGTCTTTGGGTAGTGGTTTAGACCCTGGAAGCTCTGGTTGGTTGGCATTGTGGTTTTTATGGGGTTGCAAGCTCCTTCAACTCTTTCAATCCTTTCTCTAATTCTCCCCCAGGGGAGTCCTGTTCTCAGTTTGGTGGTTTGCTGCTAGCATTGACCTGTGTAGTCTCTCAGGAGAGATCTATATCAAGTCCCTGTCAGCATGCATTTTCTAGCTTCATTTTCTAGTTTTGGTGGCTGTATATATATAGGCCACATGTGGGGCAGGCTCTGAATGGCCATTCCTTCAGTCGCTGCTCTAAACTTTGCTTCCATATCCCCTCCTATGGATATTTTTCCCCTTTAAGAAGGAGTGGGAGCATCTGCATTTTGGTCGTCCTTCTTGAGCTTCCTGTGGTCTGTGGATTGCATCTTGGGTAGTTCTAGCTTTTGGGCTAATATCCACTTATCAATGAGTGCATACCATGTGTGTTCTTTTGTGACTGGGTTACCTCACTCAGAATGGTATTTTCTAGTTCCTTCCATTTGCCTATGAATTTCATGAAGTCATTGTTTTTGATAGCTTAGTAGTACTCCATTGCGTAGGGGCACCACAGTTTTTGAATCCATTCCTCTGTTGAAGGGCATCTGGGCTCTTTCCAGCTTCTGGCTATTATAAATAAGGCTGCTATGAACATAGTGGAGCACGTGTGGACCAGTTCAGCTGCTGTCTGCACTTCAGCAGGTCTTCAGGGTCTATGGCTAGAAGACACCTAGTGGTACCCTGTGGTATTTCACCTACACTAAAAAGTTCTTTTGGATCTTGGGCACAGACCGCCTGGTGTTGTGTCTAGCATCAGCTGGGGTTGCTAACTGCTCTGACGAACCTAACCCAGAGTTTCAACGGCTTCATAGAAGAGTTTGTTTTGAACCTTCAAACTGTTTTGCTCAGGTTGGTGACTCTCCAAATAATCACGCAAAAGGAGTTATGGTCATGTAGGACAGAAGCGGTCCTTATCCTTGGATAGGAAGAATCAAGCACATTGTTTACTGAAAACAGGCAAACAAAAAACAACATATGAAATTGGATGCCAATCTAATATGTATTCATATTAAATGTGTGTTTATATTAAAATATATGCATTTTGATATATTTTCATTAATTTTTATTTACTCACTTTACATCCCAACCACAGTCCCCCTCCCTCCTCTCCTCCCAGCTCTACCATACTGCCCCCTTCCTCCATTTCTCCCTCTGAGGAGAAGGGGAGCCCCCACCTTGGGCACCAACTGGCCCTGACACATCAAGTCACATCGGGACTAAGCACATCCCTTCTCACTGAGGCCAGACAAGGCAACCCAGGTAGGGGAAATGGATTCAAAGGCAGGGAACAGAGTCCAAGTAAAAGACAGCCCCCTTCTCCAATTGTTAGGGAACAATATGAAGGCCAAGTTGCACATCTGCTACACATATGTAGGGGGCCTAGGTCCAGTCCATGTGTGCTCTTTGGTTGGTGTTTCAGTCTCTGTGAGCCCCCATTGTTACATGTTAGTTGACTCTGTAAGCTTTCCTGTGGTGTCCTTGATCCCTCTGGCTTCACCAATCTTCCCCCAACTCTTCTCAAGACTCCCTGAGTTCAACCTAATGTCCAACTATAGGTATCTGTTTCTGTTTCCATTAGATGCTAGATATGCCTCTCAGAAGACAGTTATGCTAGGCTCCTGACTGGGTGTTCCTGGGACCCGGCAGGCCTCCTTGGAAGGGAAGGCAATGGAGTTCGTTGGTGGTGTAGGGCACAGCAGCTTCCCTCTGCTGGCTGTGTCACATTTCAGTATATTAAAACTATGACTCAATTAAAAAAAAAGAACAAAATCTATCTGACATAAGTCTGGGAAGAGAAGAGCAATGATGGTTTGAGGAATACTAAAATTTAAAACGTTCTCAACAATTAAAAGAGAACGGTACTATGATTTAAGGACTGCTTTAATGAGAAAAAGAGTTGTTTACGATTGTAAACAGAGAGACGGATTAGATAGAATATAAAAGCCCCCAGATTATAGAAAACTGTATATAATGATTTAATAAAAACAAAATAGCCCAAGAATTCTAAACAACTCTTCAGTGGATGTTCAGGGGACAAATGAAAATATCTGTATTACGCTTTAAAGGAAGGAAGGGGGAGAAAGGATTATGTTAATCCTTTTGGGCTTTCCTTAGGGTTCTTCAGAGATCAGAGCCAACAGCCTGTGTGTATCTGGATGCTGGGGTTTGAGAAGCAATGATTTAATGTACTTATGGAAGCTAAGGAGCTTCAAGGGGGAAGAGGAAGCCAGAACAGAATCAAATGGAAGATTTAGTTCTGACTGAAGGCCAGTGGGCGTGGAACCCAGCAAGGGCAGAGGTTTCAACCCACATCTGAAGGCAGGGAATCCAGTGAAAGGCAGACAGGAGGTAGGTGGTTCTCTGTTGCTTGGTAAGGGTTGGCTTTTGTTTTAATTATTTACAATTTGAATTACAACCTCATGCAAAACATCATAACAATGAACTCAGGAAAATGTTTGCTCCGATATCTGGACATCTCATAGCAATTCATGAATATAATTCACCCCACAGGCATCATTGAAGGTTGACAGACTCTGTCTTCTTAGTTGAAACCATGTTACCAAAGGTCATGACACTCACTTTAAGAGAGAGGCTTGCTGTAGAATCCAAAGATATAATATTAAGGGGACAGAATTTCTGTCATTGTCCCCTTCTTCCCACTGAGTGTGTGAACGTCTCATGTTCATGTTGTATTTGTTTGAGGACCCCACGGGGAGAAATATGCTATTTTAATGAGCTGAGAAGGTATCCGATTCTGTCCACTGCTGGCCACTAATTGCACATGGGCTCTTTGGTTGACTCTCACATGCTAGGATGCTCAGAGTGTCTCAAGCCATCAGTGCCCAAGGCCCACATTTTATTTTTCTCTAGAGGATTTGAATTTCTTCTGTGCTTTGTGACAGCACTCTGGTGAGTTTATTCTGATATTACTTGATATTCATATTCCCTTGATCTTGATTACCGACAGCAGGAATAAGAGTCCTTGGAAAGGGTGGAATCATGAAATGTGGGCCCCATGCATGGGGCTTCAGCTCCCAAGTCAGATGCTTGCAGAGGGGTAGGTTTTGGAGAAATATTTTTGAGTGTTCTAATCAGCATCACTGTGTGTGCATGCACGGGTGTGTGCACAGACACACCCATGCATGCTCATGGGTGTGCACATATGATGACCACAGACCATTCTGTGAGCCATTCCTTAGGTGCTGCCCACGTGCTGGTAAGCACTTTACTGACTGAATCATGTCCCCACCTCCCAATGCCACTTTGAATTTGAAAGCACATTTCTTCGGATCATTTCAGTCCTGGAGAGGAATGACTTGGCCCTTAATGAGAACTGGGGTTGCCTGGTGTAGCTCATTAGCTCTGTTTGTTTCTGTTCCTTTTTAAAAGGCAACTCAAAAACCGAACTGATAGCTTAAGTGACTCACACTGAAGGGCTGTCTTGAGGGATTTGGAGAGACGGATCAATAACCCTAAGTGCTGGATTCAGGTTCATTCTGTTTCTCTATCAGGGAGCATTCCTTCCCAGGTGACATGATTCAGAATGTCATCTAAGAGATGTCAACGGCCCTGGAGGATGTGGAAGGGCCAGAGGCAAAGTGTCAGGAAGCATGGTTGGCGGTGCAGCTTGAGGCTAGGTCTTAAAGAAACATACACACAATCCTGAAATAACCAAGTTCTACAAATGCACAGAGATTAGTTATGTCCAAATTAGGATGTACAGTCAATTGCCAATCACATGTGATCAGACATCAGGTGAGTAGATAGGACCTCAGAAATGTGGTAACACCCTAGTCAAGGTGCTGAGGCAACAAACCATGCTTTGGCACACAAATGTGACTTTGACGGTTTTATTTATATAGCAAATAGTTTCAAAACAACCAGATGCACTGCTTATTATTAATATGGCTTCCAACAGTTTCTCTTGCAAGTACTTTTCTTTTTTTTTTACTTCTGGCTCAAAGCACTGGTGGAACCAGTCTGTAATACTCACGGCTAGCCCTACTGTTTTCTGACCACGTTGCCAAATTCTCAAAGAGCCCTACCACACTGCAGCTGAAGACTCACTGTGAAGTTACCCTTCCAATTAACTAGGTTTCCTGATTTTATTAGAGGTCTCCAGTAGGTTCCTGATGACAGGCACAGAGCCTCCTGTAACCTTCATGTTTATCCATCCAGATTAACTCCTGTGTCAGTCCCTCGTGTGACGTAGCTTAGGTCTGCACTAGCTTTTGGTTCGGATGAAGGGCTGCCAGTGTGTGTCCCCAAGAGAAACAGCAGACGCTCACAGACGTCAGAACAGCTAGGCCCAGAACAACCACTGCTTTGAGTTCTGAAGTGGTGTGTTCTGTTTTGATCTTTCTCAAAACCTCATACTTATAGCCTTTGTCATGATTGGAAGTATTTCTTTTGAATTTGTTAGTGCCATTAGACAGACTTCTTATGGTCAGAATATTGACAGACTGTAGCAATTCTTGTCAAAATCTCATCAGTTTCATAGTTAGTGTCTCAGGAACTCAGTGCCCAGAAAGAAATAGATAATATTATAATATTATAATATTATAATAATAATATTATAATATTTAGGTAGTCATACCCAAAGCAATGGCTGTTTGTCATGATTTTCTGGGAGCTTCCAGGGGTTCTGCTATTATATTGTATATTACATATGGTAATAATAAAACCTTTTAAAGCAAGATTACACAGGAATATACAAGTGAAAGGGACACTGAAAGCATTATTGTCTATATTAGCGCCCTCCAAATATAATATTTAGATAGGAAACTAATAAAATATGCACAAGGCCTTTCTGAGGAAAACCACAGAATTAGGACAGAAGGGATTGAAGAGAAACCAAATAAACAGAGATAGTTCACGGTCATGGGTAGAGAGATGCAATATTGTATAGAGTTAAGAATCTTTAGTTTGGTTCATGCATTCAATGTTGTTTTATCCAATTCCCAGCTAGTTACCCGGTGGATATTGATAGACCCAAGATAGAGTTTTAAGGAAAAGGCAAGAGACTGGAAGCAACGGGAGTTGATATTTAAGAGCAAAGTTGGAAGACTTTTGTTGCCCAGCAGGCTCTGCACTATAGCCGTGTGTGGTGATGGATTGTGTTTTCTCTAAAGCCTGCACCCAGCATCCTTCCCAAGACAAGACTGCCTTTGAGCTGTGATTACATGCATCACCTATGTGAAACCCTCCTTCGGGAAGATGGACACAAGTGGAGGACATCTCATTACACATAAAATAAGCCAGAACTAGAAAGGCTTTCCAAATGTTTTCTCTCACGTGTAGAGAGTCTACATTTAAAAATACCCAAGAGTAGAAGCAGGAAGAACAGGGGAGGGGAAGAAGATGGCGACGGGGGTGAAATGGACAGAGCAGCATCTATGATATGAGATACCTTCATATCACACAAAGGGTGGCACTGCAATATTATTTGTAATTTGTAAACTTAAACTGTTCCTTGAGTATCTTGATCATTTGCATCTTATTATATACAAAAATTAAATTACCTTAAAGAAAAGAGGGAAGAGATTTGGAAGACGTGGCCTTCTCTTCACCGTGGGGAGATAGAACAGAAGGGTGAGCTGTCTTCAGACTGAGAGAAGGGTGCTCAGCAGACACCGGTCACCTCAGTCTTTGACCTTTGTTTTCTTGGTTTCCAGAACTTTGCAAAATGAACATCCTATGTTGATGCTCCCTGGGCTGTAGTGATTTGGTCCAGCAGCTCAGATGAGATAATTCGGAATCAAGGTAAGAGACAGAAAGTTCAATGGAACAAGCCACAAAGCCAGGAATATACCACAGTCACAGTCGGTGGATTTTGGATAAGAACAACATAGGGATCAAAGATAGTCTTCTCAACAACAGGTTCCTCAGCAGCCGACCACCCACACAGACAAAAATGCACCTAGGTGAGACCTTGTGCCTTCATGAAAACCAATCCAGTCTGAAATACAAAGTTCAAAGACTTAGTTCAACAGTAGAGAAGCCAGGCAACCAGATGATACCATTCCACCCTCCCAGCAGCCTTCAGGTTAGCTGGGGACAGCACAAGCTCGTCAAGCATCTGTTTGCTCACTTGCTAGAGGGAAAGTACCTTCTCACATTAAGACGTACTATTTCCTTGTAGCGCAGAGTGAGAGGCAACCAAGAGAATAGGAACTCAGAGTTTTAATAGGAAAGAACAGGGTGGAGTTAAGGGTGCAGGAGGGGAAATGCCTTTAGATTCATTGAGCTAAAACCTCCTTGACCTTCTGCTCTCATTTAAATGGAACTTAGGAGGAGACCCCAGACTCTCTGCATTTTCTTTTCTGATATCGTTTATTGGAAGTGGCTGTCTGCTGTAAGGTATTGAGTACAGGGTAAACAGCATACAAAGTCACAGATTGCCGTTAATGACCAGCAAACTAACATTAAACAGTTCAACCGTACAGTTTTTAAGTTAGATAAGTAAATTTTAGAGATCAATCCATTGACTGCTTTTTATCAGCACCACTTTATCTGTAACTCTGATAAGGCTGATGGCGGAGACAGTGGTTAACACCACAATAAGAAGTAAAAGCCTATAGAACAGACCGACCCCAAATCAGATCAGAGCTTTTAAAACAGCTGTCTTGTTAAAAAAAAAAAAACATTGTTAGAACATTTCACATGGGTTGTAAAGATTCAATGCTAGAAATACAGACTCCTCATCCGCAGTTCTGGTTGCTCAGCAGGCAGGTCTTGGCGCCAGTTTCTTTCTCTTTCCATTTTCAAAGGTGAGAAAAGGAGAGGCAAGGGGAATCTGATATTCCTTCTAGCTTGGCTCCCTTCTGAGGTTCTTCTAGCTTCCCAGGGGTGCACGCCCCAGCCACTGCATGGGCAGTGGCAGTTGGGTGGTGTGCCATGACTCGAGCTTCCGTGGAAGCTCTGATTGGTTGGCATTGTTGTTCATAAGGGGTCTCGAGCCCCTTCAACCTCTTCCAGTCCTTTCTCTGATTCCTTCAACTGGGGTCCCGTTCTCAGTTCAGTGGTTTGCTGCTGGCATTCGCCTCTGTATTTGCTGTGTTCTGGCTGTGTCTCTCAGGAGCGATCTACATCCGGCTCCTGTCGGCCTGCACTTCTTTGCTTCATCCATCTTGTCTAATTGGGTGGCTGTATATGTATGAGCCACATGTGGGGCAGGCTCTGAATGGGTGTTCCTTCTGCCTCTGTTCTAAACTTTGCCTCCCTCTTCCCTGCCAAGGGTATTCTTATTCCCCTTTTAAAGAAGGAGTAAAGCATTCACATTTTGATGCAGAGTTCTTCATATGAAGGGATCTCTGTTTGCTCAGTTTTTAATTCAACTTCCACAGATTGGGGTTCCTCGGTGACTGAGTCGTACCGTGAGACTTGGCTCGTTGACTGAGTATAGCACGTCGTACCGCGAGAGTGACCCTGTAAAATCTCGCTGACTACTGACACTACCAAAGCTTTGAACACTAACCACATTGAAATTATGATTGATTAGTTAACTGGTATCATGGGTGAAGATGGGCATTTTATGTTAACTTAAAACACATAAATGGATGTTTATACATAGATTTTTTTCTCTTTTTTTAGAACATGGTAGGTTCCACTGCAGAAGGTCCCTCTATTAACCAATGATACATCACTGTCCGTATTCTCATTATTTCTTTGCCGTTGGAAGAAAATAACTTAAGGAACTTAAAGCTGGGTGGTGGTAGCACGTGCCTTTAATCCCAGCACTCAGACCACTGAGTTTGAGGCCAGCTGCTGTACAAAGTGAGTCCCAGGGCAGACAGGGTTACACAGAGAAATCATGTCTCAAAAACCAAAAGAAAGAGAAAAGAAAAAAAAAGAAAGAAAAAAAGAACTTATAATATTGTAAATGCTCGATCATAATGTGTTATTATTAATAATTATTTATCTTAATTTGCTTGCATGTGTCTGTTTCCATTTAAGTAATTGTGGTATTCATTATCATTTGTGTTTATGGAGACTTCCCAAAACATTTAAGTTTCGTAGAAATACTAGCTTTATTTTCTTATTCGTGGTTTATACATTTTAAAAGTGTAAGTCCCGTTAGGTTCTGATGCCGTAAAAATTTAAGTGGCAAAACTAGATTTTGAAGCAAACAGCTGCATTATGGAACATGTCTGACATGCCGGTCTAGAACCGAACAGTCAAGAAACTTGATTATTAGTTAACGTGTAACAGTGGGACAGGGAATCTCCCAGCATTTTAGAAAGTTTTGAATGTTTATTAATGATTTTTAAAAATCAAGTAAGTAAACAGAAGTTTTGGTGGAGCATCTGGTGGAGTGCCCAGTCACCAGCAGAGCAAAGCAATCCTTGTCATCTCTGAGTCTTCTGGACAGGCAAGGACAGTTTCTTTCCTAAGAACTATGCTTAGTCATTTCCATAAACTAAAAACACCTCCAAATGTGCACATAAAGGACACCACCTACCCCTGGGTGATGTGTTTGTGATTCACGGTCCAGTGACTCAACTCTGCATCCAAGACAGCCAAGGTCCAGAGGAATGAGGTCCCTCCCAAAAGGTCAAACTTGTAGAGCGTCTCACCCCGTGGTCAATTGTTTTCCTTCGCGTGCACCTGTGCCCTGCTGGCATGCAGGGCTCACCTGTGTGGGTCAAGAAGATGCGCTCAGCCTGGGTGTGTCTTCTTCACACAGCCAATGAGTTCTTCCTTCACAGCGGTCTGACATAGTGTGATTCATGGACGTTTCCAGAGGTAATACCAATGACAGTGACCTTCTCAAGAGATTTCCCATACTTCTGTATCAATTTGGGGATGGAAAACATTTCCAAACTCTTGTCACGCAAATGGGAAGTCCATATTTAAAGAATTATAGCTAATAATGTAAGTTTAAGAATTAGACGTGGGTGGTGATTCTAAATTGTAAATTAATTTCCACACGGTTATGTCAAGACCAGGTTATTCAAAGTTGCTAATTCATGAGACTATGGATGTCCCTCTCTAGCCACTCATCAGTTTTAATTTAATTTTAATTCTCCATGAGTTTAGGAAACCATTGCCAACCATAGGCTAAAGATATTTGGAACGTTCCAGAACTAGATAATCCACAAGCTTTCTATAGCCTGGTTTTCTGGACCACATGATAAAATCTATGCTGGCTCTTTTTCATCTTGTCTAGAGTGTGACTTCTCCCTTGCTCAGTGTAGCTGCTCTCCCATTAGTTACGTGGACACACCTTGGTTATGTGATTGTAGAGAACTCGGTGCTTACTCAATTAGCCCTGTTCAACAATAGCGTAAGGGTGCCGATGCCAGACCTTCAGACACAGCAAAGAGAAAGGATGGTACAGCTTTTCCACAAAAACATAAACATACACGACTTAATAAGGAGAGAAAAATTACACGTTGAGGCTGCTACCGTTTATAGAACATTGCTGTTAACCTCATGTTGTACCTAATTTATAAATTAAACTCTATCCTAAGTGTGACTTCATTAGAAGAGAAAATATACGACATACAAAGACTTTGGTGTTGTCTACTGTTTGGGGTATTGGCTGAGGCCTTGCAGTACATCCTCCACAGATGCAGGGATATTGCCGAATTGCCTTGTTAGGGAAATAAGTTCTGTGATGTGGGGAGGCAGACATGTTGCAGGGATAATCCCTGGAGATTCTGGTGAGGCTGCAGTTATGGGCAATGCTTTTTACTTTATTAAAGAAATAAAGCAAAGTTCAGGGTGACTCCAGAGGGAATGAGCAGAATTTAATCTTATTGCTACAAGGGGGAAGAGAGCCAAACAAAGCATGAGTCTCCCAGGGCCATCACTGCACTTAAAGCATAGCTCGCATGGGATGCCCTATTCCCAATCTATCTTGAGCTTTATACAAAGGGAACAAGAATAAAGAACAGTAGAGGAGAACCAGGGTGAGGCTCAGTGGAAGACACCTGCCTAGTATGCCTGAGGTCCCAGACTTGATCCTCAGTGCTAAAGAAAACACAACACAGGACATTGTAGCTTGTACTAAAGTTGTCAGTTCAGTTTGCCAATGTTCTGCAGGAGCCCATTGTAAGCTGGCACATTCTTTGATTATGACCAATGTCAGATTGTTGTCCTTGTCCTGATCTCATGCATTGAACCCACCAAGTCTTCCAAGGACTCTCTATTCAGAGAGAGAGAGAGAGAGAGAGAGAGAGAGAGAGAGAGAGAGAGAGAGAGAGAGAGCACGCGCGTGTGTATGTACCTTTGAAACAATGTGTATCAGCCATTGAAAAATTATTATTAATGTGCCTATTGTAACTCTCCTGCTTTTAACCTCTTGGGGGCAAGATATTGACTTATGTTTCATTGAACTTCATTATTATTTATAGAAGGAAGAAGCTCAAAGAGAGGAAACTAGTAACTGCTATATGATCAAGCCACTTTGAACTGAATGTATCTTTCCAACCTGCTACACAGGCCTGAAATTCAACCACTGGTGGCACATTTGCCAGACTTAAGTATTGTTTATCTATTTGGCAAGTAGTTCAACAGGCCATTCTTACTGTTTTCTTAATATGAATTTAAGTACATATAATAATAAACATTATTTCCTAGGGATATATGAGTCACAGAGTACTCCTGAACAGGACACCCAGAACAGACTAAAGAGATGGTTACATCCAACTAATAAACTTATTTGTTCCCTTAAAGGATCATGGTCAAAGAGATACTTAGAAGGCAATAGGTGCCTTTCAGGTCATTGTAGCACCAAACAAGTCCTTTTCTAGCATGGGTGATACTTTCTGAAAGACGATCCCTGGGGTTTTTGTACAACTTGCGGGCAGCTCCACTGAAGAGTCTCTTTTTCCCTAGGGATGGCTTCCTGTTTCCGTAATGTCAGGGAGGGTCCTCATGAACCTAGGCTTTTGAGCATTGTGTGTCAACTTTGTGCATTTTCTGAACCTCTAACTTTCAATAGCTTACTGGCTCTTATTAACCTTCTTCATCCCTACAGGGAGGGACGTTCCAATTAGAGGACATAGCTTTTGGGCTGTGGTTTGAAACAGACTACTGAAGGAGAGGAAGAGGGGCAGAGGTACAGAAAGGCAGGCATGAAGCCCACACCAAGGTTAGTCTACACTTGTCCTTTCATGCCTGCTAACTCTGGACATTATCATAAAGGAATTCCTCTAAGAAAACTTTAAGAAATATATTTTTTCTTCTTGAACCAGATTCCGACATGTAATTGCTCAGACTTGAGGCTGCCCTGGAATGTGGCAAGTGGGATTGCTTCAACCCTTTGCCCCTGAGAAGCAGCTGGACTCATCTTCACCACATGAAAGCATCTGCCATTCTTCCGTCGATCTGTGGCAGACACAGTGGTTGTGGCTACCTTGACAGCTAAGCCTGCTTGGAGCTTTCTAATGGAGGCTCCGGTTCGTACCATCTGTTCCTCATCACCTAAAATTGTGGTTGTTTTCCTGAAAGGCCAAAGATGGCCAATTTATCCCGAAACTGAAAATCAATACGCCTCTAACCTTATGTGGCCCAGATTTTAGGAATAACATCCTGGCTTCATTCGGAAATGTTCCACCTTGCTTTAATTCTTGGAAAATAGGGATCATTCAATATTCCCCTCTCCAGATGTCTTCAGCCAGCATCCAGCAGTGAGCCAGAAGGCTGTGTGTTAGACAGGGTTGGAGACCGCAGGGCACTGTCCAATCATATATCCTGATGCTCTTGTCAGAAGCCACACTGCAAATGGCCATGGGCTCACTAGGTCAAGCAATGGTAGGCTCTCGCTGTGTAAAATTTGGGATTATTTTCACTGCGGAAGACTTTAGGGTAGAATTAGGGCAAGTGTTCTGGTGTTTATGTATGTGAAGGTTGGACAAAGAAAGTACTGGGTGAGCTTGTAAATTCAAGGAAATAAAACGACCCAACTTCCTTATCTCTCCACATGATGTCCGAGTTGTATAACATGCCATACAATTTCAGGAAGACTTACTGCCTAACAACAGCTATTATTGGTGTCTTAAGTTTCCATGAGGACTTTTCTACTACAAACAATGTTACAGTTGGTGTTTTAAGGACCTTTCTACTACATACAACAGTTTCATATTTGTTTTTTTCTTTTTTTTTATTGGATATTTTCTTTACTTACATTTCAAATGTTATCCCCTTTCCCAGTTTCCCCTCTGGAAACCCTCTATCCCATCACCCAGCCCCTTACTTCTATGAGGGTGCTCCCCAACTCCCTTCTGCCTCTATACCCTAGCATTTCCCTATACTGGGGCATTGATCCTTGACAGGACCAAGGACCTCTCCTCCCTTTGACGCCTGACAAGGCCATTCTCTGATACATATGCAGATTAAGCCATGGGTCGATAAATGTGTACTCTTTGGTTGGTGGTTTAGTCCCTGGGAGCTCTGGGGGGTCTGGTTGGTTGATACTGTTGTTCTTCCTATGGGGTTGCAAGCCCTTCAGCTCCTTCAGTCCTTTCTCTAACTTCTCCATTGGGGACCTGTTCTCAGTCCAATGGTTGGCTGCAAGCATCTACCTCTGTATTTGTCAGGCTCTGGCACAGCCTCTCAGGAGACAGCTATATCAGGCTCCTGTCAGCACTTCTTGGCATCCTCAATATTGTCTTGGTTTGGTGTTTGTATATGGGATGGATCTCCCAGGTAGGGCAGTCTCTGGATAGCATTTCCTTCAGTCTCTGCTCCACACTTTGTCTCCAATTTTCTATTGTGAGTATTTTTGTTCCACTTTCTAAAAGAACTTTGGTCTTCCTTCTTTTAAGCTTCACATGGTTTGTGATTGTATCCTGGGTATTCTGAGCTTTTAGGCTAATATCCAGTGAGTGGATACCGTGTGTGTGTGTGTGTTTTTTCCTGTGTGTGATTGAGTTACCTCACTCAGGATGATATTTTATAGTTCCATCCATTTGTCTAAGAATTTCATGAAGTCATTGTTTTTGATAACTGTGTAGTACTCCATTGTGTAAATGTACCACATTTTCTGTATCCATTCCTCTGTTGAAGGACATCTGGGATGTTTCCAGCTTCTGGCTATTATAAATAAGGCTGCTATGAACATAGTGGAGCATGTGTCCTGTTATATGTTGGAGCATCATTGGATATATGTCCAGGAGTGGTATAGCTGGGTCCTTGGGTATTACTATGTCCAATTTTCTAAGGAACCACCAGACTGATTTCCAGAGTGGTTGTAGCAGCTTGCAATCCCACCAACAATGGAGGAGTGTTCCTCTTTCTCCACATCCTCACCAGCATCTGTTGTCACCTGAGTTTTTTATCTTAGCCATTCTGACAGGTGTGAGGCAGAATTTCAGGGTTGTTTTGATTTACATTTCCTTGATGACTAAGGATATTGAACATTCCTTTAGGTACTTCTCAGCCATTTGATATTCCTCAGTTGAGAATTCTTTGTTTATCTCTGTACCCCATTTTTAATAGGGTTATTTGATTCTCTGGAGTCTAACTCCTTGAGTTCTTTGTATCTATTAGATATTAGCCCTCTATCAGACTTAGGATTGGTAAAGATCTTTTCTCAGTCTGTTGGTTGCCATTTTGTCCTATTGACAGTGTCCTTTGCCTTTCAGAAGCTTTGCAATTTTATGAGGTCCCATTTGTCAATTGTTGATCCTAGAGCATAAGCCATTGGTATTCTTTTCAGAAAAAATTCCCGTTGGCCCATGTATTCGAGGCTCCTCCCCACTTTCTCTTCTAATAGTTTCAGTGTATCTGGTTTTATGTAGAGGTCCTTGATACACTTGGACTTGAGTTTTGTGCATGAGGAGATAAGAATGGTTCGATTTGCATTCTAAATGCTGACCACCAGTTGAACCAGCACCATTTGTTGAAAATTCTCTTTTTTTCCACTGGATGTCTTTAGCTCCTTTGTCAAAGATCAAGTGACCATGGTGTATGGGTTCATTTCTGGGTCTTCAATTCTATTCTATTTATCTACCTGCCTGTCTCTGTACCAATAACATACAGTTTTTATCACTATTGCTCTGCGATACAGCTGAGGTTAGGCATAATCATCCCCCCAGAACTTCTTTTATTTTTGAGAGTAGTTTTTGCTATCCTGGGTTTTTTGTTAATCCAAATGAATTTCCAAATTGCTCTGTCTAACTCTATGAAGAATTGGATCGGAATTTTGATGGGGATTGCATTGACTCTGTAGGTTGATTTTGGTAAAATGGCTATTTTTACTATATTAACCCTGCCAATTCATGAGCATGGGAGATTTTTCCATCTTTTGAGATTTTCTTTGACTTCTTTTTTCAGAGACTTGAAATTCTGGTCATACAAATCTTTCACTTGCTTGGTTAGAGTCATCCCAAAATATTTTATATTATTTGTGACTATTGTGAAGGGTGTCATTTCCCTAATTTCGTTCTTTATCCTTTGAGTAGAGGAAGGCTCCTAATTTGTTTGAGTTAATTTGATATACAGGCACTTTGCTGAAGTTCTTTATCAGGTTTAGTAGTTCTCTGGTAGAATTTTTGGGGCCACCTTGATGAGCATACTATCATATCATCTGCAAATAGTTATATTTTGACTTCTTCCTTTCCAATTTGTATCTCTTTGCCCTCCTTTTGTTGTCTGATTGCTCTGGCTAGGACTTCAAGTACTATACTGAATAGATAGGGAGAGAGTGGGCAGCCTTGTCTAGTCCCTGATTTTAGTGGGATTGCTTCAAGTTTCTCTCCATTTAGTTTGATGTTGGCTACAGGTTTGCTGTAAATTGCTTTTACAGCAAAGGTATGGGCTTTAAATTCCTGATCTTTCCAAGACTTTCATCATGAAGTGGTGCTGAATTTTGTCAAATGCTTTCTGTGCATCTAATGAGATGATCATGTGGTTTTTTTTTCTTTGAGTTTGTTTATATAGTGGATTACATTGATGAATTTCTGTATATTGAACCATCCCTGCATCCCTGGCATGAAGCCTACTTGATCATAGTGAATGATCGTTTCGACATGTTCTTGGATTTGGGTTGCAAGAATTTTATTGAGTATTTTTTGTCAATATTCAAAAATGAAATTCATCTGAAGTTCTTTTCCTTTTTTGGGTCTTTTTGTGGTTTAGGTGTAAGTGTAATTGTGGCTGCATAGAAGGAATTTCGTTGTATTCCTTCTGTTTCTATTTTATGCAATAGTTTGGAGAGTATTGGTATTAGGTCTTCTATGAA
The DNA here is from genome assembly GCF_021556685.1 of Rattus norvegicus. Lineage (NCBI taxonomy): Eukaryota > Metazoa > Chordata > Mammalia > Rodentia > Muridae > Rattus > Rattus norvegicus. Next base: position 183,009,795 of record NC_141537.1, on the reverse strand, counting down.
AGTCTGGTAAAATTCAGCACTAAACCCATCTGGTCCTGGGCTTCTTCTGGTTGGGAAACTTTTAATGACTGCTTCTATTTCTTTAGGAGTTATGGAACTGTTTAGATGGTTTATTTGAGCCTGATTTAAACCTTGGTACCTGATATCTGTCTAGAAAATTGTCCATTTCATCCAGTTTTTCCAGTTTGGTTGAGTATAGGCTTTTGTAGTAGGATGTGATAATTATTTTGGAGTTCCTCAGTTTCTGTTGTTACGTCTCCCTTTTCATTTCTGATTTTGTTAATTTGGACACTGTCTCTGTGCCATCTGGTTAGTCTGGCTAAGGGCTTATCTATCTTGTTGAATTTCTCGAAGAACCAGATCCTGGTTTTGTTGATTCTTTGTATAGTTCTTTTTGTTTCTACTTGGTTGATTTCAGCCCCGAGTTTGATTATTTCCTGCCATCTACTCCTCCTGGGTGTATTTGCTCATTTTTGTTCTAGAGCTTTCATGTGTGCTGTCAAGCTACTAGTGCATACTCTCTCCAGTCTCTTTTTGGAGGCATTCAGAGCTATGAGTTTTCCTCTTAGCACAGCTTTCATTGTGTCCCATAAGTTTGGGTATGTTGTCCCTTCATTTTCATTAAATTCTAAAAAATCTTTAATTTCTTTCTTTCTTTCTTCCTTGACTAAGTTGTCATTGAGTAGAGCATTGTCCAACTTCCATGTGTATGTGGACTTTCTGTTGTTTTCGTTGTTAATGAAGACCAGCCTTAGTCCATGGTGATCTGATAGGATGCAAGGTATTATTTCAGTAATTATTTCTTCTTGTATCTGTTGAGGCATGTTTTGTGACCGATTATATGGTCAATTTTGGAGAAGGTACCACGAGTTGCTGAGAAGAAGGTAATCCTTTCGTTTCAGGATGAAATGTGTATTTATGTATGTATATATATGCATGCCTGTGTACATGTGTGTTTGTGTGTGTGTATTTATATACATGTAGAAGTCAGGGACAATTTGTAGCCATTGGTTCTCTCCTTCTACCATATGGGTTATGGGTATTGGTCTTGGGTTGTTAGCCTTGGTGACAAGTACCATATCCCTTGCGCCATCTAACTGTCTCCTACCTCAGTTTTTTGAGCCAGAGTCACTCAGTGAACCTGGAGCTCACTGATTGGGAAAAATTACCTAATAAGCAAGGTCCAGATATTCTGCTTTCTACCTCCTCTTCAGAACTGGGATTACAGGCACACACCATCAAGCCTTTTTATGTGGGTGCTGAGATCTGAACGCAAGTCTTCATACTTGTTCAGCCAATTCATTACCAACTAGGCCAACTCTCTGGCTGTTGAGCTTTTGTTTCTGTAATTATTTGATTCTAAATCCCTCATCAGGAGATTGCAATGAATGTATTTTCTCCCGTTTCTGACTTGTTTAATGATTTTCATAAGTAGCCTTTGGAGGAGGCAAAGTTTGCTACAATGTCCATTGTAGTTTAGATGTTGCTGCTAAGTAGGACTAGGCATGCTTTGCCCACTTTAAACTTCCAGAGGTCTTCTCTTGTGTCTTCTAGAAACTCTATACCTTTAGGTTTACAGGGAATAGGTTAGAGGTAAGTGCACACTGCTTATCCTGCAGCTTTGCCCAGGTGCCATGGCACAACCTTGTGTAGCATTTGGTTCTGGCTTATTTCATGAAGAACAGTGAGTGTGGACATCACCAGTATTGTTGGGAATCAATAGTCTGTTGTTTGCGGTTCCTGAGGAATACTCTCTTGTTTAAGTTAAGAATGGCCAGATCTGATGACGTTTGAAACATGTTTGGATCTCTCCCCATCTCTTCAAGATTATAAATGAACTTTCTGTGAATATTTATATCTGTTTCACATAGGAGTCAGATGGTGTATAGCATGTAAATGCTTCTTGTATAAGAAGCCAAGAAACTGGGAGATATCAGCTACTGGCAAAGGCACCCCTGCTTTCAGACTCTGACACACACTGAATAAATATTCATAAATCCATAAGTTCTCTTTAAGAAAATGAGGAACAAGTTGAGAGACACTCTTCCACTAGACAACTGAGAAAACCCAGATTGAAAAGGTAGAAAAAGCTAAGGCATCCAGGTAACTGACTTTCTTCAGCTATGCAAGATCTCCCAACGGTCTTATATCTTTAGATCAAGGAAGAGGTGAGCTAGTTTTCAAGCCTTCTGGTTTTGCATGGCATGGGTTTTCCTGTAACCTGCATCCACTGGGCTGCTGATCACCAAGCATGAAACCAGCCTTCCCCAGGGACTTTGTTGCTCAAGGAGCTACAGACTTCTTCTTCTTTTTTTTTTTTTGGTTCATTTTTTTCGGAGCTGGGGACCGAACCCAGGGCCTTGCGCTTCCTAGGTAAGCACTCTACCACTGAGCTAAATCCCCAGCCCCCAGACTTCTTGATCCTTAGAGTGAGCTTCGAGCTTCCTGACCTTTCTTTCCTGAATCGCTACTGTAAACATAGTCCCTTCTGGAGGGAGTTTTACTTCACCTCATTTGGAATAGAGATGACTCGGCACATGTTGTCTTTCTCAGGGTTTTACAGGCTCTTCAAGAGACCACACAACCTTAGGATATAGGAGAAGGAGGTTAAAAGCATAGCCTCAAATTTCTCCCCACAAGAGTTTCCTGTATACCCTTCCATGGTGCTGACTGGCAGTTTGGTCTCTAACTAAGCTGTATTGAGGGTTAATAGCATGGATACTAGACTTCCTGGAGCCTAGACACCTGAATGTGAACCAAAAATTTCTCTTCCTCAGCTCCTCCAAGAAACAAATACAGAACTGTTTTTGTCGTGAAGGAGTCTGTCTATACACCAAGTACCCCAACATTTACAGTTTCCACTTGAGGAACTATATCCTAAGCGCCTTGTCTTTTGGAATAGATAGCACTAAACAGCATGAATCTCCCAATATCATAGTACAAAGAGTTGGTTTTGCCAGGTTTTCTGGGGCATACCAATAATCCCAGCACTCTAAAGGCCAGACAGTCTCAGTATCAGGAATATCAATAGTTCAAGGCCAGCATTAGCTACATAGTGAGTCTGAGGACACCCTGGGATAAATGAGACATTGTCTCCAAAGTAATAGTAGTAGTAATATTCAATGAAATATATAATTAATTTAAAATGCCTCCAGGGGCTACACCCCAGGGATAGAGCATAGTGGGTGCTAAAAAGTATAGTCCCGTGTTCCTTTTCAGAAGGGCTTGCATGTATATACACTTACTGCTGAGAATTAAGCTTCTACCTAGCTTAAGTGAAGGAGTCACCAAAGCCAAAATTTCTATGGATCTTCAATTCTGAGTAAAGTCTCAGAACTTTCTGTGAATTCTTCCCTACATGCCCCAAAGGGCTGTATTGAAGCTATATCTTGGTCTACAGATTCTTCCTGGAAAGAGAGCTTTCATGTATGGAGTTCTCCAGTTCTTACAATGCCCATTAGAGTCACCATATCTTGAAACTCGAAGGTCTTGGTGTGAACTAGCAATGAGAGATGATTTTAAATGTTTATAAAAACTTCCATGGGCTTGACCACAGAGAAACACTATGCACAAGAAGCTGAACTGTCCGGATTCCAGTTTTCTCTCAGAAGGCAAGACTCTAGAAGGTCATATCCTACCTTGTAACTGACTGCACTAGGGAATCATGAAAATAGACCTCTGGGAGCCCAAGTAGATGCTCTGGGTTTCCTAAGCTTCATTTCAGCTTGTTACAACAGTAAAGTCAGGCCTGCTGATTCTTGTCAGGAACCACAATTTGTATAGCTCCCAGCCAAGAGGTGACCTCCTTAACCTCCTAGCTCAGAGAATTGGGTTCTATATGCACAGGTCTCCTTAAATCTCTGAAATGCAGAGGTTGACAGTCACTGTGTTTCACTTATGGCTGAAACCTCACTACAGTTGCATGGCCTAGTGGGAATGAGTACAGACTTTTGCCATAGATATTCTTCCTAGCCTAATGCAGACAGAGTAGGAGGTATATAAACACCTGTCCTCAGCTTTACATTGAAGATAGCAAGAAACTGAAATGCATACTGAAGACCTTGACCTTTCCAGTCATCTCATCTAGTGATCTAGCTTCTTCCTTACCTGAACCATGATCTTGAAAAGCCATGCCCCAATCTACTGGGAGCTATAAGAACATATAGTGTGCATAAGCACAGACCTCGTGGTAACTTAGCACCACTGCTTGGACAGATTGGTGAGTTCTTTCTATGTGAGGTCAGTCTGACAGAACTGAAGAAATTGTCTCTGAATAAAACATAGATAGTTGAGGAAAAGTGAAGACACAAGGCAGCATGCTGCAAATAAAAGGAAGTCTATATTCAGAAATCAACTCTAGTGAAGTGTAGATATGTGTGTTGCCTGACATGGACTTCAAACAATCACTGAGATGCTTGCCACGGTCAGGTCAGCAATGCAAAAGTACATTGCAAGTTTTAACAAAGAGACAGAAAATGTTCTTAATCCTGTCACTGCACTAAAAAAATACTGTCTGTATTAATGAATTCAGAGAACTCAACTTCAGACCAGATCAATTAGAAGAAAAAACAGTGAACTAAAAGGTAAACCAGTTGGCCATCCGTGTGTGAGCTTATTTCTGGAGTATCTACTCTATTCCGAAATTGTCATGTCTTATTGTAGGTCTCTCCAAGTAAGCCATTATACTTATGATAATTTCAGATTATTCCAAAGAGAGAAAGGATATTTGATATAGAGCAATCAAATTGTACCATTATAGTATTAGGTAACTATATGTTACTCCCATTTTCTTCTGACTTTTAAGGCATAGTTAAGTATAAAATGTCAATGGTTCTCATATTTATTTTTTATTACTAGGGTTTTTCATTATCAATAAGAGAAAACCCATCCAGTAGTGGTCTTGATTTTTAAAGGAGTTTAGCAGCTTGCAGGAAGACGATTTGATATCACTGCAATTCTCTTGATATTTATTTTCATAATATATCTCCTATATTTCAGAGATCATGTGCATATTCAAGTTGTGAAGAAGCAGTTTTGACTGTGACCGCTTGTTTTATCAGTGAATAAAAGTTTCCCCAAAGTTTCCTATTAGACTTCTATTCTGGTTACTTTAGCCAGAAAGATGAAACATATTTTTATATGTAACTGCAAAGGAAGCTAGATAAATAGGTTCAGTTTCTTCAACTTCTGTGTCAAAGAGAGGAACAAGGTTAGTTAGTAGACACTGTCTAAGTGATCAGCAACAGTGCTATCAGAAATAGGTCCTGTTACCAGGTGCTTAGAACTGCTTCCTCCATGAGGTATTTCCACAGTTGCAAATATTATTAGCAGTGTTTACCTAGCTGTTGGAGAAAGGTAAGTATCTGGTACTTTAAGGTTCAAATATCAGAGTCAGCTTTAACTGTGCATTTCATAACTGGGTTTAGAAACCTCAGAAGACTATCTTATTACTATTAATTTGTGCTTAAATGTCTAGTTTCACTATTCATTGGCCATTTTTTATAGTTTAAACCAGTGAAGAGCTTCTCAGAAGTAGCAGTTGAAGGTGGCAATCAGGGTTTTACAATTTCATGAGAGAGGACTTTTTGATTTGAATGATGCATTAAGACAATGAAAGGAGTTGAACGTGGGGACAGACGTCAGAATTGATCCTCATCATAGTTTTGTCCTGAGCTCACCCTTACTCATAATTGGTCATCCTGCCTCTACGGTGGCCACTGGTTGAGTTGGATTCTTTGCCGCCCTTTCAAGATGGTGGCCACATATGAATGTGTGCCCCGTTCATCTTATTACTCTTCTGATGAAAAAGAGTGGCTTTCTTGGCAAGTTTGCTTTTATTATTATTCATTGTGGCTTCCATTCAGGACACTTTTGTTGCCCACTGACATTCTGTCTACTGTCCAGGGAAGCTTCAAATACTCACTTCTTTGCTCATTTATCTTGGAATATTTCAGTAGAATTTGCATTCCTGTTACAAGCTACTTGGTATGTCAAATGTTGAGTTATATCTTCAGTAAGCCATCGTGTCTTTTATCTTAGAGAATGACTATCTCTACAGTATTTGCCATGAAGTTTCCATATCACAGGTGCTTAAATTCTTTTTTTTTTTTTTACATTTGTTGAGCTTTAAGTTCTATTTTTAACAAAACTGACTTCTAGAGTGATTGAATAATAGAAAGTAATACATGGTGACTTGAAAAATTTTGTTCTGAATGACCTGAAAATTCTTCTGATCCCAGTACCAGCAATTGTCTGTTTTTCAAAGCAGAGCTCAGATTTGACATGTATCTGGGTCGTGGTTACATTCTAGAAACTCTGATTGAAAAGAAAAAAAATGAAGAAAATACTATTTGCTGAAATAGATAGAAAACAAGAATTCTAAGCATTGAATACACAGGAAAGTCTGGTGTCCAGTGCTTTTCATCAGTGATGTTTTTGATTGTGTGACCTCAGTGGCTCACCTTGGTTACTTGTGATTACTGGTGTTTGTCCCTCTGTTGTAGCAACCATTCCATCCAGTGATACCCACCAGCTGAGCTAGGTTATTCATCCTTTGCCAAGAAAGTGGATGACTTAATAAAATTGTGGTGCTTCTACATAATGTCAAAAATATGTCGTATTTTTTCCTGATAAGTCATTTGCTCCAGGCAAGGAGATTCACAGTTAGTTGCCTGCTTGTGTCTGGAAATTAACTCAAAACAGAGCCATAACAAATGGATAAATCGATCTGTTGAAAGCTGAGAGACTATTGACCAAAGAAAAAGGTGTTTTCAATGGCTGTGGGTAGGCAAAGCGATGATGATGATGATGATGATGATGATGATGAGGAGGAGGAGGAGGAGGAGGAGGAGGAGGAGGAGGAGGACGACGACGACGACGATGATTATGAGTTTACAACTAGGTACTGGCACAGAGAAGCCACCATGATCAAATCATTATGAATGAATGCCTCTGGAAGAAGATAGAATTGTTAAAATTAATATATGGTGATTTCCATTTGTTCATTTATTTTTGAACCAAGATTTCTCTCTGTAGCCTAGGCTGGCCTGGAACTCACTATGTAGCCTAATCTGGAATGGTGCTTGTATTTCAGGTGAGAGCTACCACAGCCTAGTTTTCTTCCCTACGAGCAATCCATCAATCCTGAAAATTCAAGTTTCAGGTGCCCCACACTTTACATCAAGAACAAGCAGGCTCTTTCTGCATCGTTTCTGACCCAGTACTTTCTTGCTCACAGACCTAGGAAACCCACGATCTCCTAGGCAGAAGCAACCCCAGACTGGGAATGAAATCACTGTGAAAATTTCAACCGAAGTCTAAAAATATTGTTGAACTAAGGAGATGCCAGACATAACCTCAGAGGCGTGGGGCTCCTAATTTTCACCCTGTGACACTTCAGGTGTTCCTGGGACCATGTGCAGCTTGGGAGTAGAAACCTGGAAAAAGACAGTAAGTGAGAGATATTCTAGAAGCCTTCCAGAAAGCACTGCCACCCCAGCAATTAGAACCTCCAGTCACAACATTTTCCATCGAATCTTATCCCAAAATCTATCCCATAAATAGCATAAACCTAGAAGCTGTGATGCCTTTGCTTCAGCTGAGGTTCCACTCAGATCTGTGAAGCTATCCGTCATTACTCCTGGGGACCCTGACACCTTGCTTGCTGGAGACTGGGTTGCTGATCTGGAGAATGGAATCTCTTTTGTCAAGGTATCAGTATATTGTCCAAGACTTTGCTTCAGAAATACCCAAAATAATTTTGTAGGCAAACTCCATAGACATTCTATTTTATTATACCAGAAAGAACCACAAGACATTAGTCATAACTAGCTACATTCCTATGTCATGAAAGCATGTATTACTTATGTGTCTGTACTAAAGAGCGGTCCCATTTCCCCCCCACCCCCATCATTCCCAAGAACAGCAATTTTTTCTGTCCTTACACTACCATCCAGCCAGTACCACAAGGATGCTCTGGGCCAGGGTTCTTCAGAAGTCTCTGGTCTAAATCTTCTGGGGCTTTGTGTGCCTTTCATCTGCACTTTGTTGACAGCCTAAAATTTCATTATGGAGGCCTGTGAGCCTGGAGATCCACCAGCCAGAGAACAAGGCTCATGTTTCTGTGAGACTCATGCTGAAAAACACTCTCCTCACAGTGTTCTTGGGTGGCTTCGAATAAGATAGTCAAGCCCATAATTGACAGAAAACAGACCGTTCACTTTTAATTTTTACATTTATCTTTTTGTATTTAATTATTTTTCTTTTTTAAAGTCAAGGCCTCACTATGATGCTCTGGATGTTCCAGAACTTGCTCTGTAGACCGGGGAACCTCGAACTCTCAGAGATTCACCTGCCTCTGCCTCCTGAGTTCTTAGATTAAAGGTGTATAGCACTGTTCTTGGCAGCGTAAGCAATCCCATGCTTCTCAAAATGCCTTGTTGTGTGATAAATGTCAATAACATTGAATAATATAAAAACCATAGAAATTACTAAGACTGGAACAGCTCTGACATAGAAACTTGGGAAATATTTCAGATGATTATAAGAATTCAAAACGAGGCATAATACCGACAGGATTTTAAGCTATAATAATTCATGTGATGATTTGGTTAGATATTTACCTCCACATCATATATATGCGTTTTGCATTTCGTTCATACGTTGACTTATTCTTAATTTGTATTTGGTGGTTCATTTTCTATCATATGATCGGGTATCCAGGTGCTAAGAGAAATTTCTCAACTTTCACTTTGTTTCATTTCATATTTATTTTGAGGCTGCTTGAGAGTAGAACTCAGATGAATAGAGCCTTGAACTTCTAGTTTTCTAGGAGGAATTTTACTGTTTAAATGGGGCAAGGCTGGAAGGAGAGTGCTGGCATTCTCTCAAGGCTCTCTTACTTGGTGTTGCTCAAGATCAAAGCCCCTCTGGAGCAGGGCAGGAATTTAAGGAGACAGCCAACCTGCTTGTAAGGCTCTGAGGTAGAATCTTTTAGGGTGTGCTCTGGGCTCAAACAACTCAAACTGCAGACCACACTTTGGAATGTAATTGTGACATGGAAATTGTCACAGTGGAGCCAGCACTATGGACAACTGATTTCAGTGCTGGACCCCACAGAGTATGCGTTAGCTAGATGTTTGTGAGGCAAAATGCTATTGCTCTGCTCAGCACCCTGAAGCTTGCACACACTTAAACGGCTCTTTCTTCACACCAATAGCATATGTTATTTCTTTAAAAGTTTATATGCATTAGTGTTTTGTCTGCACGTCTGTCTATGCATCATATGGGACTGGAGCTGGTTGTGAGCTGTCATGTGGGTGCCGAAAACTGATCTCAAACCCTCTGCAAAAGCAGTTTGTGTTCTTAGCTGCAGAACCATCCTCCTAGCCCCAACATCTACAATTTCTATTTATGTGGACATATGTATGGGTCCACTATGTGTGTGCAGATGCCATGGAGGCCAGAAGAGGGCGCTGAATCACTGAAGGTGCAGGCAATTGTGAACTGCCTGATATGGGTGCTGGGAACCAACCTGGGCCTTTGCAAGATCAATACACTCTCTTAACTGCTGAGCCGTGTCTCTGCACACGAAATACATTTCCTTCATGTATTGTTCGTTCCTTTAGTTTTATGTCTAGGCATACTGAGTAATTACAGTTGGCCCCTATCAGGTTCCAGCCACAACTAGGCTGATAATTTAACCAACTGTAGAATACCTAGTAACAGTAGCATCCCACTTTAAAAATAGACCACATGCCTTTTCATCTATCCTCCCCCCTACCCCCAGTCCCAAAGATTTCTGTTTTTTTTAATTAACTCGAGTATTTCTTATTTACATTTCCTTTTTTTTTTTTTTTTTTTTTCTGGAGCTGGGGACCGAACCCAGGGCCTTGCGCTTGCTAGGCAAGCGCTGCCACTGAGCTAAATCCCCAACCCCTCTTATTTACATTTCGAGTGTTATTTCCTTTCCCGGTTTCCAGGCCAACATCCCCCTAACCCCTCCCCCTCCCCTTCTATGTGGGCTTCCCCTCGCCATCCTACCCCCATTGCTGCCCTCCCCCCAACAATCACGTTCACTGGGGTTTCAGTCTTGGCAGGACCCAGGGCTTCCCCTTCCACTGGTGCTCTTACTAGGGTATTCATTGCTACCTATGAGGTTGGAGCCCAGGGTCAGTCCATGTATAGTCTTTAGGTAGTGGCTTAGTCCCTGGAAGCTCTGGTTGCTTGGCATTGTTGTACATATGGGGTCTTGAGCCCCTTCAAGCTCTTCCAGTCCTTTCTCTGATTCCTTCAACGGGGGTCCTATTCTCAGTTCAGTGCTTTGCTGCTGGCTTTCACCTCTGTATTTGCTGTGTTCTGGCTGTGTCTCTCAGGAGAGAACTACATCCGGCTCCTGTCGGCCTGTACTTCTTTGCTTCATCCATCTTGTCTAATTGGGTGGCTGTATATGTATGGGCCACGTGTGGGGCAACTCTTCTGGGGCCTTTACAATCATTCTCGGTCCCTGAAGAAACTCAGTTTGGAATTTCAGAGTGGTCCGTGCCTGCCCACACAGCTTGGATGGCTGCTTACATACCCTCTTCCTCTCCCGTCTGTTACCCTTTCTCTGGGGTGATATTTACAATACCTTTACTCATGTTCATTTCTGTTCTTAAGGGATCCAAACCAAATTGTCATAGGTCTGGTTCCCAGAAGCCAGTTAGAACTGGATTTTTAAAAATAAGATATTTTCTTTATTTACATTTCAAATGTTATCCCCTTTCTCAGTTTCCCCTCCAGAAACCCTATATCCCATCCCCCTCCCCCTGCTTCTATGAGGATGCCCCCCCCCCCACTCCCTCCTGCCTCCCCATCCTGGCATTCCCCTACACTGGGCATTGAGCCTTGACAGGACCAAGGGCCTCTCCTCCCATCGATGCCTGACAAGGCCATCCTCTGCTACATATGCGGCTGGAGCCATGGGTTGCTCCATGTGTACTTTTTGGTTGGTGGTCTAGTCCCTGGGAGCTCTGGTGGGTCTGGTTGGTTGATATTGTTGTTCTTATGGGGTTGCAAGGCCCTTCAGCTCCTTCAGTCCTTTCTCTAACTCCTCTAGTGGGGGACACTGTTCTCAGTTTAATGGCTGGCTGTGAGCATCAGCCTCTTGTTCCCTCACCAGTAAGGGGCAGAAATCCCCTCCTTGCTCTGCTGTGCAGAGGGCAGCAAACTCTAACTGTTGGTTTAGTGCTTCATAGCAATTGCTGGGACACTTATCAGCACTGTGCTCGGAGGAGGAGCAGCTACACAGGTAAACAATAATTGTAGAAGAAATTGGCTTGCTATAAACCGTGGGCCACGTATTATCTGTTTAAATTTGTGGATAATCAAGAATGGTCTACAGCTCCTTTCTAGCAAAAATAAAATTTGGTATTTGAAATGGAGACTGTGTCTTCAAAAGTCACAAGTGCATGCTCTGTTTCCTCATAGATTTTTTTTTTTAAAACGTCTAGCATATAGCATAGGTTAAACCCAGCTAGACTGGCTCTACGGACTGCATGCTGATCTAGAGTGGGACCAGAAGCATAGTCCTGACCTTTGACCAAAGCTACAGAATGTAGTAAACGAGATAATAGACCACAAGACAACAACCTGTGGTCTAAAAGTTGTTTGGGGAAAGAAGGTAGCCACCAGTTAGGGTTGTTTCATGTTGTGCCTTGGATATGTTTCAGATTGGTGACTGCTCACTGGCTTTGGCATCACCTGTGAGTCCCATTTCTGCAGGCTGTGCCTTGCTGGGATGCACGTCCACAAACCACCCCTATGAACAACCCCTGTCATAGAGCAAGTAAGCAGTGTTGGTATCTGAAGTGCTGCTGCTGCCAGTGATGCCTGGTTTCTTTTATATTGAGATGTCTTGGACTCAGAAACAAAGGGAAGATAATAGAAAAAAATTAAAATGAACTTTTCGTGTTTGAAATGACCACAGACCATCCATCTGCTGTCTTAAATGCCAAAGTATTCTGTGGTCTGTGGTGGGGAGAAAACCTGCTACCGGTGTCCATAGACGGTAAGTCTGGATCCCAGGGGACAGCAAATGGATTAAGAGACGCGGTTAGATTGATAGAAAAACATTTTGATAGTTGCTTAGCTGTTATGGGGAAATTAAAGAAGACCTAGTCATTAGAGAAGCAAGATTAAGTGTATGCACTTCATCTGGTGCTTCTACCAAACAAATTGTAGCAGATGTAATATGTTAAAATTACATTATTTTTGTGTATTGGCATTTGGTCTGTATGTCTGTCTGTGTACCATGTACATTCTGAGTCCAGATTTGATCCCCTGGGGCTGGACTTAGAGACCACTGTGAGTCTTCATGTGGGTGCTGGGAATGGAACCCAGGTCCTCTGCAAGAGCTATCTTTAGTTTTAATAGAAACACCCGCGATATATATTGGCACACTGCAAGAAAAGAAAATGGGGGAGAGGGGGGTATGAGAAAATTCAGTTAGGAAAATGAACCTCTTCACCCATGTATCTCAGGGAGCTGTGGCCAGCACTCTTGCCCACTGCTCAGCCATAGTGGAGCTTCCCAGATGTCACCGAGGGTTCCTCTGGAACGTTTCCCCAGCCTCTAGATATGGAGGAGTTCCTTGGAGTTAGTCCAACACCTACATTAGGCTTCAGGGACAAGTGTTCAACCTGTTGGGTTCACACCTGTAAAGAATCCGCTGTAGAACTTTCTACCCACATGACTAAAGTCGGTCACACAGTGGCTAGTGACTTATTACTTAGTGTCCAAGAGAGCTCTGTGTCTGTTTGGCAGATCTTATCCTATTTAACTGAGGATGGGTGAAGCAAAAACTATGTCAGCAAGTCTATTACTGATTTTGGTGGGAAATCAATACATTTACTTGACTGTCAGGGTGTTTGCTTTAAAATGAATTATAGCAGAAAATAAGGTAAAATAATTTTAGAGAACAAGTTTTCAGGTGTTCCTTTGTGTAGCCAGAGACAGAGATTAGAATAAGCTCTCATGTGTATATAGAAGTGTATAGCATCATTGTCAAGCCCCAGTGAGAGGCTTGTAGTTTGCATCTCTAGGGATACAGGGAGAGCCACGTTTTGAGTAACTGGAAATACCTCATTTGAGAAGTAGCTTCTGCTGTCCTACTGGGTGCCACAGAAAGTTAAGTGCCATGGGGCACTAAGTAAGTTGTATCAAGTAGTTCTGAGAGGCTCACTGTGAACTGGACAGCCCAGACACAGGAAACCACAATACTGAGTGTGCAAAGAAACAAGTTGTGTGCATGTGAGATTTGGCCTGAACAAGTCAAGGAGGCAAGAGTACATTCTTCATGTTCATGTCCTGGATTCTCATGGCATGAACTTTGATGGTGCCAATAGCCTCCCTCAAATAACAGGACAGTATACTTCACTGGGTAGTTTCCTGCCTGCTAGACCTGCATCCTACCAACCGTGCTGCAAGCTCTGCCTGTCACACGAGTACAATTTAAAGAGGAAGATGAAGATCTGGAGGTTTAGAGACATGGCGCTCTGTGCTTGTCTCCTTGTCTGTCACCTGGGTATCCGCCACTGATTTAACCACAGGGTTCTTACAAGGTTAAAATGAATGCGGTCTGAGAAAGCTAAATGCTACTTAAGTGTTTAATGTGCTATTAATCATGATTTTCCATTGCTGAGTTCCTTATGTATCCGTTGCAAAGCCCAGTGCTATTTATAGTGGAAGATCATCTTTCGATTAGTCAAAATAATCCCTTTCTGTCCTTGGGGTTAATGCAGTGGCTTTAGAGATGATACAGTGTGAGAAAACTTAACCCCAGTAAATGTAAAATTGTTTTCTTGTCCTTTTTTTTTTTTAGCAGTTCATAGGCCAAGGAGTCTTTTGCACAAATGTTCCTTCAGGGAGAGGTTCCTAGATTCACTGGTTCAGTTCCTCTTTTGGAAACTTTGCGATGGGTGTTGTGTAAGGGAATCCTGAGAGCCCTTGCTCATGAGGTAGAGATGACGTCAAGTGGAAGGACAGGTCAATTTTCCTACTATTTAGCCACCCTAAGAATGGCCAAGCCTGAAACATGGGTGATTTCCATACAAAGACAAAGTTCTTTGTCTGTCAACCTCACCCTCCATACCAGGGAGAGTAGAAAGGGAAAGACAAGGAGGCAGAGGGGCAATGGATGTTTACTTGAGATCAGATTAGGGATAGACCCATGAGACTGAACTGTAAGGAAGCTAGACACTGGGTATTAGTTCTACATTCACAGAACCTAGAAAAACACATGCTAGGCATGTGTGTACTTTATGAATAAACTATTTAGGAACAAACAAAAAACTTAGTCTAAGAAAGTTCATTCCTTTCAATGAGTAATGATTATTGTAAGGTTAAGTTAGAAAGTTTCCCTTCCTTAGAAACTTTTGTTTACCTGAATCTCTAAATGGTATAATTTCTTATTGGTGAAACAGAGGTTATGTTATTCTGCATAAAGATCTATTTTGAATGCAAATCTGATCAAGATTCTCTTGCTTAAAACCTTACACCATGACTGATTTCATTCCCTTGTTAATTGAGCCATCATCTGGCTTTCTCTTAGCACATGCTCAACAAACTCGTAGGCTGCAAAATGAACGATGGACAATTCATAAGCCACAAGAGTCAGCAGGAAGCATAGCTTATAGGTTTCCAGATGGCAGTAATAGTCTTGCTGCAAATGGCAGAGTACCTACTGCAGTGGCTGAAGTAAGGAAGGAGATCAGGTCTAGAGTTCTGAGGAGGGGTGGTGAGTCCTGTTCTCATGAAACTTGGAAGAATGGGGAAGTCACATGAGTCTGTAAATAACCTTGGTAGACAGGTGTGCTGCTGTGGAATACAGTGGGAAGGTTTGTAGGCAGGGCAGGATAAATATAAAGCGAGGGTCAAGAGATATTCAAAGGTTCATAGCCAATGAAAGAGGTGCAGTTGCTACTCACAGGTCAGAGGGAGATGGATTTTGTTGATTGCAGAGGCAAAGTTGATCTGGCATAGGGGTTTAGGAGATGTTTATTAGCCCCTTAGTTTAAATATGCCCCTTGGATGGACACTGACTGTGTAGGTAAGTAACTGCTTAAGTTTAAAGTCTGGGTCTTAGAGGAAAGGAAGCTGGAGGAAGTCACCCCTTCAGCAGGGTTTTGAACTCTTCTGGAGTCACAGAGAAAACCACAGGCCATGAAAAATCTAGAGAAAATTGAGAGCTGGGCGGTGGGGGGGCGGGGGATGCTTCTTACATTGGTTTGCTACATGAAGATTCCACGTTAGGTTTCATGAGAAAGAGTTCAAAGTCACGTTATAACAATAACTTGTGCATAGGGCATACTGTGTGTCAATGTTCTAATATGTACAATGTACATGTATGTTAGTATCTACAGCAATCTATCATCTATCTATCATCTATCAATCATCTATCTAATCATATATCTATTACCATCTACATCTCTGTTTATCTATTGATTTATCTATCTATCTACCTATCTACTTATCTATCATTATTCTAATCATATATCCATTACCATCTCTATGTCTGTTATCTGTCTGTCTGTCTAACTATCTATTATCTATCTATCTATCTATCTATCTATCTATCTATCTATCTATTATCTATCTATCTATCTATCTCTATCAATCATCTATCTAATCATTTATCTATTACCATCTATATGTCTGTATGTCTGTTATCTATCTATCTATCTATCTATCTATCTATCTATCTATTATCTATCTATCTATCTATCTCTATCAATCATCTATCTAATCATTTATCTATTACCATCTATATGTCTGTATGTCTGTTATCTATCTATCTATCTATCTATCTATCTATCTATCTATTATCTATCTATCTATCTATCTATCTCTATCAATCATCTATCTAATCATTTATCTATTACCATCTATATGTCTGTATGTCTGTTATCTATCTATCTATCTATCTATCTATCTATCTATCTATCTATCTATCTATTATCTATCTATCTATCTATCTATCTATCTCTATCAATCATCTATCTAATCATTTATCTATTACCATCTATATGTCTGTATGTCTGTTATCTATCTATCTATCTATCTATCTATCTATCTATCATCTATCTATCTATCTTGTATAATGAATACTATTTTAGGACCTATTTTATGAGAAATGAAGTCAGAGAGGTTAGATGGCTTATCCGAATGCATAAAGCTAGGGACAGGTGAAGTAAAGTAAGATTTTGATTATCCTAATTCTTACCACAGAGTAATCCTGAAAATTCTTAACGGAGTACTCAATACTTCAATAAGCTTTCATATCTATACCAAGCAGACCAGGTCCCACCTATGCTGGGTTGAATAATATCCCCTCAAGGCCTCCACACTCATTCTTGTATGGCGTTGTTCCTTTTAGCCTTTAATACTCAGTGAGGGGCTGGTGGTGTAGCTCAGTTGGCAAAGCACATCCCTAGAAAGCATGGATCTTGGGTCTAAATCCAGGCCTTACATAAAGTGGGGAAGAGGGCATGCACGCTTTTGTTTGGAGGACTTGGGAGGATCAGAAATTCAAGTTGCTGCTTGGATACATAGAGACCTAGAGACCCTGTCTCAAGCAACGAAGATAAACCCAGGTAGGCAAAACGATTTTGATAAGGCTCTATTGGGATCTCATTTTCTGAAGGTGGAATATGTCATGGGCTCCTTTGAACATCCAGAATGCTGCCTCTGCTTCTTCCTCTTCTTTCTCCTCCTCCTTCTCCTCCTCCTCTCCTCCACTTCCTCCTTGTCATTCTCCTCCTCTTCCTCCTCTTCTTCCTCTTCTTTCTCCTCCTCCTTCTCCTCCTCCTCTTCTCCACTTCCTCCTTGTCATTCTCCTCCTCTTCCTCCTCTTCTTCCTCTTCTTTCTCCTCCTCCTTCTCCTTCTCCTCTCCTCCACTTCCTCCTTGTCATTCTCCTCCTCTTCCTCCTCTTCTTCCTCTTCTTTCTCCTCCTCCTCTCCTCCACTTCCTCCTTGTCATTCTCCTCCTCTTCCTCCTCTTCTTCCTCTTCTTTCCTCTCCTCCTTCTTTATTCTTCCTCCTCCCTCCTCCCCTCCCTATTCCTCCTCCTCTCTCTCTTCCTCTCCTCTCCCTCTTTTATCTACTTCCTCCATATTGCGTATGCACACCAAACTGTGAAAACCTTAGAGACAATGGCTCATTCTCCTTTGTTACTGTAGGCCACAAATTCTCTCAACTTCAGAAGTCGAAAGGTCAGAAACCAGCACAGACATGGAAGCACCTTGCACAATAAACACTGAAGTATTTCATAGATCCATGAATGCAAATGCTTCAGGATAAGATCCTTCCACCTGCTCCTCAAACACAGAGACTTCACTGGGCTTCCCTTTGCCTCATTGTGTGGCTTTGTGGTGTACGAATAATAACACATATTAGTAGTACTGTTATAAGGATAAAGATTACATAGAATGTGTCAATGATCAGCACATTCCGTTCATCTGATAAAGTTTGGTATTATTTCATTGCCTTAGTCAACATTTGTATTTTTAACTTCTAAAAGTACTTGTGTTTTTAGCTTTTAAAACCTCACTAACTGCACGGACCATATTTGTTGAATCCCTCAGCAACATGGCAGTTATTGGGTGTCTAGGGTGCTCTGTCTGTGCTAATTTCTGAGGATTTACTGGTGACCCACAGAGATAAGGTGATTATGATCTCAGTAGGTTACAGTGAGATGAATTACTCACAGGCCAGTCCTAATGAGATAAGGAAACTGTGGGGTGACTGGGAGTAGAGAAGAGGCCCTTTCTCAGATTTGAGAGGTCAAAGTGCTACCTCAGGCAAGCGTGGTAATATTCAAAACCAGTGTGTTAGTGGTAATGAACACCAATGGATGTTTAAACCAGGCACACACAAACATTAGAAGCCAGAGAGCAAGGCTAATTTGAGAAAATTAAAAGCTCACTCCCAGGCCTGTGAGAGGGCTCAGCCACTAACAGCACTTATTACCAAACCAAAACCTTGAGTCTAATCCCTGGGACCCACATGCTGGAGGGAGAGAACCAACTCTTGCAAACTGTCCTCTTGGCTCCATATACATGTCTGTACACACGCACAGAGAATGAATAAATGAATGTTCTGTTTTAAGAAGCTCATTGTCAACAGAGGCAAGACAGCAGAAAGGGCCAACCTCAGTTCTCAGAAGGCCTTAGTGCTCTATTAACGTGGATACTATTGTAAGAGAAATGGTCAGCTGCTAAAGTAGGAGCTAAGTTTTTTACTCTGGGAACCAAATGGAAATGGCTGTTATCTTAAGGGACTCTGACTCTTATCAGCACAAGGAGCCTGTGTGCAACTGAGAGTTCATTCCTCCTTACCCTGAAAGCTTGGCACTATTGTAGAATACAGAAGATACACACACACACACACACACACACACACACACACACACACACACACCCATCCATATAACAAGGCATCCTTCCTAAAGAGCTATTTAAGGTCAGATTATTATTTTTTTAAGAAACAAAATATTTCAAAATATTCCTGTCCTCTTATGAATTCAAGTGGAAGGAAATTAAAGAAAACAAATTAGGTAAAAGAACAGAAATCTGTTGCTGTGTTCCAGGACAAACACCTCAGGAGGTGAGGTGGCCACCACAAGACAGGCAGAAGCACTAGCAGCATAGAGTCTTTGAGTTGGAGGAGACTGGATCAAGTGGCCCAGGGCTTGGTTTTAAATGAATGCCCTAAAGAGCCTTCGGGATGGAGGAAACCGGAACATGGCTGATTGGGAAAGGGTGGGTTTTCTCACAAGTGACTTTCTATCTTTGCATTGGAAGGGAAGAATGCTAGTTGTTTTTGTAAGTGACTCCTAATAAGAATTTAGCAACAATTTTACTGTGATGAGATGTCAATCACTTATACAAATGAGCTACATAGTTTTAATTTGGTAACTCTGAACAAGTATGGTAAATGTAGAACAATAAGCGTCTCTAAATGTAACCATTTCCCCACTAGTGTAGTTGACAAATTGGAAAGCAGCTCAGAGAGGGCTCCTGGCAGCTATGCTTCCTAACTACACTTGCGTAGTATTGTAGGTTTTCCCATTGTTTCTGAAATTGTTCATACATGCATACTGTGCACCTACTACAATAGCCAAGAAAGGAGAAGATGCACTCTTGTCCCTGACCATGGCAGCAGACAGGCAGGGAAACCTCAGCCTGACTTTCTCTTTCTTCATCATCTCTAAACATGGCATACCTTGCTTGATTACACATCTAGACAGATCTCCTTCTAACTTCGTTCTGGGCCCTGCTATATGTTCAGTTTTTATTTTCAGGAACAAGACTCTTTTGCTCAAAGGAAATCTCTTCAACTATGAAAATCTAAGAAAAGTCACTTGAGGTCACGATAACCTGTGACCCTCACAGCTTTAAAAGTCTGTGTGGCTAAGGTTGAAACTACACCATATAAAAATTCTAGATGAAAGGCTGGGGCGGTGGCTCAGTGGTTAAGAACACTGACTGCTCTTCCAGAGGACCTGGGTTCAATTCCCAGCACCCACATGCTGGCTTACAACTTTCTTTAGTTCTAAGGAATCTGATACCCTCTTCTGGCCTCTAAGTGCAAGCATGCGCATGGTGCACAGACATTCAGGCCAAACACCTACATGCATAAAGTAACACTATACAGAAACTTAGGCAGATAGGTGTTCTTGAACTGATTTGTTTGAATACTCCACCCATGTACAACAAGAGACATATGTAGGAACTAGGGATTAAGCTGACCAGGCTGTTTAGAGCAAGCAGTGCATATTTATCCTGATATTTTTGGAAACATTAAGTGAGACTAGATTTCAATGGCTTTCAAAGTGTTTTAGCTACATAATGTGGTCCTGGTTCACACCAGTTGACACTGGCTTCTTTTGACCAAGAGCAGGGTTTTATTATATTCTGGTTGGAACCTTTGACTCAGATGACCAGACACACACACAACCCCTTCAGCAGAAAAAAGAAAAGGGGAGGGGAAATAACCGCAACCACTTGGATTTACAAGACTGAAGAAGGTAGCTTGTAG
The DNA here is from genome assembly GCF_021556685.1 of Rattus norvegicus. Taxonomy (NCBI): domain Eukaryota; kingdom Metazoa; phylum Chordata; class Mammalia; order Rodentia; family Muridae; genus Rattus; species Rattus norvegicus. Next base: position 182,989,721 of record NC_141537.1, on the reverse strand, counting down.
AATCTTTTGTGTAATGTGGTCATTGCAATTCATCGTGAGCAAAGGGGACCTGAAGCCGCTGGGTTTGGGCAGGGAAAACGTCAAAGCTGCAGCTGCCTTCCTACTGAGAGGTTTATATGGGCAAAGTGAGGTATGGCGAGTGTGTGTCCTGAGATGACTTAGTGTACACCAGGCTCAAGGAGGGGTGAATGGTACTCAGAGAACACTGATCTCTGGCTGAACATCTGTGTGTAGAGACTTTCCACATGTCTTCTCTTCTGTCTCTAGAACAGTCCTGTTTACCAAGAGAGTCCAGGTAAGTAACTTTACATATTTTAGGCTTGGTACCATTTGGCCACTTCTTATTCAATCTTTTCATGGTGATCACCACTCTGCTCTTTGCTTTTAATAGATGGCTTCCTTGGTTACGAGCACTGGCTGCTCTTCCAGAGGACCTAGGTTCAATTCCCAGCACCCACCCGTAACTCCAGGAATCAGATGCCTTTGGCGGTACTGCATATACGTGGTGCACTGACGGAGCAGTCATACGCATAAAATAAGAAATAAAGGGAAATTTTAAAAAGAAAACAATTACATGCATATTTCTGTTAAAACCATGAGACACTAGAAAAAAGATTAACAACACAGGGCAGCATGTGAAGGCCCACACAGGAGGGTTGCCATGATTTAGAGGCCAACCTGGGCTACGTTATAAGTTCCAGACTATCCTGGGTACAGAATGAGACCCTGTCTCAAAAAAAAAAAACAAAAAAAACAAAAAAAAACAAAAAAACCCCAAAAACCCACATACACACTTAAAACAAAGATCATCAGTGAAGGCAGATAAAGAAAGGAGGAAAGGGTAGGTAGGTTGTGAGACCAGAGTTACTTATCTGCTCTGATTCTAAGAACCCACCACTGCCTCAGCCTTCCAAGTGTCGAGGTTACAGGTGTGTATCGCACACCCTCCCACCAGTGATTCTTGAGTAAACCAGTTATCACCGCACTGGTGCCCAAAGGCTTTTGTATCTTTTAATTTCAGCTAGGAGAATGTGAATGAGTAAGGAAATGTAGTTTCACTCTCTAGCACAGCCCTGGCACCCTCGAGCAGCTTAGGTACAGCACAGGCCTCCCCAGCCTTTGAACCTTGGGCTGTGGTGGCTCATCCTGTGACAGGCATCTGCAGTCTGCTGCTGTTTCGAAGGACCACTTCCAAATATTGAGAGCCATCTTGACTCTTTCAGTCTGCTATCTGCAGGGATGGAGTCATACCAGAGTTTCAGGATTAAGATAATCAGGCTTTCAGTGAGGTAAGTTGCTTATATATTCAGGAAGAGCTTGACATTTCTCCCTCTGAAAAGACTCTTCGCTCTGAAGAATAGGATTATCGTTTGGCAATTTCACCCTGTTTGCGGGAGCTGAGTTGGCATTGAGATAGGACTGGTCACTTCAGAATAAGACAGCCTCTTTCCCGCCATGGCCAGGAGGGCACAGAGACATGGTACTCTCCTATCTGGGCGGTGCATTACATGTGGGGTGCTGAGCACGAGAGTGTCGGAACAAAGTACAGCTTTACCTTCCTGGAGAAGCCAGGCTTGCTAGACTCCTGGAGATTAGAAGCTAAAAAAAAACACCAAAATTTGGGGGAATTTAAAACCCAAAGTCTCTACCATCAATTTCTGCTTTGCTTTTTCACATACCCCACCTCCCACTTTTCGAGTCAATGTCTCACTCTGTAGCCTCGGCTAACCTATATCTTGCAGCAATCCTCCTGCCTCAGCCTCTCTCATGCTGGGACTACAGACACAGGCCACCACGTGCAGCTGATCTGTTCTTTGAAACTTTTTTAAAAGAACTTTTTATTGATTCTTTGTGGATTTCACATTATGTACCCCAATCCTACTCATTTCCCTGTCCCTCCATATCTGGCCTTGCCCTTGCGACTTCCCTGTTAAAAGAAAACAAAAAGTAAAAACAAATATGCAAACAAAATGAAACAAAACAAAATAAAACAAAACCCCATCTTGCTGAGGAAGCTGATATGTATGTCATGGTGTGTCACACAGCACACTCTTTTGCCCAAACAGCTTTACTTGCAAATGTTCTTTGCAACAAGTCATTGGTCTGGTTTGAGGCCTCCGGCTTTTGCTACACTATCAATACTGTATCCTCACTGGGACTCCTCTCAGGTATCCTGTTGTTGATGTGTTGTGGAAATCCTGTAGCTTTAGATCTGCAGGTCTGGCCCTTTCACACACTCTACAAGTTCATAGATGAAGTAGATATTGGGGTGGGTCATTAAAACTTAGATCTGGGCCTGGGGAGCCCAGAATTGTTCAGCCCACCCACTCTCCTGAACCCACACCACTGGAGCCAGCTTTCCCCCTTTGCCCAGGCAAGGGGTTGGGTGCTCTCTTGCCTGTAGTAGCTGGCAGGGAACAGGATTGACTCTTCCTGTCCCACACCCCTTGGGCCAGCCCATGAGGGGTGAGGCCAGCTCTCTAGCACTCTCATGCCCTGAGGCAGACTCTCTTGAGCCCACACCACCAGGACCAGATACATCACACTACCCCGGGTAAGAGATGGGGCCAGCTCTCCCACCTACCACAGGCAGTGAGGGTGAGGGGCAGGGCCTGTCTCTCCCACACCACACCCTCAGGCAAGCTCACCTGCACTCAGGCCATCAGGGCCAGCTCTACTGTGTTACCCAAGTGGAATGTGGGGCTCACTCTCCTGCGTAATGTAAGGCTCTGCGTAGCCCTTGGACATCAACATGGCCCCAGGTGGCAGACCAGATCAGGGGCATTCACATGGTCTTTGGTGGTGGTAACATTGGGCAATGGATATCAACACAGACACTGGCTGCTGGCAGCCATGGGCCCAGACATGGCCCTTGGGGGCAGCATGAGCTGGGATATCAGCATGGCCTCAGAGATTAGCGCAGGATACTCCCATCAGGCTGTTCCTCAGTACCCTCTCATCTCTAGTTCCGACTCTTCACAGAGCACAAACCATTCCAGTTCTCTTTCTCTCCCATCTCTCCACCACACATACTTGCTCATTGTGGTGAGCCTCTGGTCCCTTCCACCTTGCCGGGGCCGGGTGGCAACAGGCAGTAGACTCCTTAAAGGACAGATCAGGAGCAGCAATAGGGGGAAGTAGTCGTGAAGCTGGGTAACGGCTTCCAGCAGGGTGGCTTATTGTTGCTACTATCATGTCGTGTCTGCCATCCTTTTTCAATGGGTTATAAAATTATAAATTGCTAGTCTGATGTGGAGGCATGCAACTCTCACACTGGCACTTGGGATGTACAGGCAGGAAGATCTGGTGTTTAAAGTTATTCTCGGCGACAAAGTTTTAGGCTAGCCTGGGCTACATAAGACCCTATCTTTAAAAAAAATTATTATGTTGTATGACTTTAATTGGCAGAGGGGTCATGCATATGCCATGTATGGAGGTCAGAGATCAATTCTGATGAGTCAGCTCTTTCCTTCAACAAGGTAGGCCCCGGGGATTGAACCAGTTCATCATGATTGTTGGGAAGCACCTTTACCTGCTGAGCCATGGAAACTCAACTTAAAAAATTTGTAAAATTTAGTTACTTCATGCTTTTCCTGGTCTCCCAGAGTTGCTAAGAAGATATATCACATTGAAAAGAGGGAATCCAGATAACTCAGCACAGTGAGCCTTGCTAAAACACACATGCCTGTGAGCATGTGTGTGCTTATGGTAGCCAGCAAGCATTTTCATCTCCTTAAGAACAGAGTTCATTAGGTGGTCGTTATGTCCTGGGTGGGAGCAATTCATTACCCCCTAAAAGAAAAGAATCCTGCCTACGCAGTTTGGGGGCACCTAAACAAGAGAGCCTGGCATTGTTTCTCAGCAATAAGAGATCTGGGGCAGGGTGAGCATCACAGCAAAGGGAAGATCCACATCAAAAGATGATGACCGGTGGCCCCAGCTTCTTGCCAGGTCAGACCCTGTCTACATGTTCCAATTTAGGGATGTAGCTGGTTGGTTAGAATAGAACTCTTACAGCCTTTTGAAAATTGTAGTGCACTGGGCAAAGGGCACAGATAGAACTTTGGCAATGACACCTCTGTTGGGTGGCCACACAGAACATTTAAGGAAGCCTTTCTGAAGGCTTGGCCATGGCAGGAGAGTATAGAAAGGTTGGGTCCCTCAGCCAGTAAAATGTATGAGTCCTGTTATATGGGACCAGATGGATAGGGGCTCCTTCCCTTAACAGGGTATTTATAGTGCAGCTGTTGTCAAGGCCTGTTACTGACAGAGGGCTGGAATGGTCAATATGTAGGTTCTGTTTTCTAGTCACTGAGGCTAATAATAATAATGATGACGACGACAACAACAACAGCAAATGGACAGATAGATACATAAAGTAAAACCATTTTAAAAAGAGGAATTCAAGTTTAGAGCAACAGAACATGAAAAATGGTGACTGCCTCTAGACCAGCGGTTCTCAACCTGTGGGTTGGGACCCCTTTGGAGGTTGCATATCAGGTACCCTGCATATCAGATGTATACATTACAATACACAACAGGATTCAAATTATAGCTATGAAGTAGTAACAAAGATAATTCTATGGTTGGGTGTCACCACAATATGAAAATCTGTATTCAAGGGTCACTAGGGAGGTGGAGAACCCCTACTCTATACAGTAGCCCTTCCAAAAGGAAGCCCAGGAAGCCACAGGGAAATGCTGTAAGAATCAGAACCCCACCAAATGTGCCATGGCTCCAGGCTGAGGTGGGTCTAGAGGGGGCGATGGGCTACCACAGGACTGGGACGTAAGTGACAAGGGTTTCTATCACTTTTTGTTATACAGCATCACAGGCTGTTGTGATGACTCATGACCCAGGCATGTTGATTAGGAAGCTAAGTGGTCCCAGTGGGGCAAGAGCTTTGTCAGTGGAAGGTATTTGTGTTAGTAACTGTTTGTTGTTTTGATAAAAAAAAAAACATGACCAACATGTAGAAAGAAGTTTATTTTGGCTTATGGTTCAGAGGGAGAGTCCATAACTGTGGAAAGACTCGGTGGTGGGGGCACAAAGCTGAGAAGTCGCAGCTTCAACAATAAACACAAAGCAGAGAGAATGAACTGGAATGAGGACGAGGCTATACACCCCAAAGCCACTGTCTAGCGGGGCTCGGTTTCCAGCAAGCCTGCACCTCTGATAACCTCTCCAAATGGGGATCAAGTGTTCAAACCCAAACAACCACAGTGGCCAAGATGATATGCAACTATCCCCTGTCTTCAGTTTGAAGGCCTGGAACTGTGTACAAACCTGGATCCACAGGGCAGGGGATGAGCTCTGTTGATTGAGTACACACGTAGTCTATAAGAGTCCCTGAGTTTGGTTCCAAGCACAGCATGAACAAAGCTTTGTAATGAATGCCTGCCACTTCAGCACTTGGGAGGTGGAGGCAGGAGAGATCACACATCAAAGGTCATCCTCAATTACACAGTAAGTTTGAGACCAGCCTAAGCCGTATGAGATGCTGTCTCAAACCAAACCAAACCAAACCTTGAGTCTTGAGATGTGGCTCAGAGGTTACGAATACTGTCTGCTCTCGTAGAGGAGCCTGGTAATATTCCCAGCTTCTGTGTTGGGCAGCCTACAACCACCGGTGCCTTAGTTTTCTGTTTCTGAGATGAGATACCGTGACCAGGCCAACTGAAGGAAGAAGGTTTATTTAGGGTTACAGTTCAGGACAGATGAGTATGTTGTGCAGCCAGGTAAGAAACAAGAAAACGGAAACAAACAAACAAAAACAAATAACTCTATCTCAGAGGCTGTGCCTTCAAGCTCAATGCAGTATTATCAGAGGTCAGGTCTAAGTGGGGGTGAGTACGTCACAAGGCCCCATGTTTAGGAGTGGCTTAAAGTCTTCATGAGGCATGGGGTTAGTTCTCATGATAGTAGCTTTGACAGACACATGAACTTTTCTTCTGTGTATTATTGCCCTATGACTACAAGAAGTCCTCTGATTATATGATGCCCTCTGATTGTGGGAAGTCTTCTGATCATGTGACCTCTCTTACTACATAATGCCCTCTGACCTCTGCCCCCTAGAGAGAAATCCCTTACCATGTGCTGCTACCACACATTGGATCTTCCAAGCCTCCTGAATCACCAAGGAGAATTTTCATTGTGAATTACTTAGTCTGTGGTATTCTGTCATAGCAGCAGGAGAGAGAGTAACAGAAGTAGTTTGAAGAGGAAAACACTAAGCTGGAGGTAACCATGTGTGTGAAAACATGGGCCAGAGTCCCTGACTGACACTCTCTTTGGAGACTAGTACCTTGGCTGTGATCGAGCCTAGGGAGGCTGCCAAGTAAGACCTCATTGTCTATGGTTAAAACTATACATATGGACTTGTGAGCAGAGGTATACTTTGCATGAGCCAAGAGATTGAGTGTGCAAATGTATAGACTGCATCTGTCCAGAGTCTGACCAGTCCTGAGGTTGGGAATATATATGAACATTCACGAACGAGTTCAAGAAACGAAAATAGATAAGGTCTCCTTTGAAAGTTCAGTCGTTTTATTAACAAAGTAAGGACAATAACATTTTGTCTTCATTCCACATTCCTAGCAATGCATGGGAATAGTTTCTGATGAGCCACCCATGGTGACTCAAGCCAAGGGAAGCACTAAGTAATGTCCCCCTTGGATCTGGGGAAATGGCTCAGTTGGTAAGTGGTTGTTGGGAAAGCACAAGGATCTGAGTTCAATCCCCATAGCCTGCACAGAGATCTGGGCGTGGCTTTGTGATCTCAACATGGGCAGGCAGAGACGAGCAGATCCCTGGTATTCATTGACCAACTAGTCCAGTGAAACTGATGAGCTTCTAGTTCAGTAAGAGATCCAGTTCAAAAAAAGATAAGGTGAATAGTGATTGACAGAGACAGTTAACACTGCCTGGCTTCCACACATGTGTACAGGTACATGTATATATACCCATGTGCACAAACACAAGCACACGCATAAGAGTACACACAGAGAAACACACACACACACACACACACACACACACACACAAACTATGCAACTCCTGACAGGTAATACACCTTCTGTGTTGCCTACAAAAATGTGAGCCTGATTGGATCATACATTTGGAACAAACAGCTTTCATGGAATCCAGGCCAGAGAGCATGTTACTCATACCAGTGAGATGTAATCAATGAAGCTTATACCTGTGGGAAAACCACAAGATAATCAACTCCCTTCAACATAAAATTCCAAGGTCAGAGATGGACTGAGGACTTCCAGTTTAAAAGAGACTTAAGAGACAGCTAATTACATTATATAGTCCTCATCTGTGTAATCACACAAGCAAGCTCTAACAGAGAAAGAATGCACTACAGCTTGAACCTGTTCATAGATCATTTTGGCAGCCTAGGCTTGGAACATTACCTCACCTGTAATAACCCAAAACTACAGCCACTGTTCTGACCTCTCACCATGGGCTAATTAACCCTAACCCTAACCTCTTCATGACCTTTTGACAAGGAATTATACAACACACCTCTGCTTTCTTTTGCCCAGTGTAATGCCTGTGGGACCCAGTGGGACTTTTACCAGGTAGCATTATTCCCTTAAGACAGTTTAATCATGGAAGCGACTGGCTGGGAATTTTGGAAACCGTTCTGTACGAAAACAGCAACAGCTTTTACTTGGACCTAGCTGAAGTGTGAGCTCTGATGCGATGGACCTCTTCCTTTATGCAAAACATTTGTTAAGTGTTATTTTAAAAAAACACTGAATAAAAAGTGTAGTCCTAGATCCCAATAAATATGTAGTCTGAGAAGGAGATGGACTTAGTCAAGGAAAACCTAAAAACATGTAGATTCAAGATGTCAGATGGCACGATCATGGGTACCATCATTACTAAAAGAGTCAAGGAAGGCAGAGGCCACTAGCAATGTTCATGAGACATGGAGACATTAAGAACCATAGAGCCATGGGTAAGCACAGAGCAGCATAGAGGTCAGGTAGGAGAATGGCAGTAGGCATTGGGGAACTCTGGAATTTTAGACAGGACAACTCAGTCAATATGCCTGGATTTGTAGCTGGGTGGGATTAGATTAGCCTGGATATCTACATGTAAGTATTTGTGCAGAAAGAGTGTCATCTGTGTAATAGCTGGATCCCATGTATGGATGTGCCCACATTGGCAGCGAGTAAAGGACCCAATTGTTTGATACCATCTCTACGTTCTATGTAGTCAGCACGTGGTCCCTCTGTCTGTCAGGGGCCGGTGTGCTGCAGACTGAGAACCTGATTTCTGCCTGGTCTCCATGAGAAAAGGTGTTGACCCTCTTCCTGGTCCTGTTTGTCACACAGAAATCTTTGGTGAGATATTGCTCAAATAATCTGTTCACTTAAGTTTGGGTCATTTCTCCCCTCACTGAGCTGCGAATGGCCTCAATACCCTCTGTGCACAACTCATTATTGTCACATCGTGGTCTGAAGATAGTTTCTCCTTGGCTCTCCTTTGCATAGTCTTAGGAGCATTCTCTGGAGGGCAAAAGCTTTGAACCTGCTCCTGCATTCTTCTTCTATGATTTTAGACAATTTGAGAAATATTTGCCTAACCGCGAGTCTCTAAGGTCTTCTCTAGAAACGTATAGCTTTTGTGTTTACATTCATGCCTGACCTATTTCAAGTTAGTTTTTGTATAGCAAACATAGTAAGGGATAAGGGATGTTTGTTTGTTTGTTTGTTTGTTTATTTATTCATTCATTCATTTATTTATTTATTTATTTGCTCATGGCAATCTGATATTCCCACATTCACTGCTGAGGAGACCGGTACAGAGCTATCGAGTGACTTTGTAATATTTGCTCTAACTCAACTGACCATATGCATGACTATCTTTACTGAATTCTTTTTTATTCCACTGATTTGTTTACTTATTTCTATGCCAATGCTGCTGCGTGATTTTGATTTTTAAAGCTTTGGATAAATCTTGAAACTAATAACTGCAAGCCTTCCAACATTCATTTTTTTAGCCAAGCCAGGTCTTTTATATACCCTTGGGGATTTAGGAATCAATTTGAAAACTAGTATTTTTAAAAGAATGTCTTCTTTTCTGGAACCCCAATTTTCTCCATCTTTCTGGGGGAAAATTCTAGTTTCTTTCTGGGTTCTTCTGTGCTTGTGTAAGGTTCTGGAGACTTTGTCTAGACAACCAGAAGGCTGTCTCCTTGGAGATCCTCTGGTTATTGATGTCTGAGGTCTGAAAAGTATCTGTTCCAGCTTTGTAAAGAGTTGCTGGGGGTCAGAAGATAAATGTAACCTTGTGTCTTACAGAAGTAAGAAAACGAAAGTCATGCTAGAGTTTGCACGCACACTCATGTGCCGTGTGCGTTCCAGTATGTGTGGAAGCCTGAGAACAAGCTCAGGTGCTGTTACTCAAGCATTAAACATTTACTTCTTTGAAACAGGGTCTTTGGCCTCTCCATGGCCTAGACCTCACCACAGGCTAGCTGGCTAGTGAGCTATCTTGGTTCCCTCCTCTAATGCTGGAACCAAGTACATTCCACGACATACTGCTTTTTCAGATGGGTTGCTGTGTTTACATGACAAACCCTCTACCAACCACACATCTCCCCTGCCTCTGGTGCTAGGTTCTTATACAGAGGATCCTCAACTTTGACAATTTACGAAACTTTGAGGAGACAGCTTTAAAGTGTGAGCTCCTGCTATGGAGAAATACTTCTTAAACATCTATGTCAAAACGAGAATGTTGGTATTTTTACACAGTATCCTGAAGCTTCTGCTAAAGGATTAAAATGTAAGACACATTTGGATTGGAAATTGAAAAGTTCAACTTCTTTTCCTTGTCTTCATGGAAATTTCTATGCAAATAATATGGAGTCACTCACATGCACCCAAGAGAAGCCATTTCAGTATGCTTCCAAGTTAAAGCATTAGACAAATCCATGCACCCTTAACTATACACAGCATGAATACCTACACAAATGCTAACTCAAACTATGTATTTCAATAAAGAATATTATTAGTGTCACTTTGATTATATCTTGATTCAACAAGAAGAGAGAATGATTTCCCCTTGGATTTTGTTGTTGCTTCATGGAGTCCCTTCAGTCTAGTTGACTCTTGAGCTCACTGTGTAGCTGAGGCTAGCTTTGAACTCCTGACCCTCCTGTGTCTACCTTCCAAGTGCTGGGACTACATGTGTGTGGTACCATATTGCCTTTTAATACTATATTATTCTAGATAGTAGGAGCACTTTTAGAGTCTTCTTTTGATGGGTTTTATGTGTTTGATTCTGTCCCTCTACTAACAATGCTTATAAGGAGATGGGGGGAAAACTCAAAATGTTTTAGATGAAGACACAAAAGATGAAACATTTTAAGTATTTATTGATGACCAATTTTCAGTATTGTAGAGTGAGCTGAAGCAGCTATGAAGTCACTAAGCCCCATAAGTCCTGCTTTGCTTCACAGCTGATATAAATAACTGTGGGTTAAAGACCAACAAGGATGCTAAGAACCTTAGAGCAGTGATTCTCAACCTTCCTAATGCAGGGACCCTTTAATACTCATACCATGGTGATCCTCTAATCATAAAACTATTTTATTCCTACTTCCTAACTGTAATTTTTTGTTATGAACTATAATATAAATATTTGATATTCAGGATTTCTGATATGCACCCCTGTTCACAGGTCTTTTGACTGCCCCTGGAAAGGCATCATGGCATACAGGTTGAGAACCACTGCCTTAGAGGAGTCTCTGACTCCCATTGATCTATGTCTCTGTGTCAGTTTGATGGCTTCCCATTTTCCTCTCCTCTGTCAGTGTGTTTGCTTTAAAACAACTTATAATAGAGTTAATAGATCCAAGCAGAACTTGGAGCATTTGAGATTCTACCCACATCTTAAGTTTGATTTCTGGTGGGATCTTGAAACAAAGCTGGTTTCTGATTTAATTTGCTCTTTAAATGGAGGCAACCCTCTCCATCTGTTAGGTTTTGTGACTGTGCGCGCGCGCGTGTGTGTGTGTGTGTGTGTGTGTGTGTGTGTGTGTGTGTGTGTAAGAGAGAGAGAGAGACAGACACAGAAAAACAGACAGATAAACACACAGAAACAGAGAGAGACAGAGACAGAGACAGTCAGAGACAGAGAGAAAGAGAAACACAGAGAGAAACAGGAACAGAGAGGAAACAGAGAGAAACAAAGAGAATCAGAGAGAGAGAGATAGAGACAGAGACAGAAACAGACAGAGACAAAGACAAAGACAGAGAGAAACAGAGAGACAGAGACAAAGAGAGACATAGAGAGAGAGAAACAGACAGAAACAAAGAGAAAGAAACAAAGACAGAGAGAGAAATATAGACAAAGAGAAACAGAGAGAAACACAGAGACAGACAGAGACAGAAAGAAACAAAGACAGAGAAATGCAGAAAGAGAAACACAGAGAATACAGTGGTCTATAATCTGAGGCACACTTGACATCCCACAGCTTCTGTAGCTTTCTGTCGAGTCCTTCATTTCGCCCCTTTAGTCCTATTCACCTCTAATCAGTTTGTCATCTCTTTGACAATTTAAAAAATATTGACCCAATCCTCCTGAGATATCAAATTTTATGCAAGTTAACTCTGTAGTCCATTCCACTTTCCTTGACTTAGAGTTGCAATTAATATAATCTGTCAAATATGTGTAATTAATATTTTGGGACCATTTTCTTTAAAATTGATTTATGAGTAGAGTGTCTGAATTAGGAAATAGACTACCATCAAGACAAAAACCTCGTTCTGTAGACATCGAGTATGATACCTAGACAAAATACAAAGACACTGTTAATGGACTTCATAAAGCCATTTATAATTTCCCAGAAGACGTCTGTGAGGTGGACTCTAACCTTGCCATCACAGGAGTTTTGGAATCAAAAGAACCTCAAGAGGACCTGGGAAGAACCACATTGTGTCCTTGGATTCCTTTCATGCTTCTGGTGATCCCCGTTGAGTTTGTAACTCCCAAGAAGCACTTTGCTCCAGGCTTGCTGCTTTGTACTAGTTAGCCCTCTGCAGCTTTCCTTGTGATCATTTCTCCACTTGGGTCAAAAAACTTGACTCATTCATACATTTTCTATATTCATACATATTCTATAGCCCTCTCAAGTGTGTATAGCATCCAATGCTCCCCAGGCTCCTTTTCTTTGTATGAGAAAAATCATTCCATTTCTGTCAACTGTATCCATTTATCACGATTCCATGTCCTTTACTCTCTTCTGAATTAATCATATTTAAAATAAGTTTTTATTATGTCTTAAAAATAATACCCAGACATTTTTGTTGAACAAATAAGCTAAGTTTGTAGCTGAAGAAAGGCGAACCATAAAGTAAAGGAAGCAGCTTGAACTATGCATTGCATAAAGTCGTTATTCATTATTTTTTGTTTGGTTGATTTTTATTTTACTTGACTTGTAGCATAGGGATGCACACATGTTTTCTTGTGTGAAGTAACAAGTAGTAAAGTAGATGTGCCCCAAGATAAGGAGCCAAATGGGGAGAAAAAAATTGCTTTTCAGAATCAAATGGTTACATATGCAGTAGAAACTACCTTGAATTTCTAATCCAATGTCTTAGAAAAATCAATCAATGGTAAACCAGGATGATAACTGTTGTAAAAGTAAACACTTGGTGTCTAAAATGTTGAAAGTGAGGAAGAATGGAAAGCCCATAGGTCTTCGTGGAGCTTGGCAAAGACAGTAGTAATTTCCAGAGTTCACATTTCACTGTGTTGTAAGACCCCAGAAATCTCTCATTTAAAATGCTGCAAGGAAGGTCGTGTCCTTTAGCAGACATGAAGGTTTCAAAGGCCTGCTGATCTTTCTGTAGGGGTTGTCAAAGCCTTTGCTGACGGGTGGTTTAAACTGTGAGTCATATGACCCACATAAACATATGTGGGTCACGTGTTAAACATATGACTGACCATATGTTACCTGGTAACTGAGGATGGGGACATGAAGTTTGGCAACAGTAAAAGGCTTCTGAATGCATAATGACCAACCGTTAACTCCAAATAAAACACATAAGGAGTCCAAGGTGCCCCTGGCTGCGTTTGCCCACATGGCATTAAATGACCTCACCATAGCCTTGGTTCTGAACACAGAGCACACACACTTCCCAGTGTACATGCCTTATACCACAATATACTGACGAATCCTGCCTGAGACACCTGGGCTCACACCCCAGAACACTGCATGTTACAAACCTTAGCATGTTTAACTGTGCATACAAAATCTGCTGCTGTCAAAGAAACACAATGACATTACAGGAAGCAAAGGTTTTTTATATTTTCCTATTTATCAAATTAGTGCTTCTTTGTTATTCTTGTTATGCAGGAATGTTTGGCTTATAAACTGTTGTTGAAGATGTTGACTTGAGTTTCATAAGATATCGTTAGGTTAATTTTGGTCTGGGATTAGGACAGAATTTCCAACAACTTCCAAAATCGCTCTGAGCTTGTAGGAGGTATTGGTGTGAAATCGTGCCCTCATCGCCGATCATTTCTGAGATCAAAATATTGATCAACGCTGGAGAAACGTTGACACTCTGTATCCTGCTGCATCAAATATCAGCCAAGATTTGTTTATGCGAAGAATAAGTACTTCTCTCTTGTTATCATGCAAAATTGAAAGCAATTTCAATCTCATCTTTAAAAGATATAAGGTGATATATAAAGCACCCAGTCCCACCTCTCAGGATGTATGGCCATATATATATGGATAATTTAAAATAATATGCTCTATGATGTTATTAATGTTTAATTTATATATTTATTTATTATCTACTTGTAATAGGTACCTTATCACGCAGAAGGAGTTTTAAGTGGGAAATGTTTAAGAGGCCTTACTTCAGACTGGAAGAAAGTCCACATGCTAGTCTTTCATGGCCTAAGGCAACCCCACCACAGGAGCATACTCTGTTGGATCCTTTTCAGGTCTCTGTGGGGGATGCTGTGCAGAGCCATGCATTAGGATAGATCCCAAGAGATGGTGGGAAAGGCACTGCCTTTTATGACCTGGTCCATGGTGACCCAGCTCACCATGGCCCTGACAGTGGCCATGAGCTCATTCACATTTTATTGGTTAGTAAAGGGAGGGCAAGCCACACTGCAGAAGAATAAAGGACAGAAGTAACAGGACTGAGAACATCTGTGACACGCAGTCTGTCTCGTATAAGTAAGACAGAGAACAGCACACGGGCCACTAGCAGTAGCTGAGCTTGCTAAGCTCATCCATCTATCCATTCAGTCGTCTGTCCACCCACTTTTCTTTCTGTTGTCTTTCAGAGCGGGCCCCACTCTATAGGTCAGGTTGGCCTGGAGCTTGTAATGATCCTCCTGCCTCAGTCTCCACAGTGTCGTGATGACAGGTCTGAGACCCCAGACCAGTCCACTCTCATTTTCTTGAAAATGACAAAGTCTCTGAACTTGGGCTATTTAGTTCTGTGCCAGGCCTGACACTCAACAGGTTTGATCCGGGATCTACGACACGGTGTGCTGGCATGGTGCTGTGCAATGCCAGGTCCCACTGTTCAGCTTACACTTGTTTCTTTCCTCTTCCTCTGTGTTCTCTGCCTCAGCCTCTAACCTCTCATCAGAAAGTTCTTGTGTACTCCACTTCTCCTTAACACTCTGAGTGTCCCCGTGTCCAACTGTCAACTCTCCCAGGGAACCAGGGAGAAGATGTCAGAAGAACTCATGTTGGAGGAATGGTTTTTGAGAAATCTGAATGGAACTGGAATGTCAGAGTACTGGAAAAGCCCTGGGTTCCACTTCAGTCCTGAGAAAGAAAACCCCAGATGGTAAATCTTCATAAATAATTGTGAAGTGAGAGATATTTTTGTGACTATGATCATGACAGAAGATTAATTTTAATTTTAATGCTACACTGTCTATTAGTTCTCCAGGTGATTTTTTTTAGTTAAATCTTCTGGAGGTAGAAGATTGAAATGGAGAAAGGAAAAGAAGGTGGGGAGAAGGAGAAAGGAGAGAGGAAGGAAGAGAGGGAAGAAGGAAAGAGAGAGAATATTAACTTAGCTTTCCATTGGAGGTGTGGGTATCCCTGGAGACCACATCAGGTGCTAAGAAAGCATTTGTCATGAAATCATTGTACATAAGCAGCAATTACCTCATATCAATAGACCATGTGATAGAGAGAGACTACCAGTTAGGAAATTCGGAGAAGACCAAAGAGACAGTCACCAAACAATGGGAAAGAAAGTCACAAGAGGAAATAACAAATAAAACCATGTTTATAAACTCTACAGGAGTGGTACAACTAAAATTACACTCTTGGAGGAGGGAGGAGGGAGGAGGGAGGAGGGAGCAGTTGTCCTAGATACCTGGCTACAGCTTGCTGAGCTCTCAACTGCACATGTGCATGTACACACACACACACACACACAAACACATATAATATACATAAACACATACATATGCATACACATATACATATACACATACACATATGCATTCACACATATACACACATACACAAATATATACACATATACATAAACACATATACACATACATAGACAATACACATAATGCACATACATACACATATACATACAGACATATACACAAATATACACACAAACATATAAATACATGCATACAAACATATACACATATACACACATGCACACATATATACAAACATATACATACACACATACACATATACACACCTACATATGCACACATATACATATGCACGCATATACATATGCAAACACATACCATATACACATATATGCAAACATATACATGCACACATATACATACACATATATATGTGCGTATACACATGCATATATATGCAAACACATACATACATATATATACAAATACATATACATACATATACATATCAGGTATACACACATACACACAGATACACACACACACACACACACACAGCTGCTGGCCAGGTAGAGAGGGATGTACAAGCCCTGCGTCTGAGGAAAGGAAGAAGCAGAACAAATTGGCACGTCTGCCATCCCATGTCTGGCTCTCTACAGTCTTGGAATAACAAAATTCTATTCCCCTCACACCCTCTAGACACTTCTTAGATGCTGTGACATGGGATAATGGCTGTGAGATTGACTGAACCATTTTTGAGGGCCTGGAACCTGAGCGCTCAGTTTTTCTGGTAACCACTGGAGGGCCCCAAAGGTAAGCTTATAAACAATCACCAGGTATTACTTAAATACTTTTTTTTCTTTGGTTTGGTTTGGTTTTGGGTTCCTTATGAAGTTTGATCAGCTCCAGGCCTCTGGGGGAGTTGGTCGGTGAGCAGCTATGTTATGTCACTCTTAAAAATGAGAGATGAATAACATTTGGCTGGAACAGACTTGAGTCAACTTTGGGCAGAGGTCACATGAGGATCTTGCCACACAGTTCTCTATGTAACCCTGAGGCCAGGCAGCCTACACCGTGCTTTGAGGACATGTCCCCAGCCCACACAAAGCTCCTTCAAGCCACTCGCACCCTGACCCACAGCACAGTACTTGTAATGTGTCAGCTACATGGATTACCAGCCCCTCCTGCTCTCCACCTCGGACTCTGTCCTGGGAGCCAGGCAAAGACGAATTCACTCCTTGCCGGAGCCTTTGGAGAAAGGGTCTTATTCTCATTCTATCAAGCAGGGAGCACTCACAGGAAAGATAAGGAGGTTTAGGTTCACAGACATGTGCGTTTCACAGTGCTCTCTGCCTTCCCCTGCCGGTTCCTAGGCTTCTCACCCTGCCTGAGGCATTGGAAGTTTAAAACACAGAGATAACACCATATTTTCTCTATATTTTAAACAGCAGAGCTTTGTTTCTAAGCACAAAGAGACAGAGAGCCTGAACCCTCCAAAATGTATCGAGATAGACAATGGTGTGAAATCAGTCTCACTAGAACTGGTGTGTGTGTGTGTGTGTGTGTGTATGTGTGTGTGTGTGTGTGTGTGTGCACGCGCGTGCATGCACGCATATGTGGTTGCAAATCATCTGACATGAGCAACTGAACTCTGAAGGAGCAGTATGTATTCTTAACCACTGCATAGAATAGTCTCTCCAGTGTTTGAAGACAGTATTTCTCACTGTGAGCTGAGACTCATTAAATAGGCTAGGCTACACGGGGAGGGGCAGCATGCTCTAGGGATCTGCTTGTCTGTGCCTCTGTGCCACCACCATACTTGGCTATCTAACATGGCGTGTAGGGGTGGAACACAGGTCCTCCTGTTTGCAGGACAACCACTTCATTCTGTCCTATCTCCCAGGCCCTAACAATGTCTAAGTGATATTTTTAGAGGACCTACCTTGCTAGAAAGTTGATTGCGAATTAGAACGGAAGTTTAAATTGGGGTTTCCCCACAATTCACATTTAAATAAGAATTTCATCACTGGAAAGTGAATCCCTCCGGCCCTACCATTCTGTAGGGTCTTGGGTTTTGATTTTTATCAGAAGGATACAGGAAAGAAGGATGTTCTTGAGGACCAATCTGGTGGCATCCAGGACCTACTAGTCAGCTGCTTCCTATCGCATGTGATTAACACCAAGAACCCAAACCAGAGAAGGTGAAAAGCTGGGCATTGACCTGACGAGTCTCATGTCAAGTTTAACTTAGAGTTGACCAGATTTGGTGCTTATTCACTCAGTGACCTTCAGCATTCCCACCAGTTGGCATAATCCTTTGCATTCTAGATGTGGAGGAATAGAGCCTGGGCAGACAAGGCACTGGCCTGTGCAAGTAAACACCAGTTCTTACTTGGAGCTTCTGGGTTTGTTGTATATGTCCTGGTCCCACTTTATTGTTAAGTTATTCCTATGTATTCTTCAGATATTGGTTCCATGGCCTCCTGTTCCTTCATACCAGAATCTAGGGCTGCCCAAGCCCCCTGTGTTACAGAGGATGCCTTGAAGAATGGGAATACTGCACACACCCTTGCTGTACTACATTGCTTAGGGAGGGGTGGTGGCAGTGTCACCTCTACGTTTCAGCACAGACGCTTAAAATTCAATTTCTGATCCTCTCATGTGAACACATGGAACTGGGTTTGACCATCTTCCTTGCCACTTTACTCCTGAACTGGGTTTAGATGTTTGCAGACCTTTGCCAAGAGTCTTGCTGGATTAAGACAGTGAAGTTTCCAAAATACCGTGTCTCTGAATAATGTGTGTGTGCATGCGTGTGTGCATGCGTGCATGTGTGCGCATATGTGCACATGTGTGTGCGCACATGTGCACATGTGTGTGCGCAGGTGTGTGCACACGCATGCACATTGATCCCAGAGGTCACTGTCCAGTGTCTTCTTAAATTGCTCTCCATTTTATTTTTTTTTCCTTTTTCTTTTTTTCGGAGCTGGGGACCGAACCCAGGGCCTTGCGCTTCCTAGGCAAGCGCTCTACCACTGAGCTAAATCCCCAACCCCCTCCATTTTATTTTTTAAGACAGGGTCTCTTACTGAACCTGGAGCTCAAACTGATTGTGTAGCCTGGCTGGCCAGCCAGTTCCAGGGATGTTTCTGCTCTGTCTCCCCTCAACCCCCATACTAGGATTACAGATGTGCTCCACTGAACTTGACTTTTTTCTCTCCCTCCCTCCCTCCCTCCCTCCCTCCCTTCTCTCTCTCTCTCTGTCCCCCCCCCCCCCGTTTTCCTTTTTTAACATGAGGCCGAGGATCGGACTCAGTCTTCATATTTATGCTGAGTCATCCCCCCAGGCCCCATGGTGATTTAATGTTATGAACCACAAAAGCGAGAGACAAACCTTGAGGTCCAGGCTCAGGGGTCCAGTTATAATTCACACACTTACAGGCCAGAGAGTTATTTCCAGTCTAACAGAGAAATGAGAAGCACCGCTTGTCTACATGTCATGCTTCTAGGGACAGCAAGTTCCCAGCACCAATTTCCATAGCTCTTGGAAGCCCATGGTCTGACGTTGTACACATGACCTGGTTCTGCTTGGGTGGCAAGGGAAGCTAGCTGGATCCATTTCGTGTCTGAGCCACCTTCATGGCCAAGTGACAGGGTGGAAAGGCCCTTCAGACACTGCCCATCGTCCAACAGCTGTCTCTACTGTTTAAGTATTAATGGCTTAGCTCACTCACAGAGGAGAGAGGCAGGCAATGTCCAACAAGCATTGCCTGATCCTGGGTTCAGTTTGAGCTAATCGTCACTGTTTCTGGAACATACCTATGTGGGTTTTCTCAGTAAGTGCAGCCAGCAAGTCTGAACGCAGCCCTCCTATGCCGACCCACGCGGATCAGCTTGGACTCTCGCTCTGCGACATTGCATCATCTCAAGAGGGCTTTGGGGTGCCCCGCGCCAAGTAGAATTGGCTAAATGATTAACACATGCCTTTAGGAAAAAGCATGGACACTTCTCAGAGGAAGATGGGGCTGAAATCACTGTGGCTACCTCATCTTAAAACCTGAGAGGAATTAATCCCAGAAACCCTTCATTTCTCAATCATAAGTAAGGGTAAAAATTATAAGCAGGGGCCAGGATTCATGGGAGACCAGAGCCACAGAAGAATCTTTTGGGTCCAGGACCCAAGGCAGGAGGCAGTGAGCATTTTAAGTTTCACCCTGACAGATGAAGGTAAATGTAAGCTTTGAGCCCAAGATGTAAAACGGGACAGAATTGTTGCCAGTGAAAGAAAAGAAGGTAAATCCCAGGCATCCTTCATGCTTCCGTTAGGGGGCACTCTTGACTCACAGATCCCTAGGTGTGTTTATCACAGAGCCAGTTTTCTTCCGAGGCAGGTCTGCATGATAGGTGGTCTAAACTGGCAGACTCCGTGCCAAGCAAGGCACGCAAAGCCGAGGGGGGATAATGTGGCATTTCTTCCTGCTTTCACATCAACAGCACATACCCAAGGTTAAGAAAATCAACTTGGGACAAAACTGTGTTCCGGAGCCCCACGCCTCCACTCCCCCGATCCCCACCCGGACCCCAGACCTCGTGGACTGCACTGCCAGGGACTGCCGGAGCCTTCCCCACGGATTGATTGCTGGTTGATTATTCAGAGAGATTTTGTAAATGCAGCTAGGGAAAAGAATCCTCGATGATGGGGTGTTTCCTCTCGCTGGGCAGTCACCAGGGCCGCACAGAGGGAAGAAAGCCAACAGAAAGCCGCTCATCCTTTGTAACTCCAGTATACCCCAGTGCCAGGATGTCTCCCAGTCAGAGGCCAAGCTTCTGTGTGTATGTGCGAGTGGCGCTCTCACTGAGTCATACACATACACACCTAGAGGAGTACGCAGAGCACCATGGCTCTAGAGTTGTTTGCGCTCCGTTTTAAAGCCTTAGGCATGAGAATTGGTGTGAACTACGGTGCTGATCTCTCCCAGGGCCTGGCATGACACTACTTGCTGCCACTGCTCCCTAGGTCTGGCATGATGCTGCAGTGAGCAGAAAGGCCTGAATATAACGGACAGGGAAACCCCTTGTGTACTGACCATACACGTGGTACTGAAGCACAGGTGGGAGAGGATGAGACATACGGCCCAGGGACCATAGGACTGTCACATGGGCACATGACCATTGGGTTCTAAAGACAGAATAGAGACCCTTGCTATGTGGGAAACTTGGTCTTTAACACTGTGGAGGAGTGCAGACTGGAGCAAGGAACTTGGGAGCTCTCAAGGCTGGTTCTCAACTGCCTCAGTCCAGTTCCCTGTGTCTATGCCTGTACACAGAAAAGCAGATGGACACAACACCGAGGATAACCTCCTCTACCCTTGTCTTCTCACTTTCCAAACACACATGCACACACAACACACGAACACACACATGTACATACATGTACACATGCAAACATGCACACACATACATTCATACACATGCACATACACATGTACACACATACACTGCACACACACATGAGCGCACACACATGTATACACACATATATACACACACTCACACATATGCACACACACATGCTCACATTTGCATGTCAACTTTGGGTATCATTCCTTGTCTCTTTGATATCCTTGTTTTTGAAACAGGGTTTCTCATTGGATCTCACCAACTAGGTTAGGCCAGGTAGTGCCCCAAGTATCTGCTTGTCTGAGCTGGGATATCAAGAATGCTGCCCATGTGATCACTAAACCTTGTGCTTGGGCAGCAAGCACTTGACCAACTGAGATATCACCCCAGCCCAACAGTGAGGATTTGTATCAAAGATCTGGCACCCAGATGGACACAGAAAGTTCTTTTTTCTTCACCATGGACCTGAGAGGGCAGAAGCTAGGATTTACCAATGTTAGACCATTATAGAGAATATTTATCTCCAGTTGACTATAGGAAATCATGTCAAGACAGTACTAGGAAAAAAAGCTTTTATGAGATTCTTAAAGTACAGAGCTGGCAGAGGACCCACAAATGCCAAGCAAACCTGAATGACTCAGTGTCTCTCTAATGGGCTTAGGTTGGAGACCCTGGGCAGGAATATAAAGCCTTCAGCAAGTGCTCGAGAGGGCAGGGCCCTGAGCTGTACCCTTGGCAAGGTCCTCATGTAAAGTCATCCCATAATTATAGTCCTGGAGGAAAGAGCCTTGTTCTCTCCCTGCACTGTAAGCCCCTGGGTTTACAGCTAAGTCTTCTGGCCTTGCTTTCATTTGGGTTCTGTAGCAACACAGCACCTTTGGCCCAAACCTCTCCCTTTCTATTTTTAAAAAAGAAAGGACTTAGGAGTCCTGGGGAACCTGTAATTGTCAGAGCACTTACAGTCATCAAATCCACCCCCAAGGTGTGGATGCAGCCAGGCTCCTGCTGCAGGTTTTGGTGTCTCACCACAGCACTACGGGGTTCTGTTGTGTGAGGCCTGGTCACCATGGTTCCCCGAAGGCTAGTGTTTTATATCTCACCTAATGTAGAGGTGGGTGTGCCCAGAGTGTTTTCAGCTTGAGAAACATGGCAGGACTTGCCAGTATAGAACCCTTTGGAACCATGTGGACGTGGAGCTCCAGGTAGGATGCCAAATAGTTTCTTTTTTCTTTGTCTTTGAGGTTCAAGTTCTTTTTAACTTTTGGCACACACGGGACATCCTGTTTCCACGTGGTGTGGGGAGAGCTTTTAAAAAGGTCCATTGAAAAGAACTGCTGAAGAACCTGGGTGCCCCATGGTTTTCACAAAACAGTGTTTTGATGTGTTAAGTATAAGCATATCAGAGACGTGTAGATTGAATTTCCCTCGAAACATCCAGGGGGTTGAGTGCAGGATGTAAGAAGGCAGGCCAGACACCGTTTAGAAACTCAAACACTTGAAAAATACTGAGAGGTGTTTATGTCCAAACCTGTGGGACTGGCTCACCCAGGAGGACAGCAGTAAGCTCAGCTGGACAGACACTTGGACAGACACCTGCTCCCTAAAGCTGCCCTTTGCATCTTTGCATAGACGGCTTGCAAAGCAGGTGTTGTACTGTGACAAGTAACAAACCAATGCTTGTCCAAACATGGAGCAACACACTCTCCGTCTCCTCCCCTCCCCCTCTCCTCCCCTCCCTTCCCCCTCCCTTCCTTCCCTTCCTCCCCTTCCACTCTCTCCTCTCCCCCATCCCCTCTTCCCCCCTCCCCTGACAGGTTCTCATGTAGCCCATGCTAGCCTGGAACTCCCAATGTAGATAGAGATGACCTTAAATTTCTTAAATTCTGAGGTCGTAGGTGAGACCTATGCACCTACATAGCTGGTTTATGCAGTGCTGGAGCATTTTGGACATGCCAGGGTAAATGCTCTACCAACTGCAGAATTCCTGAAGCCCCAGCATAAGATACTTTGTATACAGACTGTAGGAAGACAGACCCTGATGAAGCCATTGAAACCTCAACTCCAACTCTAATTGGACCAATTGCCAGGAATGGGGATTCCACCTACCTGCACAGGGCTATGGCTTCCTCCTGCTCATGTGTCTGCTTTTTGTCCTGTGTGGTCTTTGCTTAGACCAAAAATAAGAAGTCTCAGAATCAATCAACCAATCACTCAATCAATTCCGCATGGTGTGCTCTCACAGGACTTAATAATTCCCGTCATTAAGGCAAAGTCTCAGATGCATTTCACAGAACTTTATGGTCCTTGGGGACCGAGAGGGCCATTGATCTTTCCTGAGACTCTTAGTTCACCTTGGGATAAGTGAATCTTAACTCAGAAAGGAACAATTGCTTTGGAAAGGGAGCAAGGAGTTCAGAGCAGCACAGGGCCTGGGAACGCTAGTTTTCCACAAAACTTAGGGTTTCCAGAGCCAAAAAGACATTTTCCCCCTCTCTCTTACAACTTGTTGTCTTCTTGGAAAATGACATAAGTCTTCCCCGAGATTCCTCTTCTTGGCTGCATAATATGCTCCTGTTTATTAATGACCCAGCCAGCTTCCTGCAGGTAAGTGGAGAAATGAAAGACTGTTGATGATTTCTGTTGTGTGGACTGATGTAGTTTTGTCTGGTAGTCATAGGGGTCGCCTCAGCTCTTGGTTGGTCTCCTGAGGCATTCCCAGAAGTTTCTACTATGTATTGGGGCTACACAAAATTGAAAGCCAAAACTAAAATGGTATGACTTCCACAGCAAACAGGACCTTGAACTAGCTTGAAAGCCAAGTGACTTTAGTTGAAAGGATGGGCATCAAAAGAGATAGGGGGAGCATTTGACCTTCCCACCATAATTAAGCCAGCTGTACAATTAGCTCCTTGGTTTCTCTATATTCCAGATAGATGCTTTCAAATATTACCAAAGAACTTCTGAGAGGATAATGCCAAACGCTTCAAACTCCTTAAGGGCAAAGATGTCAGATTTTAAAAAAATACAATAAACCACACTATAGAATTATGGTGGAGTCAAGTACAGCTCAGAGGCTGCTGGGAAGCTTACCTTGTTCTTGCAGCCTGGTCGCCTACACATAATAATAGTAATTAGTTATGTGGTGCCTGCCACATGCCAGGTATTCCTAGATTTTTCTATGCATCTTAACTTATTCAGTCTTCACAACACCATTAATAAGTAGGTTCTTTTATTAACCTGATGGGGAAACCAAGGCACTGATAAGTAGTTTGCTCAGCTGCCAACACACTTTGGCAAAGCCAGGCTTTGAACCCAAGCACTTAAGCACTTTCATCTCCAGGCTGGACAATCCAATCCTGCCTCTGAGTTTCCTCCTCTGATCTTGAAAATACCCCCGTGACTTTTTCTCCCTCTCATGTACTTTACAAGCAAATAATTATGTTGAAATCACATAAATCACACACAAAAACATTTCCCTCTAATTTGCCATGTCTACATTCGCTGCCAGCAGGAGAGTCTTCATACAAACGGGCTTTGTCGTCCGGTGAAAGCCCGCAATGTTCGCGAGGAGGAAGCAGTTCGTCTCCTTTTGGTTAAAAGTAGATCCACGAGTATCTAGAAAGCAAGGCGGTTTGCAGGCATCTACTGAAGTTGGAGAAATGAATGAGGAACACCTCAGAGGGCTTGGACTCTTGGAGGGAAGGGAGGGCACCAGGAGCTAAGGCTTCTCTGAGAGCTTTTGCTTCATGGTTCATGGGTAAAGGCGACTTTCTTCCTGGTTGGGCTGTTTCAGAAGGGCCTTCTCCCAGCACCATCCATGCAGAGTCTCTTGTGGCCCGGAAGTGGTCCAGTCTCAGAGAAAGGGAACAGATGCTCCGGGTCCACACCCACTCTGTCCCCTTCTCTGAGCCATGGAGGTTCCACACAGCAGAAAAGGACACCACAGTTCTGGCCAGGAGCAGGCAGAACGCTCAGGGTACCTGACTGCTGTGAGTACAGGCCCTCCCCAAAGCTTCGTGCACAGTTCTGACTTGTATGAAGACTAAAGTAGGCTGGCAAACTGCATCAGCTTCCAAGCAGTGCTCCGTCTGCGCATCCCTGGAGGGCTGTTCAGACTTTTGCAGAAAAGCCTGTGCTAAGTTTTGTTTCTATGGAAACAGACCCATTAGGTTAAACAGCAATCGAAAGCTATTTAGTGAAAGAAGATGCCGAGTGCCATTTATTTCCATTTTACACGAAATCGTACATTATTATTTTAATTAGCAGCTATCGGGCAATGTTTATGTTCGATTATATGAAATTACACACATACCCACATATTTAGGAAGGTAGCATTGATTGGGCTGGGTACCCCACAGTGAGGGGGGACCTGACTATGTGGTCTGAGGAGATTCTCTTTGTCTGTCAAAATAGCTGTGTGACCATAGGGGCTGAAGATAACATCTCACACACTTGCTTTAAAAAACATCAGTGTCAAATGTTCCTTTCCTTCCTTGGAGGAGTGTGTGACCTGACAGTGTGGGCTGGAAGAAGGCTCTTCAGAAGGTATACCATGGGGCATTTTGCTGGACACATGGATACATGATGCTCTTGCAGTAGATGCATGCTACAGCCATGTCTAGAGGACCAGGCAAGGAATTTTCCTGATGTCACGGGGCCCTCTCCCCACAGCTCTCAGAAGATGAGTTACATTTCTCATCGTTTTGGCAAAACACATGACAGAAGTGACTTAGGTGGGAGAGAATTTCTTCTAGCTCAGGATTTGAAGGCAGAGTCCATGGCGACAGGGAAGGTGTGTGTGGCAGAGTCCTTGGCGGCAGGAATGTGTGGCTGGGACTCATCACATCTTGATGGTTCAGGAAGCAGAGACAGAACAGGAAACAAGCTTCAACAGGCTCATAGCCCAAAGACTCTGCAGCCTCCCCAGACAGCACCACATAGAGACCAAATATTCAGACACACGAGCCTGGGAAGGACATTACACTTACATTCAAACTTTACATCACTCAAAAAGAAACTTGACCTCTATAGAAGATTGGGGCCATTATCTGGGCCATTTGGCCAAAGTCCACCATGGCCTGTGAGACTTCTGATCTCTGAAAAAGGAGTATAGCCCAAGCCCCAGGCCACAACCTGGATTGTTCTTGGTCTCTTTGGACATAGGGCCAACCCAACAGTCAAGCTCCACACCAGCATAGCAGTCATGGGTGACCTTACAAATAAGCAGAACCTTCGTCCAGGAGATCCTCAGTAGCCAGAGTCTAGAGCTCATGGGATTGGTGAGGCTGCTCTCAGACAGGCTGCTGGGGAGCCTCAGTAAGAGATCCCCAGCCTCAGCCCTTCCAGTCAGCATGTCCCCAGTAGCTGTGAAACACCATCTATCTTTGCCTCCTGTGACTTTTAGAACCGTAAGTAGTTTTCCTCCTTGTTAACTACTAGTCAGTTCTTGGTTTACACTTCTCACCCATGCCTGTACACTGTGCCATCCATCCAGTCCTTCTGAGGTGGCCAAGAGGTAGTTCTTTTCATTTGAACTTCATGTGCAAATTCTAAGCCTATGACTCTAGGAGTTTAAAGAGTTTGTCTGCATAGCTAACAAGTTGTCACATGATGCTCTGGTCCAGCAATCAAATTTAGATGGCAGGTAGAGTATAACTAATTGCTGTTATGTGTGCACATTTGCATGTTTGAGTGTGTACACGTGTTTGAGTATGCATTTGTATATGTGCCTGTGTGTTGGAATTTTTCTGCATGTGTGTATATACATGAATATGTGTGTGTGTGTGTGTGTGTGTGTGTGTGTGTGTGTGTGTGTGTTTGTTCATATGAGTGAATGCATAGGAATGGTAACACTTGCCTGATACCTATCTTTTTAAATAAAATCACTTATTAACACTAGGGCCCAACCCAAAGGATGTGTCATTAAGTGACAGTCATTGTGCATACATTGTGGGAAGTGTTTTCACTAAGACTATGGTGTTACTAGGTGACATAGTGACATGGAGTCACTCTTACCTATGATGTCACAAAACAATCTAGTCATATGAAGCTGCTTCACATAAGGCTATGATTTCACTAGGTGATTTAGTCTTATGACTGCCTTCCCATAAGCCTCTGATGTCATTGGGTAATAGCTATGGCCATCTTCCTAAAAGATGTCATGATGCATGACTGCATTCAAATCTAATGGATCAGGTTAGAGGTAAAATGGAGTCTGAGTTTTTTCACAGTCTTAGCTGGATCAGAGCTGTCTGCTACCTCAGCAGTGAGTGAGGCACAGACCTCTGATCTAGAATGTATCTCTTCCCACCTCTGATAGGTCCTGACACATCCACATCTGTCCCATCAGCCATTCTAGGGAGGCAGCAGCTCCTTCATGTCATCTATAGACATTTTCATCCTAGAAGCTCAATGCGTTGCTCTTTTCCTGCTTCAGCATCAGCTGCAGTAGCTCCTTTTCCACAGTTGTTTTAGACTCACTTCTGAGTACTCTTGCTGCTTGAAAGAGATGACCTTTGTTCTTAGAACCTGTCATGTACCAACTTTGTCCCCCTAGAGGACAGTACCTGAGTCCTGAACCTATGAAATTTTACTGAAAAGGTTTTGTTTATTTTTCTGTTGGGAGGCTGCATGCATATGTGTGCATGTGTGAGCCACAAGTTGATGTCAGGAGTCTTCTGTTGCTCTCCACCTTATTCTTCAAGGCAGGGTCTCTCAGAAAACCTGGAGCTCTCTGCATCAGCTAAACTGACTGGCTAGAGGGACCCTGGACCCTGTTCTACCGCCCTCCATTGCTGGAATATCACCTGCATGCTGTGGTGCCCGGTTTGAGCTCAGATCTTATGCTCGTGCACTTTATCCACTAGGCTGTCTCCCTAGCCTGAATCATTTTCAATTTCTGATGGGTTCTGATCTAGGAAATTTCATGAATTCAGCTTCTCCTAATGTGATCAAAACTGACACATAACAGCTCCATTTTTCTCTTGTTGACTTCTTTTCTCAATCCCATCCTATTCTTTATTTTCTAGCAAGAAAACCAGCTGGGAGGAAGGAATAACTTGTTAATAAAGTCATTGGTTTGTGCTGATTTGTGAAGGGAGAAGTAGAGTAAATTCCAAATGTAATGATTTCAGGAATAGAGATTTACAGCCTGATGCGACAAACCTTCTTTGAAAGTTTGGAGGATTGGGGACTATGGGTAGACTATATATGAAATTATCTCTTGATGAAGAGTGAGTGTCAGGAAGGCCACAGATAGGTGGGACAGAGGCAGATACAGTGGATACAGTGGTGCAGAGTCAGATAGAGTGGATGGTACAGTGATACAGAGACAGTGATGATACAATGATGGATACAATAATAAATACAGTAGTGGCTACAATAATACAGAGCCAGACACAGTGATGGATACAGTGTTGGATACAGTGATGCAGAGTCAAATACAGTGTTGGATACAGTGATACAGAGGCAAATACAATGATGGATACAGTGATACAGAGACAGAAACAGTGATGGATACTGGGAAGAAGCAAGACTTACAGGTTTAGGGCAAGTCAAAGTCAGAGAAGATGGTTTCCAAAACAGATAATCTGGGAAGGGGATAGGGGAAGAGAAACAGAAAAGAAGGAATTTACAGTTTACCTCTCAAATGCAACTGAATTTAAATATATAATTTTGATCCAAGATTTATCATTTAACTATGCACATTTGACTGTTACTGAGGCCACAATTGAAACAATGAGTTTGTTAAGAAGAAGGGAGATTGATGAGGAGTCCCTTAAGGGATATGGGGAGTAAAATATAAAAACTTTGGTAAAGAAAGTATAAGAGTGGCATGCAGGGAACTTGGAAAGTAAAGGGGTGAAGAATAAACAAGAGAATTGGTTTCTCAGAGTCTGCAGAAAACCAATTATCACTTGTTGTGATCCCCCTGCATCAAATTCATTGTTTCCCAGAATCCCACTTCATAAACGTGGCTGGGAAAACTAAGCTTGGACAGGCAGAGTGTCACAGGAAGCCCATTCTCTTATTTGTTTTCTTTCTGGAGCAGGCTCAATGTTTGTTGGCAGAGGATTAAAAAAGTCCTTTTCTACAGACTTCACTTAATATACAGTTATTTGAGCTTACTCAGTATGAGAAGATCTTGGAGGTGTTAGGAAGTGATTTGTTCATCGTCATGTGACTAAGTGATTTATATCATGTTTTTAAAGACCCTCAGCACTGTATTCTTTCTTATGCTTTAGGAACACACAACAACTTTCTTTTGGTAACATTTCATGAAGAATATCATGAGTTGAAACCTTCTTTCACACAAGAAGAGATTTGAAGATAGAGGTTCCATGTAATGGACGCATCAACATTTCACTTTTGTTCTTCAAATGGTGATGACTTTAGAGGACACTTGGGGACCTCTGGCATCTCTCAACACTCCTGCTGGCTGCCTGTTCTGACTCAGAGACTAACTAGGAAATGATAGAGAAAACAGCAGAGGATAGTTTTGGCTTGTTTCCTGGTGGCTCAAGCACTCTGTGTATTATGACATTCCTATGGGCCATTTCTGTGTTCAGAAACGAATTGAGCTCTTGAGCATTTCATGGCTTTCAGTTTTGAGTCTTAGCCAGTTAACTGGGAACCACCCCAAGAGATTACCTTCTGATGAGGGCAACATTTGTCACAGGAGACCCAAACAATTGGACTTTGCGCAGGGCAATAAGAGCCCTTGGGACACAGCTAGCACTCCAACTGCTAGATCACTTCCCTGTTGAGAAGCAGGTCCAGCAGCAGATACAATCTTCAGAACATCAAAAGCCAGAGCTGGAAGCCAAAGGGCAACTTGGCAGCAGTGTTCTGGCCTTGAACCTGCTTTGGCACGAGGCTTGGTCAGATGACTTCATAGTTCCTTTTCTGTGAAGCATTGTTCTCAGGAGGGGGTGATTTAATGGGCTAACACATATCTGTGTCTGCACACTCTGCTGTTCCTTGTATTTGTTATAATTTACTTGGTTACCCTGGGAAGAACAAATAGATTATGTAAGTCCAGAGACACCCTGAGGTCAACATCTGCAAAGGGCATTTTGAAGGATGTGGTCAAGAAAGAGAGATGGTGGTATGTAGGAAACCTGAGCTCACAAGTGCTCTCTAGATGTTTCCAGAGTAAAGTTTGAAAAAAAAATAGTATCAGGATGTAATATGTTCTTGTGTTGTGGGAGGCAGAGGGAAGACCTAGTTTGAACTCTGACTTACCAGCTTCTTTCTAATGACTTCAGCTTTCCACATAGATAATGGGCTCAACAATAATTATCTTCTTTGAAGAGGCTAGTTTGAGAATCACAAGAGAGAATACATGTTTGCCCATTAAAACGTAAGGAGATACGTAAACTAGGAACATTGGTATTTAACAAAACGGTGGTATACACAGCCAGAAAAGAGTTCCAGGTATCCGGAGCTCTGACAAAATTAGCCACGTGTTCTTAAAGTAGTTTTGGGGGAAAAGACAAGACACTGACAACGGGAAACAATGTTCAAGCCTGCAGGAAGGAGGAGCAAACTTTGCAGGCTCCTGCCTTCTGGTTGGCTTAGTCCTCATCCAACCAAGCAGGGGACATGTTCAAACCCACTACTGGTCTTTCATATTTAGATGATTCCTAGGAAAACATTAAAAGTATTTTCTAAACAGTTGAATATTCATGAAAAGTATTGAAATGACTAGCTAGCATTCTTCTGAACAGTTTCTATGGTCCACATGATGACTCAGATAAAGAAGAAAGGCATGCACATAGTCTGCCTTTTGCCTTTAAGAGCTTTGGCTCAAAGAGGGTGGTGGAGTCTGCAAGTGTATCTGGGATTTTCCAAGGGTTAAATAGGATCGAAAACGATTCCCCTAGAAGCACAGGAGAGTTTCCCTCACTCTGCTTCCTCTCACAACACTCACTGCGAACTGGTCATGCCTTTGGAGGCCATGTTGAAAACTTGTGTGCATTTCCCTTGTCCCTCCTCTAGCTTTTCCTGTCAGTGTCTCACAGCTTTGCCAAGATCTGTAGAAGCCTCACTCTTCTGCAATTCTTGAGATCTGACTACTACCCCATGAAAACTCCACAGCAGAAGTGACACTATTGACAGGTCAGATGAGTGGATAGAGAAGGTGAAACAGATAATTTGCCCTAAGGAACTCAATGCCCCTAGTCAGCGGGAAGTAGGCTAACAGTATGGATGCCCCTCTTCCTCTCTGACTTCTTTTTCTCCTGCCTAGTGTTGGGGTGTTGGAATGTGGAATAGGGGTCCATATGGGAGGTAGAAGAGGGAACCCATAAAGTAGCCAGAAGTCAGGTTCCACTGCAGCAATGGAGTATAATGAGGTGTTGCATTGACCACCGCACTAGGATGTTCAAAGCAACACATTCTGAGTGATCACAGACCTTAGATTCCTGCTGATGTCTTTGTTTAATCCTCCTGACTCAGCATCTTCAAACCTTTCATGGGAGCATGCATGTTGACTTCCGATCATGTCTGGCACTCCAGCAATGATGTTCAGATTTGAAAATATTTTCTCGCTTTTGAGAACATCTGGTATGCTTCATTAAGCTAGAAACTCTTTCTGAGTAGGTCTAACATGGAACCATTTAAACTCAACGCTTTAAATTGTAATAACCTTAACAATACTGAGTTACTTCTATGACATTCAATGTGACTAGTTATTGTTTTTAAAAACACACCTCTGGAGCAGCTGAGGATTTAAAATCCCCCAGAATTCCAGAAACAGTCATCCTTCTCTACTCAGTTGACCCAAATAAATTCTTGTGACCATTCAGCTGTCAGAGTAGACATCTCAGCTCACTGGGCACAGAAATGGTGTCTGGAGTCCTACTGGGAACTTCATGTTTCAGTAGAAAGAACGTCCTGTTGGCACTCTCTTTCTGTTTACCTATCACCAGTCCTCCTGTCAAGCCTACACATTCTCACAACTCAGGGCTTTATTCACAGAGTAAAAGAAGGTTGTAAACTCAGCCAGTGAAGGCATATTGGGCATTCATGCATACACTAAACCATTTCCATAATGAGAAGTCCTCACCAGCTGTGGTTCATTGACACACAAGCTTGGGCTTGAGACAGGCTAGGCAAATGTCTCAAGGAGACATGGTGAGCATACCTAAGGCTGACATTCAAATGCAGAACTCCAGGTTCCAAAGTCCATGCTCTCTGGCATATGATGCTTTCTCTTCTAGCCAAGCAGGAACATCGTTATGTCCTGACTGACCATGCAGAGGGACTAGGGATGGGACTTTGCCAATTTTGAATCTGACATTATATGGTCTTTTCCATTGACATCTATGATTAGCACAGGAAGTCACTCAAAGGATGCCTGGATGATCTATATTGGTCAGAACACCTCAGAAGATTCTTTCATAAAAGAGAAATGCATGGCCGATGATAGTTGATAGGAAAAATGCAACGATTTTAATTCAGGTGTTGGGAAATAAGGGAAGGGATACATGCTAATCTATCAAAGGCCTGGGAGACTAAGCCCATACCTATCTTATTATATTTTTCCAGCATAATATTTTTATTGATGATTTGGGAATTTCATATCACATTCACTTCCCCCTCCTCCCAGGTCCACTCTCCCACCGTTGTGTCACCAAGTCACATTTGTTTTGCCTGTATACTCATTAGAGCATGGTCATACTCCCAACCCCTTAAAGATAACTGAGTCTTTCCCCTATGACCCTGCCAGAAGCCATCACCTGTGAAGAGCTACACTTCAGTATCTTTATCACCACTTTCAAGGAGTTTTAATGGCATCCTGTCTAGACTGTTTCCTTTTGGGGTTGGGGTGGGGGTTGTCACAGAGGCCTCTAGTGTCTCTCATCCTCAATGATTAATCTGCAGTCCCCAAAACCATTGCAAAAAAACCTACCTTTCCACAGACACCAGCTAGTGGCAGCTTGGACCACAGATATCCACATAGCTCATTAACTCTTGAGAGAGAGGAAACAAGGAGGATCCAGACAGTCTGAAGCATGGGCAGAACAGTGTCCAGGAAATGAAGGACTTTTGTATACCCAGACTCTAATAAGCCTTTAATAATGGATTGAATGCCAGGTTTGTCTTTTCCAAAGATGAAGAGATGTGAGAGATGTTTTAGAGAAAACTAGCAGAAAACAGAAGTCAGGAGTTGGGAGCTATGCTCAGAGCACCTGGGCTAATCACTTTAGAGAAAGGACCAAGGTGCTGTTCACTGTGTGCTTAGAACCATGATAAAATTTCGCAATTTTATTGCCTTCTACTTTTTTTTTTAGAGGGATCCATGTGGGTTTCAGATTGACCTCATTTTCTGCAAAGAAAATTTCTTTTCTAAAAAAAAAATTGCATGTAAATCCAGAGTGTTTGCCAAAATCAAACCATGAGCAGGAAGAATTCCGTTAACAGATTCAAGCCTGAAAGAAACTGAAGCCTTGAATTATCTTTCCAATGGCACCGTGAACAGACCGCAGGTCCCCTCTGGTCTCAGCTGCCCTCTCTTCAGAAGACCTTGTTGAGTCAGGCTGAGCTGCAACTGATATTGTACATTTCTCTAAGGAAATTGAAGTGGAATAAAACCAGAACACCAAAATACTCTCCAAACCCAGTCTGACCCGACCTGATATTTCACTTGGTCGGAATCCCTGGTATGGAAAAAAATTTTCTTGAGTCATAAATATACCAGAAAATTCTGTTACTTCAAAAAAGAAATTCTATAATAGAGGCCTTAGGAAAACAGGCTTTTGTCAAATGAATAATTGTCTACTGATCTGTTTGTTCTAAAACTGTCAGTTTTTAGGACTTTGATTGTCTTAAACTACTTGAAAATCTCTAGGTTTTAATCTTACATTTGGCAAAAAAAGACCCCCCCCCAAAAAACCTCCCCAAAACCCCTAATACTCATTTGGGTCTCTAACATCTACAACTCTATCAACAAAAATAATCAGGCAGATCATTTTTAATTAAAAGTTATTATGTAATTTGGGTGATTGGCGGCATGATTAAATCTCTTCCACAGAAAATATAGGATGAAAGAATTGTCATTTTGCATCCCCAACAGTCAGAGATTATATGAGCTTTAGGAAACCAAAAGTGAGCCCTTTTGTTTCCACAGCTCAGTATGAACAACCGGTAATATTACCCATGGTAAGGGAGGGCCAGCTGTCCTCTTTTCCCTTCTTTTTGAAGGTTAAAGCCATGCCTCAGTCCCTTAAACTCCCCACTAGACAGCTCTACACACTCCCACACAGCACTCTCTCCCTCCAGCTCACACCCCATACCTGTCATAGAAACAAACGGTACATCCACTTTCCCCTAACCAAAGTGAGAAAGCACCATGCGTGACCTAATTTCTCGGTCTTGGGTTCTGTTTCTTTAAATTTCTTTGATCTTGGCTCTTGGCTAGTTATTCTTCAAGCTTTACTTTGTACCCAGAGACTGATTTAAGCCCATCTCTAACAGACAGAAAGTTACGGGTTACTATGTATACATAGGGAGCGTGACAAAGGCCACTGGTGTGATTTCCACGAAGGGCTTGCTAGTTAAATGCCCTCCTTTATGCACTACATCGGTGCTGGTTAAATTTCTATCAACCTGACATAAGCTAGAGTTAGTCTGGGAAGAAGGAGCCTTAACTGAATACATTTCCCCATCAGATACATTTGTGTGTATATGTGTACTGCCTGTGCCCTGGACTACTCAACACCTGACCATACCTGCCCTTGGGGTTTGGAGGTGAGGTGGTGTAGAACCAATGACACAAACTCTGGGAGCAAGTGAGAAACACCCCAACAAGCTCATCTGAGCACTGCTGCAAGCTCCTTTAATACCCTCCATCCATGACCCATTGGTCCCAAGACAGCTTCTCTTCTAAACAGCAGTTCCCAATTGGCTGACATTGTCTGTGTCAGCAATCCTTGGTCTCTCTCAGGCCTCCATTAGGGTCCTCCTGCAGGAGATGTCTTTATGACTGCACGGCCCTGGTGTTTGCTTAGTGGTGGCTGCCTTCGTTCCTCCTACAGATGTGCGTGTGCCTGCAGAGACGTCTGATTCATGGATACCTGGCTTCAAGCACATCTTACCATCTGTAAGTCTGGAGTTCACATACTGAGATGCCCTTTACCACTGGTCTGGTCTATCTGTTGAGTCTTGAGACAGCACACTGTCTGAGCTACTGTCACTTTGCAGTATAAATAAATTGGAGAGAGGATCTTCTTACCCAATTCTTCAAATAAGTATTTATTTATTTTAAGGGTTATTTTATTTCCCCATGCATTTTTATTGGATTTTTTTATTTACATTTCAAATGTTATTCTCTTTCCCACTTTTCCGTTCATAAGCCCCATATCCCATCTCCCCTCCCTCTTCTTCTATGAGGGTATCCTCCCCCAACCACCTCCCCCCATTTTGCCCTGATATTCCCCTACACTGGGGGGTCCAGCCTTGGCAGGACCAAGGGCTTCTCCTTCCATTGGTGCCCAACAAGGCCATCCTCTGCTACATATGCAGCTGGAGCCATGGGTCAGTCCATGTGTAGTCTTTGGTAGTGGTTTAGTCCCTGGAAGCTCTGGTTGGTTGGTACTGTTGTTCTTATGGGTTTGCAAGCCCCTTCAGCTCTTTCAATCCTTTCTCTAATTCCTCCAATGGGGATTCTGTTCTCAGTTCAATGGTTTGCTGCTAGCATTCACCTCTGTATTTGACAGGATCTGGCTGTGTCTCTCAGGAGAGATCTATATTAGGTTCCTGTCAGCATGCACTTCTTAGCTTCATCCATCTTACCTAGTTTTGGTGGCTGTATATATAGATATATAGGCTGTATACCCACGTGGGGCAGGCTCTGAATGGCCATTTCTTCAGTCTCTGCTCCAAACTTTGCCTCCATATCCCCTCCTATGAATATTTTTGTTCCTCCTTTTAAGAAGGAGTGAAGCATCCACACTTTGGTGATCCTTCTTCTTGAGCTTCATGTGGTCTGTGGATTGTATCTTGGGTAATTCAAGCTTTTGGGCTACTATCCACTTATCAATGAGCGCATACCATGTGTGTGTGTTTTTCTGTGATTGGGTGACCTCACTCAGGATGATATTTTCTAGTTCAATCCATTTGCCTATGAATTTTATGAAGTCATTGTTTGTGATAGCCATTGGTGTTTTGTTCAGGAAATTTTCCTTAGTGCCCATGTGATCAAGACTCGGAATTTCCCATTTTTTCTTCTATTAGTTTGAGTGTATCTAGTTTGATGTGGATGTCCTTGATCCACTTGGACTTGAGCTTTGTACAGGGTGATATGAATGGATCGATCTGCATTCTTCTACATGCTGACCTCCAGTTGAACCAGCACCATTTGCTGAAAATGCTGTTGTGTAGATGTACCACATTTTCTGTATCCATTCCTCTGCTGAAGGGTATCTGGGTTCTTTCCAGCTTCTGGCTATTATAAATAAGGCTGCTATGAACATAGTGGAGCACGTGTCTTTGTTATATGTTGGGGCATCTTTTGCCTATATGCCCAGGAGAGGTATAGCTGGGTCCTCAGGTAGTGCAATGTCCAATTTTCTGAGGAACCTCCAGACTGATTTCCAGAATGGTTGTACCAGTCTGCAATCCCACCAACAATGGAGGAGTGTTCCTCTTTCTCCACATCCTTGCCAGCATTTGCTGTCACCTGAGTTTTTTTATCTTAGCCATTCTCACTGGTGTGAGGTGGAATCTCAGGGTTGTTTTAATTTGCAATTCCCTGATGACTAAGGATGCTGAACATTTCTTTAGGTACTTCTCAGTCATTTGATATTCCTCAGCTGAGAATTCTTTATTTAGCTCTGTACCCCATTTTTAATAGGGTTATTTGACTCTCTGGAGTCTACCTTCCTGAGTTCTTTGTATCTACTAGATATTAGCTCTCTATCAGATGCAGGATTGGTAAAGATCTTTTCCAAATCTGTTGGTTGCCGTTTTGTCCTAATGACAGTGTCCTTTGCCTTACAGAAGCTTTTGCAGTTTTATGAGGTCCCATTTGTTGATTCTTGATCTTAGAGCATAAGTCATTGGTGTTTTGTTCAGGAAAATTTCCCCAGTGCACGTGTGATTGAAACCCTTCCCCACTTTTTCTTCTATTAGTTTGAGTATATCTGGTTTGATATGGATGTCCTTGATCCACTTGGACTTGAGCTTTGTACAGGGTGATATGAATGGATTGATCTGCATTCTTCTACATGCTGACCTCCAGTTGAACTAGCACCATTTGTTGAAAATGCTATCTTTTTTGCATTGGGTGGTTTTAACTCTTTTGCCAAAGATCAAGTGACCATAGGTGTATGGGTTTAATGATATTTCAAATGTTACCCCCTTCCTGGTTTCGCCCCCAAAACCCCTATCACACTCTGTCTCCCCTGTTTCTATAAGGGTGCTCCTTGACCCACCCACCCACTCCTACCTCACCACCCTAGCATTCCCCAATACTAGAGTTTCAAGCCTTCACAGGACCAAGGGTCTCCCCTCCCATTGATGCCAGATAAGGCAATTCTCTGCTACATATGCACCTGGAGTCATGGAGTACACCTGTGTACTCTTTGATTGGAGGTTTAGTCCTTGGGAACTCTGGGGGGCGGTTCTAGTTGGTTGATATTGTTGTTCTTCCTATGGGGTTGCAAACCCCATCAGCTCCTTCATTCCTTCCCCTAACTCCTCCATTGTGGTTCCTGTGCTCAGTCCAATGGTTGGCTGTAAGCATCCTCATTGCATCTGTATTGGTCAGGCTAAGTCTTAACTTGGCTTTCTTTTTTTTTTTTTAAATTAATTAATTTATTTCATGTATATGAGTACACTGTATCAGACACACCAGAAGAGGGCATCAGATCCCATTACAGATGGTTGTGAGCCACCATGTGGTTGCTGGGAATTGAACTCAGGACCTCTGGAAGAGCAGTCAGTGCTCCTAACCGCTGAGCCATCTCTGCAGCCCTAACTTGGCTTTCTTTAACTTTTGGAATACACTTTAGAATCAGCTTGCAATTCACTAAAATTACGTGAACAATTTTAAGCATTTGAAAGGAGTTTCGAAGACTCATGAAGGTCATCGTGGGGAGAATTAATGCTCTAGCAATATGGTCTCTTCATTCCCACCCACTTTCCTTAGTTCTCTAGTGCTAGGAATCCCCAGGTCAGGGTTTGACGAGGCTTTCTTTAGATTTTTATCTCTAGAAATTTAATGTTTGAAAATGACAAATAGCACTTTGAAAATTTAATGTCCAGGGGTGGAGGAATGTCTTTGTGGTCAAAGGTGCTTGTGGTGCACCCCCCCCCATCCATATATGGTAGCTGGTGATGGCTATAGGTACCTGTAATTTCAGTGTTGCTCAGGGTAGACAGGAGGATTGCTGGGACTTCCCAGGCACCAGCTTAGCCCCAGGTTAATTTCTTATCTCAAAGGATATAGGATATATCCTATAAAGGATATATAAGAAAAAGGATATAATGCAGAATATGATAGAATGGCACCCTCCCCTTGCTTCTTTCTATGCACACTTACACCCATGTGTACACAAAACCCATACACACCCCACCCACACCCCATTTAATTTTCATTTTCATTTGCTGCAGTTATCTTCAACACAACACTGTTTCCCTCTATTGATCTTTAACCAGCAATTTTAGTAGAGTGGATTATTACTGCACATTTGCGTGTAATCGTGCCAATTGTGAATAATAAGGCGTCGAGGTTGTGTTCGCTTCTTTTACTTGTCCATTACTGTGCTTTGCAGGACCTTCTTCCTGATCCCAAGGAGAAAGCTTTTCAGATTCATTGTGTATGGCGATCCCCAGTGTTTTCACAGATGACTTCTGTCGCCTCCATAAGATTAACCACCTTTCCTTATATTCCAGGTTAGCTTGGGCTTACACGTTTCATTAGTGTAATTGTTTTTTTTCCCAAATATTTTTTGTACAAATGTTCAGGAATGCATTTAAGTGGAATGGCTCAGGCTGGCTAACCTCAGCTCAGCACAGCGTTTCTCCTTCTGCTTCTTCATGCTGGAGCCAAGTCGGCCTGTGTCTCAGCTTTACACCTTTGTCAAGTTCTGTTTTCCAGGTTACCCTGGCCTCATAAATTAGAGACAAGGAGCTCTCCATATTTTCTGTACTCACAGTTTTTGTACAAGTGGCACTATTTCTTCCCAGATATTTGCTGAAATTCAATGGTGGCCTCTCTTGGTCTGAAGATACTTATCAGCTACCACACCATACACAGTTCTCATTCCTCCATTATGTTTTAGGTATGTAGATTTTTCCCCTTGTGTTTCCTGTAAATTTCAAGGTTCCTTTTTTAAAAAGCATGGTTTTTAACTTTAGTGACCATATATTTAGGAATCCCCACTGGATGGTTGTGTGAGTGAGGGGGTACTACAGATAGTTGAATGATGTAACCTCGAAATGTTTATTTATCAAATTTATATCGAATTATTTATAGAATTGATTTTATTATCTTATGGTGCTTGTCAAATCGTTTTATTGAAAGTCTACTTTATAGAAAAAATCCTGTAAAATACAAATAGCATGTCATATTTTCTTTAACACACATACTAAACTTGTTTATTTATAGAGTATGAGTATATAAAATCACATTAAATATTTATTTAAAATTTTTTTGTGGTGTTGGGAATTGTACCCAGGGCTTTGTGTGTGTTAGGTAAACATTGTACCATGAAAATATGTTTCCAGCTATTTCCTTAGTTTTATTCTATGTGTATGAGTCTTTTGACTGTGTATGTTCATGTGTACCATATGCCACAGTGCCTGTAGAGGCCGGAAGAGGGGGTAGGATCCTCTGGAACTGGAATTAGAGATGGTTGTGGGCTGCCTTGTGAGTGCTAAGGCCAAGCCCAGGTCTCCTGAAGGAGCAGCCAGCGCTCTTAACTGATGAGCCAGCTTTTCAGTCTTTAAAATTTATTTTTGGTAATATTCATGTCATTAATTAGTGTCTTGGCTGTCTTTACCACAAATGTTACTGTATTAAAGAATTTGTCTTCTATTAGTGTCTTGTTAATTTTTTCCAAATATAATTGCCTTCAAATTTGAATTCTCTCTAAGTTTGGAGTCACTGACACGTAACACTGGTCTTTCTTTGTAGTTTAAAATATTCTTAACTAAGGGAGTATTATTTCTTCAGGCCAACCTCATAGTTTTTGGAATATATTTTAGTATTTTTTAAATAATGAAATGTATAAATATTTCAGACTAAATATTTTCACAGGTTCTGTCTTTGTAAATCCATGCAGAGTGCATTTCTTTGAAAAAATATTTTTACAAGGAAAAATTAATCAAACAAGTTGTTATGGTTCGTTTGAGCATTTGCTGAATTTATATGCTACAGAATTGTGGGACCTTTCAGCTACATTACCTCCTGTTTAGAATATAAATCTATCCAATTAAGAACGGGAGCTGCATCAAAAGAGTCTCACGACAAGTTAAAATATCACAAATCTCAATTATGGTGCTTTCAAGGCTAAGCCTTCTCTACCCTTTGAGGTCTCCTGGTTCATTTCTCCACTTTAAATAAAAGAGAAATCTCTGCACATCTCCCGCTGAAGCTTTAATTCTAGCCTCACTTAGCAAACTTGGAGAGCTGAGGTTTCACATTGGTCCTTTTGTTGAATTTTCACTAAGGTTTTCCAACCAGATCTGGGACAAGAGAAGTAGGTTTTAGCGGTCTTGTTTACAAAGAACTTCAGAAGCATTGCAGGACACTGATGTGGGCTTATCCTCAAAGACTCAAACACTTCAGACACTTAACCGGTGTCAACCAAGTACCAAAGTATCATGGCTGTCCTGCTATGTGGCTTTGAAACTATCTAATGTTGGGGCCAACCATTATGGAAATCAGTAGAGATGTTCCTTTTAGAAATTAAAACATTCAGATTCTATGGAACCCCAAGAAAACATTGTACAGAGATATGTGAGCAGCTGTTGACAGTCCAAATGCCAGCCAACAGATGAAGTAGACGAAGAAAATGTCATATACGTACACATTGGAGTTTTATTCAGTCATGAAGAAGAATAAAATTATGTCATTTACTGGAAAGTGGGTGCAACTGGGGATATTCCTAAATGAATAATAATTTAAATATTTAAATGGGGTGCAAAATGAAAACTATGGTGTGTGAATTCCTTACAGATACATAAATCACGCACATGCGTGCACACATGCGCACACAGACACAGACAGACAGACAGACAGACAGACAGACACACACACACACACACACACACACTCGAGGACATGAAGCCAGAAATAAGACCAGGGGGAAGGAAGAAACCAACATGAGGAAGAAAGGATTAAAAGGAGGGAAAGAAAATGGGTCAATTATGTTCTACTACCTTATATACGTGAAAGGCATTATCTATATTAAATTAACACTATTTAACATGAATCCCAATATGAAAGAAAACAGAAGATCCCTTGGGAAGAAATATCAATTATGTGTCATTATAACCAATGATACATAAATTTCAAATTTAGTAAATATTGTCTTTGATTGGTATCTGTTTCACTAAGGTTTATACTTTTACCATAAAGTAATTTCAGTTTTAGAGTTAAACTTCTAACAAAATTTACCATGTACATTCACAAAATTTTGACTCACAGCAAAGTGAGTAAACAAGTAAAGTGAATCTGAAGGAGGAACTGCAATGTTCCGGAGTCACTAGGTTTTCCTCTGAGCAAGCAGGGAAGTGAGTTAGAAATGGGGTCACTGAGACCAAAGCAGTTCACGGCTGCTTCACACTAGAGAGTCACTGAGACAACAAGCAGTTCACGGCTTCTTCACACTAGAGAGTCACTAAGACCAAAGCAGTTCACGGCTGCTTCACACTAGAGAGTCACTGAGACCAAAGCAGTTCACAGCTGCTTCACACTAGAGAGTCACTGAGACAACAAGCAGTTCACAGCTGCTTCACACTAGAGAGTCACTAAGACCAAAGCAGTTCACGGCTGCTTCACACTAGAGAGTCACTAAGACCAAAGCAGTTCACGGCTGCTTCACACTAGAGAGTCACTGAGACAACAAGCAGTTCACAGCTGCTTCACACTAGAGAGTCACTGAGACCAAAGCAGTTAAAAGCTGCTTCACACTAGAGAGTCACTGAGACCAAAGCAGTTCACGGCTGCTTCACACTAGAGAGTCACTGAGACCAAAGCAGTTCACGGCTGCTTCACACTAGAGAGTCACTGAGACCAAAGCAGTTCACGGCTGCTTCACACTAGAGAGTCACTGAGACCAAAGCAGTTCACGGCTGCTTCACACTAGAGAGTCACTGAGACCAAAGAAGTTCACGGCTGCTTCACACTAGAGAGTCACTGAGACCAAAGCAGTTCATGGCTGCTTGTTAACATGTGGACAGGAAAACGTATATTCACGTAGCAGTAGTATTCATTTAGACACGTCATTTGATTCAGATAAAGAGTCACACCCGGAGATTCATCCCCCGCAGCCTGTTGTGGCAGCTTGCATCCCCATTTATTGAATGAAATGACCTTGATCTTCAGAAGACTGTTGTCAACTCTCATTTCCTGTGTGTTGTCGGGAATAGTACTAAGACCTCCACACAGAGCAGCAGGCAAAGAGTTTATGCTTTATGCTCGCCATCAAAAGTGACAAGCATTCAATTTAAAACTCAGAAGTACTTAGGAAAAAATAAAAGGTGAGATTGGCCAGAGGACACAATCCTCTCTGAGGGTATTCGTCTAGGGGCAAACACTGATAAATCCTAAATCCCACTGTTACTACTATTTTATGGTAAGTCTTTATTGCAAGACTTTAACGAGAGGTCTTCAATGTGGTGTGTGTGTGTGTGTGTGTGTGTGTGTGTGTGTGTGTGTGTGTGTGTTTATTTTGTGAGTGTATGCGTGTGTGCAGATGTACTTGCCTGTGTGTGCACATGTAGAAGCCAGAGTTCAACTTTAGGTATCTGCCTCTGTGGATGCTGGCATCTGAACTGAGTTCTTCATGCCTTTGGAGCAAGCATTTTGCCCACTGAGCTACTTCCCAGCTCTCGTGCTATTCCA
Source organism: Rattus norvegicus (assembly GCF_021556685.1). NCBI lineage: Eukaryota > Metazoa > Chordata > Mammalia > Rodentia > Muridae > Rattus > Rattus norvegicus. Next base: position 182,946,838 of record NC_141537.1, on the reverse strand, counting down.
TTTTGATTGATAGGAGCTGTCAAGGCCAAGTGGCTTGATCACGGCTGTCAGACGCTTTCCTTGGTGTCCAAGTTGTCCAAGGTCTTGGTGTTTGTGAGGCCGTCAGTCTTGAACACTCATCTAAGAGCAGAGGACACTAGCACTAAAGGAGCTGCCTCTCAACTCTTCCTGGTTTCCTAATACAGCAGGTGTCAAAAAGAAGACTTTGTTAAGAATCAGAACACCACAGGGAAGGCCTAAACTAGGACGCACACAGGCATTCATCCTGTAGACAGTGCCTTCTGACAGTTCTTCTTCCTCTACCTCTTCCTCCTTCTTCTCCATCCCCCATGTAGCTCAGGCTGGATTTGGACTTGAGTCAACTACCCTGCCTATGTCTTCTGGTACTGGTATTCCAGGCAAGAGACACCATGCCTTACTCTCTTGTATTCATTTTGAACGTACAGCACTATCTTAATTCTTAATAGACCTTCAACAGTCTTCAGGCAGAAATGGAAACTGGAGTCACAAAGCACAGAATATTGGAGGCTTTCTCCTTCTATTTATCTTCTTTTTTTTTTAAAGCAAGAATGAAGAGCAGTTGAGAGACAGCTCAGTCAGAGAGCTTGTCATAAAACTCAAACCCAGGCTTCAATCTCCAGAACCTCTGTTTAAAAAAAATATCCAGGTATTATGCCTATCTGTAATTCGATTAAGAGAGAGAGAGAGAGAGAGAGAGAGAGAGAGAGAGAGAGAGAGAGAGAGAGAGAGGAGAGGAGGAGGGGAGGGGAGAAGAGAAGAGAAGAGAAGAGAAGAGAAGAGAAGAGAAGAGAAGAGAAGAGAAGAGAAGAGAAGAGAAGAGTTCCTGTGGCTCACTAGTCATCCAAACTTACTGAACTGGGGAGTCCCAGGTCCCAGCAGGAGATAACCATCTCAAAAGATGAGGTGAACAGTATCTAAGGAAAGACACAGAAGGGTGATCTCTATCCTTCATTTACTTTTTGGGCACTTACACAATGAACCCCCAAGAATGCATACCCAACACAAAGACACAGAAAGGAGGAGGGGGGTATGGTGTGATTTCTCAGAATGGCCAGTGGTATACATGACAGAGAGACGGCTACTAAGGTTTAAAGTGTAGGCCTTTTGCTTGGGAAATCTCTCAGCTAATCTAAACTTAACCCAACAATCTAGCCTGTATGACCTGGCATATAGCTAGCTCTATATCTTTCTCAGCTCCCCTGTGGTCTGTGTCTGTTCCCGCCCTGTCCACTATCTGAATCTACCACTTCTGTTGTCTTCTCCCAGCATCCCTCTTATCCCAGAAGTTCTGCCCCCGCCCCATTTCCTGCTCTGCTGTTGGCCATTAGATCTTAATTATAACCAATCAGCAGCAAGACAGTCTCTCATACAATTCTAGATTGCCTTTAGGCAAGAGGACTGTCTGTCCTTCCAAGCGTCTAAGCAGAGGTGAAAGAGCAAGTGAAGACTGGTGAAAGGCCACAGAAATGAGAATACCAGTACAGAGTTAACAATTGAAAATGCAGACACACACCTTTATACAAGGTGAATAAAAGGCTTTATACAAGGTGAATAAAACCCCAATGAGGGAAGGGGGTTATAAGAGGGAGAGAGAAAAACGTTGCGACAGAGAGACTAAATTTTGCCTGGAGTCACCAGTTTCTTAGGTGGATATTTAGGGAAGGCCTCACCTCTTTTGATATCAGCATGAGTTATGAAAGCACCAGTTTGTCATTTCTGTTTCTTGAAAATATTTTGTGTTGTTATGTCTTCATGGTGCAGTATTGACACAATATATCAGTCTTGGAATCTGATTCATTCCACATAGCTAACATTCACAATGGCAGTTTCTCTGGATAGGGCAGGTGGCCTGCTTCCAGAAATCCTATGATAGAGGAAATAATGGATCAGGAAGAAGATTAGAAAACATATGTGATGATTTGAATATGCTTTGCCCAGGGAGTGGCACTATTAGGAGGCATGGTGTGTTGGAGTCTGTATGGCCTTGCTGGATGAAGTGTGTAACTGTGGGTGTGAACTTTAAGACCCGTGTCCTAGCTGCCTGGAAGCCAGTCTTCTCCTGTTGGTCATCAGAACAAGATGTAGAACTCTCAGCTCCTCCTGAGCCATGCCTGCCTGGATGCTGCCATGTCACCACCTTGATAATAATGGACTGAACCTCTGAACCTGTAAGTCAGCCCCAGTAAAATGTTGTCCTTTATAAGAGTTGCTTTGGTCATGGTGTCTGTTCACAACAGTAAAACCCTGTCTTAAGCACCTTAGTTCTTGTGCTTCTCAGAGCTACTGGTAAAGTTAGCACTTTGTTGGTCTGTTCTTCATTTATCTGGTTCTGGAGCTCGAGAAGAGCTTCTTGCTGCCTATTTCTTCACTTCCAAGCTACTCAGACCTAGAAGTGAGTTAAGCTAAAACTGTAAGGTTTGTCTCAGAGACCTCAGAAAGCTGCCTCCAGCTGTGAGGAGTCTTGGGAAGAAACAGATCATCAGACATTACTTGTCTCAGCTACACTTTAAACAAGAAAAAGAAACCCCCCTTCTCCTTGGTCTTCTCCTGGCCTCAGTTCTTATAGGAAAATCTTTAAATAAGGCAACTGAATTCTAAAACTCAACCTCCAATCAGGACTGAGCACCCCATATTTGGCCATCTGGCTACAGGATCTTGTGTTCCTCCCAACAACTTAGTGGCTTTGGAAAAACCTCACCCAGGTTCCCCTGCCCCACATCCCCAGATTGTGGGATTTGGTGGTCACAGAGAGCATCCAGTGAGCCTCGAGTTTTAGTCTCTGCCAAAAGACTCAACCGTCTGACCTTGAAGATGAGTCACTTGACACCACCTACTGGAGGAGAACTCTGGGGCAAATATAGGAACCTCTGAAATCCAGATGCCGCTTCTAAGCTATGTTTTCCAGATCAAATAAACAAGTCCAAGAAACAGTCATCCAGGCTTTAGAGAAAAATATTATGTGGCCCAGATGCTTTTGTGGCTGGTGGGTAGCTAAATTGGGTTCTTGTTTTGTCTAACGGCATTTAGGTCTACATAAAAAATTACATAGCAGAAGATCTGGTGTCTTGAATCTCTCCAATTACGAAAACTACTAGTCTCATAATGCATCAGCTGCAAAGTATAAACATAAATTAAAATCCAATTTACCAATAAAAACATGTTGCTTACATATTTCAGAAACACTGTAAGCATCAAGCCAAAGCCGAACGGCGCCCTAAGCCACTACTCAAGAGTTGTACTTCTAGCATCTCACAATCACGACTTATGCTGAAAACCCGAACTTGGAAAACCTTCAGAGTTCTAGGGAAAGTCAACCTTGCCTTGGGACATTTTAGTCCATTATCCAAACTCATTGTCCAAGAAAAACACAAACAAACAAACAAATAAACAAACAAACAAAAAACCTCAAACAAAACAGAAAAGAACAAACCCATCCCTTTGAGTGTTCTTCAGAACCGCTTAATGGGTTTGGGTATCCCCTCTTCTCTTCTGAACTTCCAGATTACAGGGTCTGGAAATACCCCAAAGCCTTCTCAATTTCTACCTCTGCCATTTTATCTTTTCAACAAACCCCAAGAAATGCAGGGTTGTCTTCATCTGACACGTTTGCCCTTCACACAGGATCAGTAAAGTAAGAGATTCACCAGAGCGCTTCCCGTTGCTGTCAGTCAACACTGTGCACTGTCAGCTTAAAGGAGAAAGTGTTCATTTTGGCTCTTGGATTCAGAGACTTTGGTAATCAGCTAGCTCCATTGCATTTGGGCCAGCAGCCAGCCAGATCAAGATGGCAGAGGCACTGTGGTTGAATAAAGCATCTTACTTCATTGGTGTAGGTTAGCTCCAACATAGATAGAGGTTAGGTTTCCATATCCTCTCCAAGGGCAAGTCTTCCAAAACCTAACTTCCTCCCCCAAAGCCTCACCTCCCCAGCTCTTTGTAGCACCACTACCTTGAAACCAAGCCTTCCACACATGGCTCTGTGTATGCTTCAGATCTAACATCCACGCATGGGCCCAGACTCCACTCAGCTGGCAATTGAGAGACAAGCCCAGGCAGGCTGGCCAAGCAGCCTTATTCTTTCCAAGTGCTGTGGTAGAGATGGTCTCGTTTAGGGACCACACTTCTTGCCTGTGTTTCCTGTGTCACTGAAGAAGTCTTAGTGGGGAGCCAGGCCTTCATCAGCAGAGTCTACAACATAACAGTTGGAACTACACTACATTCTCCTCTATTATATTAGTGCAAGTAAGAACCACCCAGAATCTTCTCTTCCTGTGCAGGAATCACATCATGGTTTGCTTGCTTGTCAATTAGATCACATTAAGGTAACTCCTTGGGCATCAATGAGACACACCCCCAAGTATGTCTGCAAGGGATTTTTCAAAGAGGTTTAGCTGAAGAGAAAGATCTACCTTGAATATGGGGATTATTCAGGGTCAGGGGCATCACACAGGATAAAGAGGACAAGGAGGAATGGAGCTGAGCATCTGCACTCTTGAGATGTGAACAAGTTCCTTCCACTAGGGCTGTCAGCCATTTCTTGCCATGATGGATGTACCCCGAGCCAGGAGCTAAAACAAGACTTTACCTTACATTGCTTTTGGTCAGGTGTTCAGTCAAAACAATGAGAATAGTAAGTAACTAAAATAACTGTTCAGTCTACACCCTGCATCGAGCTTAGTCTTGCTCTGCACTCTTTTCTAGACATGGAAAAGCATCACCTCATGTATCTACTAGGGTTCTGCCTTCTTCAGGGTCTTTTCTGATCTGGGGAAAAACTCTCTATTCACTCATTTAACCAATTATTTGCCCAGAACCAAGCACTGTTGACATGGAAGGTAGAGTCCTCGGACATTGAGGGACACAATGCCATCAAGGGCAGAACTACAGTTATATTAACAATAAAGGTGGATACTCTTCTTGAATATGGAACCTAATGTTGTTCTCTGGCCTCAATATACAGGCACACACACAGATAAGCACACACACACACACACATACAGACACACACACACACACACATATATACATATATATATATGCGGCATGCACACACATGCAAACAGAGATGAGCAGACACAAATGCGCACACGGAGATAGACACACACACACATGCAAACACGGAGACAGTCATTGTGGTTTGAGTGAAAATGGTCCCAATAAGCTCATAATAAGAGGTGTTTATTTGAAAGGATTAAGGTATGTGGCCTTGTTGGAGTAGAGGTGGCTGGCTGGGAAAGTGTGTCGCTGGGGTGGGTTTTGAGGTTTCAGACGCTCAGGCTAGACCCAGGGTCTCTCTTTCCCTGTTGCCTGTGGATCCAGTTGTAGAACTTTCAGCTCAGCTCCGTTTCTGCCTGCATGCTTCCTACTGTGGTGACGATGAACTAAACCTCTGAACTATAAGCAAGCCCCAATAAAATTAATTTCTTTTATAAGAGTTGCCATGGTTGTGGTATCTCTTCATAGCAATAGGACATTGACTAAGATAGGCACATAGATAGACAAGTGCACACAGAAACAAGCACACGGAGAACCAGGCATGCACACGAACAGGCACACACATGCACACATAGAGACAGGCTTACAGAGACAAGCATGCACACATTCATACGCAGAGACAGACCCATGCACACACACATGCACACACATAAACAATTAAGGAAATACTATTTTTATCTCACGAGTTGTTATGAGAATGAGCAAGAAGTAAGCAAGGGTCCAACTGTGACTGAGGCTGTATTATGTAGCCCACCCTGTCTTCCTCTCACCCTGCCTTACTCAGGGCTGTTGTAAGCACGGACATGTTTCATAGGAATCTCACAGGTCTCTCACCCCTGGATCACCAAAACCCAGGAAAACTTAACCTCCTGGACTCTTGCAAACCAGAAGCGGGCTTTCTTGAGGCAGGGCCAGATGAGGAAAAATGTCCCAGGCAGAGACTTTGTTGGAAACATCCATTTCTAGTACTTGTGATGCCAACCCTTGCTGGCAGGATGTTCTTTTCCAAGAGGGGAACTCCCTCCATGATGGCTTACGGCAAGAGTCCAGACTTCACCCTGTCTCTTTCCAGAAAACAAGAATCTCTCAGTTTGTGTTTATGAGAGGAGCGTGGGTTTCACCCAGCTGGAGGTGAGGAGAATGTCACCCTCAGCAGCTCCTGTCCTTGTTGAGAGTGTGGAACTCTTTGGGATGTGTGTATGTGTGTGTATGAGCGTGTGTTTGTGTGTGGGGGGCGCCAGTCAGGAGCCGCTCTGGAATGATGGCCTCAGAACTGGGGTTCGCTTCTTGTACTGGTACACTGTGTATGTTGTGCATAGGGCTTGGAGGATGAGCCAGGAAAAATTCCCTGTGGAGACAGCGAGGCAGCTCCTACTGGCTCAGTCTCGGGGAGGTGCCCCTTCAACGGCCTTGCAGAAGCTGCTGTTGACAGATTGTTGGGTGTTCTCAGTTCAGACTGCCCGGTAGAGAGCAGGAGGGCAAGATGGAAGGCTTTGTGCTGCTGGGAAGGACACACCTGCATCTTCAAGCCTTTGCTTCCCCAAAAGGACCACAGCACCATGGTGGGTACACACTGTGTTCTGACCAGTTAGGACTCACTGGCAGGCTTCTTGCATATGCAACCAGACTGTGATGTAGGGAGCCGTATTGGATTTGGGCCTGGCCCCTTTGTGGCTCAAAGTGTCTACGTGACTCTTGGCTACATGGCCACAGATGTTCAACCTTGAAATGACTGCCATAAGTCTTGAGAGTGTTGGACAAAAGCCTCTCCCATGAATTTACAGCACAGAAAGATAACTTTCACAGGATGTTTCACCCTGAGCAAACACCAGACACTCCGGCGTCTCCATCGCATGGCCTCTTCACCTTCTGCTCTCGCTGCTGGAATGCCCTCCTCACTAAGGACACTCCCCCTACCTGAAAGCCTTAAAAGCTGTAATGTTCACCCCAATAAATGAGACCTTGACAACAGAACATTTGCTTACTCTCCTTCTCTTCACCCCCATTGATACACAGGTGGAAGGCCTCTTCGGGACCCTGAATAACTGGACCTGCTGGACGGGTCACTGTGATCCCTACCATCAATTTTTAACAATTCCATGTGTTTTTATCCCAATTACAACCAATGAGACAGGGGCTGCTGGTAGTATCCATGCTTGGAAAATTGCCTGAAGAAGATGAGGATAGAATGAGTTGAAGTAGAAACATACTACTCTCTGGACAAAGTCAGTGAGGCTAACATGAAACGCTAACACAGTGGTATGGGCTATCATCTATCTTCCTACTTAAGCTATCATTTATATACATGAAATGTTAATACAGAGGATGTGGATTCTCATCTATCTATCTTCCTACCTACATGCTACGTGAAACTCTAACACAGTGGTATGGGCTATCATCTATCTTCCTACACACTATCATTTATACCTACCTATCTGCCTATCTATCACTTATCAATCCATTATCTATTTGTCCATTATCTATCATATATTTATTAATGGCCTACAATCATCTATCATCGATCTATTTGCCTACCTTCAATTATGTATCCATTATATATCTAGCTATCAGTCTATCTGTCTACTCTCACTGACCTCAATATTCTATATCTACTGCCTACTATTATCTGCCTACTATTTATCTATCCATTATCTACCTGCCTACATATTATCATTTTTATATCATACAGCTATTTATCGTCACTCTGCCTACTATCATCAATCTTTCTATTATCTGTCATCTACTTATCATCTGTGCATTTACCGTCTCCCTGTTCTCTTTCCCTCTTTCCTCTACCTTCTGTCTTCTGGACATTTGGTGGCTGGAACAGCATCTTCCTTCCCACTTCTCTATCTCCCACTCGATGGAGCTGTATGCAGTCTTGCTGAGCAAAATTGAACCTAAAAAGCAAACAGACCTCATTGTCATCTTCAGCCAGCATACGTTCCACTTCCAATACACTAAAAAAAAAAAGCCCTTCATTTGGTGGAGAGAGGCAGCGGGGAAACCCACTTTATAAACAATAGCAATAATACTCTCGGGGGAGCACCCTCAGGTGAGTGGCACTCTCCTGTGCGAGTGTGGCTCCAGCTCGCCTCTGCCTAGGCTTGGCAGCAGGCTCTCTGTCTGCATCTCCCCCCTCCTCCTGTTGGCTGGGTTCCCACCCTTAGCTTGGCTCCTGCAGCTCAATTCCTGGCTGGCTACACTGAGCCCGCATAATATTTTACGCAAATTCACAAGAATCCCAGTACAAAGCTCAACGAGAAGGCGCTGCTCCGTTTCCTTGCGGGAATTAATCATTTTAACTCTAAGAAGCGGCTCCAACTGGAGGGTCTTTGAGCTCAAAAGAAACATTACCAGCTTCGTTCCAAGAGCAACGGATTTCCCATCCCTCTGCCCTGCCTCGCCCCCCACCCCACAAAGTGCCGTCTCCTTTGGAAATTCCCACTAGTCTCATTTAGAGCTATGCTTACACAAGCTGCCTGGGAATTTCTCCCAGAAAGCCCCCATCTCTCCTGCTTTGTGGGGCCCGATTCCCACAGATCTCTGGGTGGTTTCTGCCGTTGTCTCCATCAACAGTGCGATAAACTTATTGTGGCTGCCCAGGCTTCTCCAAAGAGTTGTGGGAACCATTGGGGAATTACTTTTGATTTTTTTTCTAAACAAAATCCTGTTTCTTCTCTTGTTAAATGGCTGTTCCCAGAGCAGTTTCTGGGTTTGGTGGCATTAAAGAGAAAGACGAGATCCTGGCTCTAAGGAAGATCAACGAAGGCACCAAGCTCTGGCTTTCCAGTCAGGATAATTAAAGTTCAGCCAACGGTGGCTTTATCTGCCCTCGATGCCTCATGAATAAGGAAGGTCTTCCCTTCTGTGATTCTTTTACAACTAAAGAGAATATCTAAGGACCGGGCTGTGTGTTTCTTGCACATGCTGCTCTGGGAAAACAGGCTAGAATTTCCCTGTTCTTGTTTTCTTTAAGCAAGACTAGTAGACTTTAGCATCCTAGCACCTCAAACCTTTCAACAAGTAGCGAGGCTCGCTCTCCTCAAGCTGAGTAGGTGATGGTGGTGTTTTATATATTTATTTTTTTTCTATCTTGCAAGAGCAAAAGTTAGTCGCCTGTGTTTACAGCTTCAGCTTTGGGAGTATAATTTCTGCTTTCAGTCTCAGCTTCCTTGCCTTCATTTTTGTAGAAAGGAGTCATGACGAGGCCTGTTAGAATGGCAGTAAAAATTCCTGGAATAGGTACAAGTTTCTCTTCTTGGGTGCATGACCATTACCATGATTCTTTTGCTAACTTAGAACAGTAATTGTATGACTCATACCTGAGACATGGTTAACATATACATGTGTGTGCTCGCACACATACACACACATTCGTGCACACACATACCAGCAGAGGAACCAAAACTTAGTAACACAAGAAATGTCTATGTAGTTAGTCAGATAGCTACAAATAGTAGCTAGATTAAAGGTGGGCTCTATGGACTTTGTGGGAGAAGATATGCTAATTAAGTGGACTCTCTATTTCACTATAGGATTTGATTCCCCAAAAGTCAGCAAATATAACACAGAGAGTCTTTGCACACTTGGCTTCCAGCCAGGCCTGCCAACATCTTCCACTAGTGGGACAAACTGGTCACAACTGAAAAGCCACACTAATAGTGATGACCAACTACTGGCCAGACGTTACTCAGATCTCTCATTTATACCTAATCAGTCAGCTTCTTCCACCTCAGAGTCCCTCTTTCTGCACCACCCCACATGTCTGTCACATCTTTACTCTCTACCCATTACAGTAATTCAGGAGGCCCTGGTGCTTGATAACCTCATTTATTTAAGGTGCAAATCTCAGGCACTTGTAGACTGTCCATCAGTTCCTAGTGTCTCATGAATAGGGTAGGGCTCAGCTTTGGTGAAGGAAGACTATCATGTCTGTGTGAGAGAGAGTGTGCCTACTGCTACCATGCATTTATTACCAGGGCTGCTTTAAGATTAGATTACCCACTTGTCAAATATCTCCAGCAGTCAGGTTGGTTTTCTCTCCATTTTCAATGATGGTCTTTTGGAATAGGAGTCCTTGAGTGTGGACAGAATGACCCATGGTGAACAATGCCTTAGGGAACTGTGAAAGAGGCTCCAGGGGGAAAGGCAGAGGGCTGTTTACCTCGGGTATATTGTGTTCCCTGGATTCCTCTTGGATGTGTCTTCATGCTTTATGTGACTAACATTTACAATCAATTTATAAGACATGTTTATTCCTGTTAGATGTTGGAACATAGCTATAGAACCCAATCTGGTAAAAGGATATGCTGAGTGCTGTCCTCAATGTGCCCTGAATCTGGATATGGCCTTCTGCCTTGCTTTTGTCCCTTCCAAGATATAATCTGCAGTATGTGCCCAGACAACTGTGTTTGAATTGGTCTGTCCCAAGAAAGCTCTGGGAAAGGACTGTCTGTTAATATTTAGTACATACTGACATTTATTCCAATGTTTTTCTGAACTCAAACAACCTTCCTTGGACCATTATTTCTTTGTTACATTTGTGTATAAAAGAACACTGAAACTGAAGTAAGGTTGTCTACAGCATTAGACTGTAGTCTGCCCCACTCTTTTGGGTCCTCAGGTCCCGAGTTCTGAAGACAAGATCTGCATAAGTTGGCTGAAAAGTTGACACTTGGGGGACAACCCAGCTCCTCCAGAGGGCAGTAACTATAAGATAACTTAGAGATTACCTCTGCACCACACTACGCATGCAAACATCATAGATAATAAGATTGTAAGAAATAGTAAGTGTTAGAGACTGCAGAAAAGAAGTATGAGTTCTCAGAAAACATCAACTTCTCTTCCCTCATGGCATGAAAACTTTTTCAAAACTGGCCGAGCGGTGCTGGAGCAAGCTCAGTCTGCACAGTGTTTGCCGTACAGGTGCAAGAACCAAGTTTGCGCCAGCCAGTGCTCACATAACACCCTGGGTACAGAAGTGTACATCTGCAATCTCACTGCTGGGACAATGGGCACAGGAGGATTTAGGGGGTCACTGGCCAGCAGTCTAGCCAAATCTATGAGCTGCAGATTCAATGAGGAAACCTGTCTCAAAAAACAAAGCAAAAACATGGTGCAGAGAGATTGAGGAAGTCACCCAGTATTGACCTCTGACCTCCACATGCACACAGGTTCATGTGTACCCCAACACATGTTCACACATAAACATACAACACACACAAATAAATTACAGAATGCATATCATGTATACTCAGGTCGAACTGCTAACCTGAGGTATTTACATGTTGACCGAGTTATTGAGCCTCATGCTTATTTTGATCCTTAGAGCTACTGAATCTCACTGTGTGAGGTAGGCAAAGTCCCCTCAGCTATGGCTCCATGTTCATCTGAGACACTGTAGCAGAATGTTTGATTTTGGTCATGCTTGCAAAGGACACCCAGCTCTCTGCATAAGTACAGGGCTTGATTCTGCCCAAAAGCATGCATAACCTGACACTATCCAAAGAAGGCAAACAGGCTGTTTGTCCTGAACACTTCCCGAGCTAATTCTTATTTGCTGAGTCTTACCTGCCACCGGGTATCCAGGATTCACTCTCTAGTTTTCTTTGGCTGTCACAGGATTCTGACTACTACATCACAGCTCCCTTCTTTCCTTGACTCCCTGACTTCTGTAAAGTGTTTTGCTTGTCCTGTCTAGACGCCTGCTATGAAAACAGTGTAAGGGGTGGTTTTGAGTGCCTTCTTTCAAAAGACACCGTCAACATGTCCACCTGGAATTGTTGCTGTAAGGGTATTGGTTTTCTAGGAGCTCAGTTCAATCCAACTCTGTGAAGGTCCACTCCTTTGGGAAGTGATGGCCGTCTGTTATGTCTATAGCATCTAAGTAGCTATTGGAGCAAATGTATTAAAAACTAAAATGATGGAGATCAATGGAAGTCTCCTCATCTAAACCTTATGAAGACAAAGGTGGAGCAGGTCTACAGGAGTAATGCCCAGAGAGGGAGCTTCTGAAAAAATGGAAGAGGCTGGACTGAAAAGAGATAGAAAGAGCAAGTTCACCTGGAGAAAGGTGAGCAGTGGACTGAGAAGGGGTCTTCACTGGTAGATACCATATTCCAATCCACATTCAATGTGGTACTCTATCCTCCTTATGGGGTTCTACTCTCCTTAAGATGAGTTTTTCATGAGTTTTTCTCATAAAGGATTTGACACCAGAAATAGTGGTGGTTCATATCCTCCGTGGAGTGATTTAAAATCTATCCTAAATCCATACCGTTTTAAACAATGTATGTAAACTTTATTCTGTTAAAAAACACTTAAATAAATAAAAACATGTATCAAAATTAACCAGACCAAAGTCTATGTGACTCAACACATATGCGGTTAGAATAGGCATTTGCAACAGAAGCTTATTCTACATTAAAATGTACACATTCTGTAGCAAACAAGTGTTATCCACTTATCTTCCTCTAAAACAGGAAAAAATCCATGAGAGTTAGACCTAGAAAACCAATTAACTTTATATCATTTTAAAAATCATGTCAATTACCTGTATTCAGGCCCTTCTCATTTAACCTTTCTGGTCCTCTTTTCTTCATTTTGTACTATATCTACATGTACATTTGTTTACACATATACCTATATTATGTATTAGAGTCCACATATAAAAGAATATTTTCCTTTCTGAGATTACGTGACCTCTCTTGATAATATTATACATTTTAAGTCCATTGATTTTACTGCCAAAATTTTAACTTAATTTTTCTTCACAGGTACGTAACATTTACACACACACACACACATATACACACACACATACTCACACATACACACACATACACACACATACACACATACATGCATACATACAAACACACACACAAACACACACACAGAGACAAACATACACACACACACTGAGAGTCAGAGAGAGACAGAGAGAGAGAGAGAGACAGAGAGGGGGGAGGGAGAGAGAGAGAGAGAGAGCTGAGATTTTTTAAAACAGAAAATCCACAGGCTCATTGTGTGTTTGAATGTTCAGGGTCTAGTTGGAGGCACTAAGACACAGCAGTGGGTGGGGTTAAGGATTATAATTCAGAATCGTTTCCAGCTCTCTATGCTTCCTGATCCACACAGTTGTGAATGAACAGCCTCAAACCCCTGCCTATACAGCCTCAAGCCACACCTGCGGCCATGCCTTCACACTCTGAAGAACTATACTCTAAATCGTAAGCTAGAATAAACCTATCCTTCCTTAAGCTGCTTCTAGTCAGTCAGGTGCTCAGTCACAGCTTCGAGAAACAGGACTTGAGCTGTTGTCTTTCAGTCCGATGTCAAAGTTCTTTCTGCAACATTAATAATAATAAGCAGCTTTCTTCAGGATGCAGTCACAAACTAAAATATAAATTACTTATATTTTATATTAACATCAATACCCAGTCTGGCCTTGATTTCATAATCTTCTTGCCTTAGTCTTACACAGACAGCATCATACTCAACTGCTAGTTACACTATTTAAAAGAGAAATAAACCAGAGATAATACAGGTATCTACTCCAGTGAATATTAAGTCTAAAGTGAGCGTACTGTGGAGACCAGATGCATTTCCACGCATTAGGAGGGATCGTCCTGGGATGTGTAAGGTGAGTGGGGTCAAGAAGAACAATGGACCTAGAGAAAGGCCAGTTTAATAAGTGGAAGGCACACACAGTCGGTCATTTATGACAAATATTTCTTTCTTGTTAACTAGTTTTAAGAGTGGGAAACTCACTGCTGGGTTTGGCTACATTTTCTGGTGGATTAGGCTTCAAGATACACATTTTTTTTTTCTCCTCATTTTGAGACCAGGCTATGATATGGTTCTCTGAGGCTTGGTCATTAACATAAGATTTCCCAGAAGGACTGAGAGAACTTGCCGTGTCCTTTGAAGCCTTCTCTTACAATGAACATATTGTTGCTTCCACTCACGACTTCTGACAAAACCAAGGGGCACAGCCAAGATGGAGATGAGTGAGCTGAGGGGATACAGAGTAGTCAGAGCAAAGGGAAATTGTGGTAAAGGTGTAGGGAGGGAAGAAGGAACGGTGAATGATTCCAACATTCACCAAGTTTCAGTGCACTGTGGGCATCCATAGAGAATGCTATCGAAAAGGCTGCATACATGAGAAAGGGCTTTCCAAGCTGAAGGGGAACACACAAATAGCAGAATGACACTAGGCTTTCAGAAAGTCCAGAACCCAGACATATCAGGTGGTACAAAGATGTAGAAAAAAGGATTTCCTATAGAGAGCAGTGCCTGTTGGGCCATTGCCTGCTCTTTGGGACAAGCAATCTAGATAAAGAATGCACTTAGAAGCTAATGCCAACAGAACAGCTTTATATATTATATACATTACACATACATAAGTATGTAATACATCATATATATTTTAATTTTGAGACAGGGTCTCATGCAGATGAGGGTGGGCTTGAACTCCTGACCCTCCTGATTTCATCTTTTGGCCTCACTGAGAATGATGTAAGAAGTCATCCCCACATCTTAGTTTTATATCTTGGAAGTTAAGTTGCCTTGAGGAGGGAAATTGGAGGTGGTCATCATGATCATGAGTCCCCTTGGGGACTGTTGGAGTAAGTGCTACCTGGTCTGACATGATCTAATGAAGTGGCTCTTAACCTGTGGGTCATGATCCTACAGGAGTTGCCTAAGACCATAAGAAACCATAGATATTTACATCACAATTCATCACAGTAGCAAGATTACAGTTATGATGTAGCAACAAAAACAGTTTTATGGTTGGAGGAGTCACAACCACATGAGGAAGTGTATTAAAGTATCACAGAGTAGGAGGGTTGAGAACCGCTGCTCTAATGGTGCATAACCACATCTATCTTGAGTCCACATAATTTTCACCAAAGTGAACTGAGCCACTTAGAAAATTTGAGAAATGAACAAAGAGTTAGTTTGTTAAAAAAAAAAGTCTATTCAAACTAAGGGGATTGTTTGAATAGTATAGTTTCTGTATTTAAAACCATGTCTGCATTTCAAAGGTGGATTTCCTTGTTCTTTTGATCACTGTCAAACACGGCAGGCTATATGATATCCTCCCTGGGCCTTAGAAATGCTACAGTGTGACTGGAGCAAGGATTTTTGCCAGCCATAGAAAAATGCAGTAATTTCTATACCTGCTGGTTCAGATGAGACAGAAGAAAGACTTTGAAGAGAGGACTTCCAGAATGCAAGATTTATAAGTTCTGATGTTCACACTGCTAAGAATATAAGAGTCCAGGCTTAGGAAGGAGGCTCAGAGATGCTCTGGGTGTTTTTAAGATCAGGGGTCAATTTTATTTGTTGTGAGGAAGAGCTTCAGTGTACCAAGACACTATCCAAGTCTGTGCACGACGCTTTATTCTCTACCCCAAACATATTTCATCCCTGCTCAGCTTTGCTGCATGAGACTAAGACAGTAGAATGTGAGTTCAAGATCAGCCTGGGCTATTCATCAAGAGCCCATCTCAACTAAAATCACATCAGAAAACCAAAAAGTTCTGCTTGTGAGTCAGAATCTCATACCTGTGTAATTGTAGCCCGTGGGAAGCTGAGGCAGAAGGATTGCTGCTAGTTGGAAGCCATCTTGAACCACAGAGAGAATCCCAGGCTGGGATACATAACAAGACCCTCGTCTCACAGAATGAAAAGAACAAACAAGTCCTCTTTATAGATTACCTACATTCCCTCATCCCTCTGTCACTACGGTTTCCTCCATCTAAAGTCTCTAATTCTAGACTTTGACTCTATAGTGTTTAGAGGAGGGTTAGACAGAGAAAACTCAATAGCCTCTTTAAAGTAGAGTTCATCCTTGGAAGTGCTTTACTAAACCACTTCTGTAAGCAAAGGAGTCACCTGACCACTGCTCAAGGACATTCTACTAGAGTGGTATCCTGGGAGCTAGTTTTTCTCTATATAGAGAGGGACACACAGATACATATGGACACAAAGACACAGGCACAGGCACACGCGCACACACACTCAGAGGTTGTTGATTTAGTAGCATTCCCAGGTTTCTAGGTTGTTTTGTAAAGTACAGTCCAGGTTTAAAAACCTTGAAACATCAGAAGGTGCTTGACTGCCACCTTTTAAATGGGGGAAATGGGAGGTAGAGTGGGCAGCAGACCTAGGAATCTCACTCTGTGAAAGGCTCTCATGCTCTGGTGAGCAAAGCATCACGGTGTGAATATTTGTGAGACTTTACTAGAACAAACAGCCAGGGTCCCCAAGCTTTCATGCGGATTCTGGCTGTGAACCTGTGTTAACTCTGGCTTGGGCTCCGAGCTATTTTCAGAACCTTTTAGCAACTTACAGGAAGTGCCTTCCCTTTTATTTACATTCAGTATTGTTATTTTAAGTACTATTACACAGGCAAGGGCCTTATTCCTGCACCTTCACCAATAGTGTTTAAAAGCAACGTATGCATGAGTATCCAGGAAAGGCTGCACGCACATCTCTTGTTGTTGTTGAGATCATTTCAAGAAAACAGAAAATAAAACATTTCAAGACTCTGATTAAGACACTAGACTGGCTGGCTCTTTCTAGCAAGGCTCACAGACTGGGTCGAGACGACGGAGCCTCCCTGGGGCCCAGGGTGAGCTGTGGCAAAAATCAATAAACAAATAAATAAAGACCAAAGGCTCCATGCAGAGTGGGGGCTCCCTGGTTCTTTCATGAGTAATGAATGTGCCAACCGCAGAGACTTGGACAGGGCTGGTTCTCAAGTCTGCACACTGACTGACTCTGAAGCAAGTCAGGGACCTGTTTAAGGGACTCAGAGTATGTGGGGTCAGAAAGAAATGAGAAGAGGGGGTCTGGGCACAGCAGATGGTATTTGAGAAGCATGTTTTAGAGGGATTGCTGGAGTCCACCTTTCCCAACTCCTTCAATCTGTTTGTATTAAAAGTTTGAATACTTACAAGTTGCTGTGCGATATGACTAAACTAATATAACTACTATAACTACTATGACTAACATAAGTAATATAACTAACATAAGTAATATAACTAACATAATTAACATAATTAATATAACTAACATAACTATAACTAGCATAGCTAGTAAAACTAACATAACTATAACTAGCATAGCTAGTATAACTAACATAACTATAACTAGCATAGCTAGTATAACTAATGTAACTAATATAACTAACATAACTAACATAACTAGTATAACTAATATAACATAATTCCCATTCCATCCTAGAGAAAAAAGAGACTTATGTCCAGCAAAGACCTACCTGAGGAGGCCACAGATCTCTAGCCTGCTACATAGGTGGTCTCAGGATCTTGAAGGCAAATGTGTCTCTCTTGAGAAATACACATGAAGTGAACGGAACAGAAGTTGGCTCTCGAATTGGCCCCTTGGTTCCATCCCAAATCCTGTTTGCTTCAGTACAGGGGAGCTTTCATAGGTCAGCCCTTACATGTCTGCTTCTGAATGCCAGTTAGGAGAGAGGTAGGAGGAAAGGAAGAGGAGAAAGAAGGGACTGAGAGAACGACATAAACAGAACCACAGAATCATCATAGTGACCATGGTCTCTTCCCTCAGTCACAGAAAGTTGGAAGGACAGAACAAACATTTGGTCCTGTGCAAAACAACCACTCTTTGAAAAAAAAAGTACAGATCACTTCTGTTTTGTTTTTCCATAAAAGCTATTTTGGGGCTACAAATATTAACCTGGGTGAGTTACTTTTCTTGTTGTGACAATATACCTGGGAAAGCAAGTTAGGGAAGAAAAGGTTGATTTGAGAACAGCCCATCATGGTGGGGGGTGGGGTGGGGGTGGGCAACAGGAGCTTGAGGCATTGAGGCAGATGGTCACACTCATCCAGTCAGGAAGGAGAGAGAGAGAGAGAGAGAGAGAGAGAGAGAGAGAGAGAGAGAGAGAGAGAGAGACAGAGAGAGAGACAGAGAGAGAGACAGAGAGAGAGACAGAGAGAGAGACAGAGAGAGAGACAGAGAGAGACAGAGAAAGAGAGAGAGACACAGAGAGACACAGAGAGACAAACAGAGAAGCTCAATTCACTTTCTCCTTATTTTGTTGGTATGGCGCTGTGCCTCTCTGGAGGTCAGAGGACAGCTTGAGGGAACTGGTTCTCTTTTTCACCATCTGGGTGCCAGGGATTGAAACCAGGTTGTCAGGATTGGAGGTGAGTACCCTTGTCACAGCCATCTCGCTAGCTCCTCATTTTCTCTGCCCCAGGGAGTGCCACCACATTTAGGGTGGGTCTTCCCTGCACAGTGCTTCCATGGTGATTCTGAATCTGATCAAGTTGAAGAGATGGACCATCATAGCTGGTGTGCATGGGAATTGACTTTAACTGATATTGACGGAGAAGGTGAGTTACACTCCCATGTTTGTAAAGAAACGTTTGCTCATCTTTGTACTCAATGGCATGGATGCCGAATTAACAGACTGCCATAAATATAGGGGCGTTCTTTGCCCTCCCTTGTTCTGGAATAATGACATGGAGACCCTTATATTTATCAAAAGCTTCAGGCACTTTAGCTGGGCAGATACCCAGCTATTCTAAGCCAATAATGCTGGCCTGGTCTGCTTCCCAACCATGTGGCCTGTTACCTTCCAACTTAGTCTCTCTCTGACACCTCCTTCTTCATTCATGTCCAATGGCGACTCCCTAGGTCCCACCTGAGAGCCTCTCTCTGGGCTTGGAAGTCTCATCTTTTTCTCTCCTGTTCAGCTATAGGCTGATGAGCTCTTTATTGACCTACCAGAAGATGGCAGGGAACAATGTTTTTCAAAACTCAGAGTCAGGAGATGCCTCGTGATACTGACAGTACCAAAGTTCAGACTGCAACCAGAATTCTGGGTAAAGAAATCAGCATTTGAATACACAGTGCACAAAACATCCCCAAACAGACCACCCATAACCCACACTGAAGCATTTTATGATTTGAGGCAGATATTGAAAATTCTACAGAGGACAGAGTCACATCACACAGGGCAGAAGCCACTGAAGCTAAACCAAGTCTAAAGGCAGATTCCACTACCTTCTCTGGAATCCTGGAATTGCCAGGAATGACCACTTCTGTCCTGAGAGAAAGAAAGACTCTGTGCTGGTCCCAGGGAGGCTTATCACCTACTTGGATGGATGGGAGGGACTCTGGGTAAGCCAGAGGAGATGGGAGGAGAGCATCTAGCATCAGTGTTAGGATGTTAGGGAAGACAAATGGAGTTGGATACAAATGAAAACCAATCACAGCGTCTTGAGTCAGCGATGTTGTTTTTCTCTACCATCTACAGTAATCAGGCTGTGGATAGCTGGAGAGATAGCTCACCAGGTAAGAGTACTTGCTGCTCTTGCAAAGGACCCTAATTTCAATTCCCAGCCCTCGTGTCAGATGACTCACCACCACCTGTTCCAGAGCACTGGCAACCAGGTATACAGATCCCATATAACTCCACAGATATGCAACATAACTACAACTAATAAAATAAAAAATTTTAAATTAAGGCATTCCACACTTTATTCCGGCCAGTGTTCTTCTCCACCCTTTGAAGGTGGTGGGAAAGAAACTACACTCACTTGTAAGAAGCCAGTGAGAGAGCATGCCTCCCACCAGGCAGCCTTCAGGGAAGAATGATCATACTGAAGGATGTCCTTCTGTGGCAAATGTTCTAGCCCCAGAACAAACAGTGTGCTCCCAAAGGCACCTGTAAATGTGTCTTGTACTAAAGGCCTAACCGGTAGGAATGATGTAGTTAATATCAGATCTTCTGTCTCCGGTGACAGAGTTGGAAGGGAGTGGAAGGCAGAGAACAGACATGTTTAACTAAACAAAAGGTGATACAGAACCTTTCCTTTCTGCCACAAGTTCTCAGGTATGAGCCAGCCTGTTATAGAGAGCAAGCTCTTGAGCTTAACTGCCACATTTTTTGGTCAGAATTGACTTCTTAGCAGAGACCCCAGAGATGGGGCTTATTGACATTTCTATAGGAGGGGGAATGGGGTGGGGAAAGTAACCTCCTGCACGTCTCAGTATATAATTCGGCCCTGATTGCAGGTGACCTCATAGCCAGGTGAGTGAGAGATTAATTTATAAGGGAGTCTGTAGCTAGGCAACAATGGGGGAAGGCATTTTGTTATCTTTGCTGGGGTAAGACTTTCTAGGGTTGTACATGCTGTGGGGTAACCCCTCACCCACCTTCTGTAACTAAGCCCGATAACCTCACTGGCTCCCCAGAGAAGACTTCGGTAGAACTCTACTTGGGCTTGCAGTTTAAGCTCTTTAAGGAGAGGGAGACATTTGTTTATGCCTCTCCAGGGAAGAGATTCTGCTAACAGAGCTCAGAAACCTGCTTTAGGGAAGTCTTCCCTAGAGGAACAAGCTGTCTAGTTTCTTTCAAATGAGGTGGTTTGTAGAAGTATTCATTATTCATTGAGCTGAGGAGAATTCAGAAATTCGGTCATGTCTGGATTTGGCAAGCCCTAAGCTTTTTTCTTTCCTTTTTTCTCCTTCCTTTCTCCTTCTCTCTTTCTCTTTCTCTCTCTTTCTCTCTCTTTCTCTCTCTTTCTCTCTCTTTCTCTCTCTTTCTCTCTCTTTCTCTCTCTCTCTTTCTTTGGTATAGATTAAGTCACAGTTGAGGTAAGAGGAAGTGTTCTGAATTATGTTTAGAGTTATATGCTTTGCTTCTCTAACTGCATAACACGTTATCTATAAAAATCCCAAAGACACCATAGTTGGAGAAATACTGAAAGGTTGAAGGGGGACCCTGCGTTGTCCAGGCAGGGAAACAAACAGCAAAGACATGAGAAGGAAAACTCAGTTCTGATTGATTTTGTCAACCTGGACTAGACTTGGGGAGCCTGATGCTAGGTGGTTCGTTGTCAGCAAGTTCAAAACACAGTACAATCTGAAAAAAAGTTTTCAGGTAGCAATCATTTCCAATCCCAGGTGTACGATAAAGCTTAAGGTGTGACTATGACTACATAGGAACTCTCTTGCAGAGTGTATGTGGCCGTGTGGGTGGGTTCTAGCTAAAGGGCCTAGGATCTGGTGTGATCTCTGACAGAGGTAGTATAGAAATAGCTATAAACTGCTTGTGACATCCCTTCTAAGGGTGATTTCTGTTAACTGGAAGCAAAAGATAAAGGTCTAGGAAAGGAAGGTTCACAAATAACAAAAGGATCATCAGGTTGTTAACAAACTCCACTTCCAGCCTCTGGCAGAAAACAGGTAATTCCTGTTTTTCCCTAATGATCTGTGGGCACAACCACCTTTGTGCTCCCAACAAAAGATTACCCAAAACTCTTATAAAGTACCATATTGGTCACCTTTTCAGTCTTGTATTGACAGCAGGATGTAAGAAAATTGCCAGGTTCTTAGAAGTTGAGAGTAAGTTGAGAAGTTGATAAATAACAACTCCCACGGCAGAGACATAAATGCTCGGTAATTAAAATTAGTGACAAATCAAAGCAACAGCAAATTGGATAAGTGCAGAGCTGGAGAGATGGCTCAGTAACTGAATTTGCAGGGGAATGGAGTTCAGTTCTCAGCACCCACCACTATGGCTCACAACTGTCTGCAACTCCGGTTCCAGGGGATCCCTCACTCTCTTCTGGCCTCTGCAGGTAGCCACGTAATGCACAGACATATATGCAAGCAAAACACCCTCACGCAAAATTAAAAATAAGTCTTTGTTATCATGCTCTTTGGCTACTTTATTGGGTTCTTTTACCTACCACCCCAACCCTTTCCCACACTCCCTCCAACACTAGGTAGGTGAGAGAAAAGTTTAGAGGGGAAAGAGGGGGTAGACCTCATTAGACAATTTCCTGTTGATTAGGGGCATCAAGTTCCTTGGAGGCAACTCTAATCTTCATCATCAGTATATTCAATTCCTTCCTCTCATCTCTTTGCTTAGGAGCACTTGGCAAAGCAGAACAACTTCACTGAGGAGCAGCAACAGGAGCTCTGCATTTTTATACCCTCTCAAGAGTCCCCAGAATTCCAAACATGAACTATCTTCAGCTGGCAGAATCACACCCCTGCCAGAGCATGAGGCAAATCACAGTCAGCTGCTGTGGGCAATCTGAAGCAGGCCCATATCCCTCACGGGAGGGGGGGCTATTAAAACAAAAATATAATCACTTAACATAATTGGTTTTTGAAGAAACCAAAATTCTCACTACAAATCTTTTTAAAAATAGATAAACATCGTGCTTTCACTAAATCATGCAAAATCTGTGTAATATTTTTAAAAGGGGAGGAAGATTCAATTAATATCAGGAATGAGAAGCCATATAGACATTACAGGGACAATCATAAGATACCAATACTTACCTTACATCAGTAAATTTGAAAAGAAAAAAAAAACCATTCAAATTCTTAGCAGAGCAATAAATAGATCTGCATATCTACACAGCTATTAAAAGTGAGTGCATCCTTGTCTTTAAAAGTATGTCCATGCTTGCCTGGATGGTTCACCAGTGGATTACACCAAATATCTAGGAAGGAACCAACTTTTGTTCTCACAAACATTCCCAGAGAGCTGAAACACACACTTCCCATCATCAACACCAGCTTGATTCTATTATATGACAAGATTTTACAGGAAAGAAAAATTATCAGTCTTCTAAGAACTTACATGTAGACAAGGTAAAACAGTCAGAGCAATGAAATATGCAAAAGAGCAGAGATCTCAAACTCACTGCCCTCAGGCAAGGACGGAGAATTTGCTTAGTATTGGTAATTGATACATTGAATTGAGAGCAAAGAGAGAATCCCATCGACCTTAAATATGCAGGAAGAACACTGACAGCAGTCACAGGGCCGCCCCAAAGCATGTCAGGGGGACAGAGATAGAAGGTCCTTCCTCTGAAAAAACAAAACAAAAGAACCCCCAAACCTAAAAAGTCATAAATCAACACATCAAATAATGAAATATTCAAAATTTGTCCTAGAAATTGGGAATGGGATCTAGAAGCTCTCGGTATTCACCGTTGCATGGAATACAGTCCTAGACAGCCGGTAAAGCAAGGCAGAGTTTTGTAAAACATAGAAATCAAATATCTTGAGAATGGTGAAATTGTGTATCTTAAAGATCCCAAAGAGCTGACAGAGGAACCTTTTCATTATCTGTGAAAATATTTTATTTAAATATTGAGAATGATGTGAAAGAAAAATACAGAAGAAAGTACAAAGACTTCAAGAAGCGCAGCCCATAAGACAGTGACATGCTATATTATTATCTTGTGGTTTAAAACTTTCATTTACTCATGCAAACTACGAAGGAGTGAAACTGGCAGAGTAGCTAGTCTTTTTGACTGTGAGGCCAATTCACAAACCCCAGTTAGACTTCTACCTGTAAGCCACATTAATAAACATAAAATAAATGTAACATCTTTTTTTCCTTCACGTGATAAACGTCACCACAACAAAGTGAAGGAAATCAAAACACGTGGAGGGAACACAGCTTTCGTTGGGAGGGAACACTGCAATTCTGTTAGGAGCTGGGTAAACCAATCTCAGAGAAGCTCAAAGAAAGTGCACGGATAATGAACAGACCATTGTCATACATCAGTCAGCCTGGCCAAGAATCATGGACAACACAGTGTGACAGGGGAACACCTTTCAATAAATAATACTAGGCAAAGCCGTCTATGACAAAACCGTCTACGAGCACGTACATATCGCAACCCCCTTTGTCGAAATGTACGCCAATCACAGTGGCATCTGCTCTAAATATAAAGCAAACAATAAGCTTTTTAAAAACGACCTCAAGAGGGCTGGCCACAGGTACAAGGTAAGCATGTGATTATTTTAACATTTAAAACTCACATTCACCAAAATGCACTGTTGTAAGTAAAAAAGTCAACCCACGGAGCAGCAAAATTAATTCATTACCTTTAACAGAGGACTCATGGCTACGTGCGTGCACTTAATTACTTACTGCATCTGTCATATAAAGCCACTATTAAAAAAAAAAAAACAACAAAGCAGTAGTGAGGAAGACTCAAAGACTTCACAATGGAGGGTGTTCACCAGACCCACGGAAGTCTAGCTCATGGCAGCAGGACTAAAATGAAGAAGCAGAAAACACTGAACACTGACAGAGTTGGGGAACAATGGCCACCTTCATAGACTGTAAACAGAGCCTAATTAGTACAGAGATGGGGAAAGTGATATCAGTACTTACCGAAGTTGAACATAAATGCCCGGCACAAGAATTCTACTCCCGGACGCACACCTAACAGACAGGTGCCTCTGAGCTTTATATATAGGATGTTCCTAGCTGTTCTGTTAGGAATGACTCAGACTGGGCAGTGACTTAAGTATCCACGATTCAAAGAAAATGAGCTGGAAAGATGGCTCAACAGTCAAGAGCCTTGCTGCTCTTGCAGAGGACCTGAGTTCCTAGCAGGTCACCATCACCCATAACTTCAGGTCTGGAGCCTCTCCTGGCCTCTGTGGGCATCTGCACTCACATGCACATGGCCCCTCCTTCATGTCCCACATATTATAAAAGTTACTCTTACTCGCCAGATGCAATAGTCATCTCTGAGACTTACTGCTTAATAACTCACCTCTTCTAGACCTCTCTGAACTGTGGCTAGCCAGTTCACCTCAACTGTTCAGGCTCAAATTCTTCTCCAAGCGGAGAGATCCAAACTGGCTTCTCTCAGCTTCTGACTGAATTGCTCTGCCTGGCCTCAAACTAGCTCCGGCAATTCTCTAGAAGAACCTCTAATCTTCTGAATCCTATTCACTCTCTAGCTTGTTCTGTCTTCACTCGCATCCTGTCTCTGTTAAAAACTCTGGAAAAATGGATACCCCTCCCTCCCCACCCCGGGCACTCTTAAGTCACCACTCCTATGCTGTTCTCATGAGAGTTGGTTATATACTGTCTCTGACTCATTCTGTTAAATCTTTCTCTGATGCGTCACTTTGTCTCTCCCTCAATTAGACATCATCATTTGGGGTTAGAGATGTGTACTCCAGCCTGTTTGTACCCAGCCAGCGGGATTAAAGGTGTGTGATACATTCCAGCCACTTCTCACCACAGTCCTAGAAGGTCTCTGGATGTGATCCCTTGCCAGAGGAGCCATGTTGCTGGATTAAAATTCCTCTACAACATATATATCTAATTAAAGAATAAAGTGAAATCTTTAAAAAATAATTAAAATAAAGCAATATCAAACATTCGTATGTTTATGCAACGGAGTACTATATGATGATGACAAAGGGAAAAAAAACTCTAATTTTTTTAAAATCTGAATTTATCTCAGAAAGGTGAGAGCAAACAAAGGAAAACAAGCAGGAAAGCTCCATCCAGCCCACCTGTTTATTATGGCAAAGTTGATCAAGTAAAAAAAAAAAAACAAAAAAACAAAACAAAACGTGATTGCTGTGGAATGGAGAAAGTCGGAGCGCTCCTGCCTGGATTGCAGTAATGTTTTCTGCATGTGGACAGAGGTCAGGGTTAGTCCATTCTCTTGTGAATGTCCACAGTACGTGTCTCATCTCTGCGTTTCTTGTATGTATGTTATATAACTTTAAATTAGTGAATGATTTATGGTCTGTCTTGAACCCCAGCAAGGATTTTTATTTTTAATACAAGTGTTTTTGGCTAGGTTAATTAAAATAAAAGTTGACTGATTTATTGCGCTAATTTAGAAATGCTTTTTGCGGCTCTTCAAACTGCTAAACCCATCTCTCCCTTTCTGCCAAGGCAGGCTTTTCCATAGCCACCCGCTGCTTTTGCATTAGAGGGCTGCCATTACAAACACCACAGGAGAAAGCGCTTCTCTGCTTGGAGCCTATTTAAATCGCACAAAAAATTTTTTAATTACCCAAAACTCTCCTTTTGCTGGTTGTTCATCCTCACCTTTAGGAGGAGGTAAAGTTCACCTCACAGCTTTTGACTGGGGAGTAGGCTTCAAGAGCTGGGGTAGGAAGCCTGGCAGGTGCTTGCAAGCCTGGATGCCTGGTATTGCCTCAAAGCTGTTGCTACTGGGTGGGATCAGAAAGCAGAAAGACCACACTGGAGGAAAGGACTTTTGGTTTTCTGACCCTGGGTCTTCTGATTTGCTGGGAAATGAAGCAAGTCACTTCCAAAGGATGAATGTCTCATGATTCCATGGCTCTCAACTCCCTGGACCAAGCTAATTCAGGGTCACGGAGTGTAGGGTGGTGGTTCCCCATGGCTCAGGGACAGGGGAGCAGGAAGCTAGCAGCTAATAGTACAGAACGTCACTTAGAGCTGACCAGAAGCCTGTGAGTGGTTGAGACAATCAGTCAAGAAGGCAAGTGTGTGAAATGTTCCGGAACTTTTATCTTTGATGGGTTTTCTCCACCGACGGAATAAGCCAATTCATATAGAAAGGCATTTCCTTGTTGCACAGTTTCAGGGTGGAGAGATTAACTATGAATCAACCCCACAGAGAAGCTGTCTGTCCTGACAATTCCTTGTATACAGATGGGAGATGAAAATACAAAGAAACGATAGGAACCATGTTACAGTTAGAACCAAAGGGAGCCACAAGGTCTCCATTTTAGAGAATAAATTCGTGTTTTGAAATAAAAAGAAAAAAGTCTCGATAAGCTGCATCCTTCATTGGAAAAAAAGAAAGACTAAATTCAAGTCTTAGGAGAAAAGCAGTACTCTGTTCTTTGGTGCTGCTTCAAATTGCTGCTACATTGTCTGTTAGAACGTAAACACAGCCGCCTGTTCCTACCCAGCCCTTTACCCTGTTTCCTATCTTCCCATTCACGCACAGGATTCCTCAAAACTGACATGAAAACCCAGATGGCCTGAAACTCACTTCATAACTGTGTAGCATCTGCTGGCACTCACTGTGCAGCCCTGGTTGGCTTGGAACTCACTGTATAGAGTTGTCTGGCTTGGAACTCACGGTGTAGACCTGGCTGAACTGGAACTCATAGAGATTCCCCAGCCTCTGTCTCTTGCGGCATGAGCCACCACACCCAGAAAAGTCTAAGAATGTAGTAATCGTGATCTGCTCCTATGCCTGTCGATTCTTACACAGCCAGAGTCACTCCAATTCTACCACATGACCGTCTCTCAGAATGGTCCTTTCTCTACACAGGATACCAGCTCCGACCACAGCATCTCCTCGTCCTTCTCCTGTGTGATAATCACCTTTGAAGCAACTCTGTAATCACTGTCTCTAAGAAGACCCTCTATTTACCATCCCTCCTCTCCCTCATAGTGACCTTCTCTCTTCCACGATTTCTCAGTGATTCAACAGGCTTTGTGTGGTGCTGTGCGCTTCAGCTTTAATTCTAGAAGTGTTTCCAAAGGCTGTGTGTTTGCGATCGCGTGCCCTGCCCTGGAACAAGACCTTCAGCTGACTCTCAGACCCTTGTTTGAGTACACGGATGAGTAAGAATGGAAGATATAAACCCTCTTAAGGCATAAGCACCTGCTATTACGGATCCCACTGATAAAGTGCAGAGACTCCTGTTCAAAGACAGGAAAGGGGGTGGATTAGTTACATTTTTTTTAACTTTTAGTTAAAATTTAGGTACCTGGGAATGGCAAAAGGCTTCAAAACCTCAAAGCCACCTCCGGTGGAGCACTTCCTCTAGCAAGTCCACACCTCCTAAGCTCCCCTAAGAACAGTACCAACTGGGAATCAAGTATTCAAACATCTGAGTGTATTGTGGACATACAGTCATTCTTAACTAACAAGGCACAGTTTTTATTAAGAATTAGTTCAACCCCATTGTTACCTCTATTCTCCCATGCATGTTCACAGAGCAAGGCTCACTAGTATTACTTACAGGACTCTTGCCATAATCAATTCATAACAGTTCAGCACTTCAAAGTTTAAGTTCAGTATTTATTTTTGTGTATAAAATAAAAATAGTATTTTCCTCTGGTGACTTTTTTTCTTTTTTTGTAATACAAAGAGTTTCTACACAGAAACACGTGACAGAAAAGAAACTTGGAACTGTTTCCACCTACAGTCCTCTTAAGTTATGTTCCTGGAGCAATTTGGATTGGAATACAAAGAGGAAGGAAACTCAGTTTTATGCATACACACGCTCACACACAGTACACTCTTATATGAACCAGGCAGTGACAAGTTACTTGGAGGGCTGGGTGCACTAAATAGAATTGCGCCCTGTGTAGGAGAAGCATCCGAGCTGTTGGGCTTGAAGGTTTGCCTTGGCTTGAGTTCCTTGTAACACCTCCCACCTCTCTTCAGTTGCAATATCCTAACCAGGTCACCTAGATGTTGTGAAATAGTTCCTCCTTGGAGGAGAAGAGGAAAAAGGTTGTGTCTACTAAATCGTCATAGCCAGGCCAGAAGAGAAAGGGTACTTTTACCTATAGTTCAAGCCGAACACTGTGGAAAGTTGTTGGTAACAGAAAATCCCGGGTCTCTAGGAGTCATCAGCATTGAGTGAGGACCTCAGCAGACCAAGCGGCGGTAAAAAAGAACTGCATCTACTTTGTACGGCCTCAGGCCTCAGTGCCGATCGCATGAATATGTAAGGAATTTTAAATAACACATGGCATGGCAAATGTCTGACTGTATTCAGTGGGGTGGCTTCACTGTAGGAGCAGTCTTAGAATTTGAGTTAAAAGGGAAAGTGATCAGAGCTTCATCAACAGGCTAGAAGAACGAACCCCTTCTATACGCCTCAGAAAGGATGTGACAAAAGAAAGCAACTGTGGAGTCCACCCTCAAATCCCTTAAAATTCCCTGACCTGTGCCCATTAGCTGTGAGCTGACTTCAGCCCTGGCCCTGTGAGCCAACAAGATCATCTTAGACATCCGATCAACACTACCTGGCCTCATTTGGCTTCAACTTTGGGGCTAAATGTTTGGGTATTTCTCCATGTATCCGTGTATTCTTCCTAAAATTCCACTCAACATCTTACTTCCTTATGAAGCAAATTCTACTATGAGAGTTTCTTTCCTAATGGCAGTGCCCTCCGAGTTATGATTCAGGGTTTCTGTGTGGCACAGGCATCATGTCCTAAACTTGTCCTCTAGTTGGCGGGAGGAAGGATCCAGTGTCTACTTTTTTTTTTCGGAGCTGGTGACCGAACCCAGGGCCTTGTGCTTCCTAGGCAAGCGCTCTACCACTGAGCTAAATCCCCAACCCCCAGTGTCTGCTTTTACTCCACCTTTCCTTTGCGCTCAGGAGCGGAGGACAGGTACAGTGCTGGGGCACTTACAAGAACCTTCCTTTCTTTTAAAAAAAATGAAATAGAGTTTAAAAGAGGTATTCAAAGGGGGCTAGAGAGATGGCTTGGCTGTTAAGAACTCTGGCTACCCTTCCAGAGGACCTGAGTTCAATCCCTAGCAACCATATAGTGGCTCACAGCCATCTGTAATGCAATCTAATGCTCTGTTACGGTGTGCAGGCAGAAAAAGCTCCCATATACATAAAATAAACACATCCTCCCCCTTTTAAAAAGGTAATCGAATATAGTTTGCTGAGAATTTTTTCTTCTGTCTTTTCCTTCTTTCCCCTTGTTTTTCCTTAGTAGGAGAAACTACTTTTTGTGGCTTTGGGCAAGGTACCGTTTCATGGATAAATGCAAAAGAAGTGCAGATAACTAATTGGAAAGCTCTGTCAGAGCCAAAGTCAGGCACTGAGTGGACCTTCCATGGAGGAGGGGATGAGGCACCAGCATATTCTGTCTCTGTCTCTGCCTCTCTGTCTCTGTCTCAGACTGTTTCTCTCTCTCCCTCTCCCTCTCCCTCCCTCTCTCTCTCTCTCTCTCTCTGTCTCTCTCTCTCTGTCTCTGTCTCTCTATCTCTCCCTGCCTCTATTTCTGTTTCTGTTTCTATATCTCTCTGTCTCTCTGTTTCTCTGCATTTCTCTCTCTCTCTGTCTGTCTCTCTCTCTTTGTCTCTCTGTTCCTCTCTGTTTCTCTCTCTGTCTCTGTCTCTCTCTCTCTCCCTCTCTCTCTCTCTGTCTCTCTATCTCTCCTTGCCTCTATTTCTGTTTCTGTTTCTATATCTCTCTGTCTCTCGGTTTCTCTGCATTTCTCTCTGTCTCTGTCTCTCTCTGTCTTTGTCTCTCTGTTCCTCTCTGTTTCTCTCTCTGTCTCTGTCTCTCTCTCTGTCTCTCTATCTCTCTCTCTGTCTCTCTCTCTCTCCCTCTCTCTGTCTCTCTATCTCTCCTTGCCTCTATTTCTGTTTCTGTTTCTATATCTCTCTGTCTCTGTTTCTCTCTGCATTTCTCTCTGTCTCTGTCTCTCTCTGTCTTTGTCTCTTTGTCTCTCTCTGTCTCTGTCTCTCTCTGTCTTTGTCTCTCTGTTTCTCTCTCTGTCTCTCTCCCTCCCTCTCTCTCTTTCACACACACGCACAGACCCATACACTTTGTCATACAGGGTGAGGAACAGGATGCAGGTGGAGAATTCTAAATCTTAATAACCCACAGGCTTGAGTTTCAGAGTCTCTTTGGAGCAGAAGATAGGAACTTTGAAGCTGCATGAGACAAGAACATAGAACTGAGAACTCACCCCAATTATGGCTATAGAAAGAGGAAGGGGGAAGGGCAGAGGAAGTCAAGCATTGGGTTTTAACTTATCCGTGGATGAAAACTAATAATGAAAATATGTTTAGGAAGTGAAGAATAACACATTATCTTTCCTCGGTTAAAAACAAAAGCTAGAAAAATACTTGGGACAAACATCAAGCGTATTGGTTGAAGGTTCTCAAACCTTTTATGAGGACACTGGCTCTCACCATGTACGGTTAATATTAGTTAACAATGAGGGGAGTTGAGGAGTCAAACACACAGTTCCCTGATTTCCTTCACAGCAAACACTACAGAGACTTCAGAGACGTCACTGGGTCTAAAGGGGAAGTAGTAAATAGGAGAGAAATTAGTGTCAGAACACAGTTTATGAATGAAGCTGTGTGAGGCTATTTCTGAGACCTTGGAGAAAACTCCAAGAGAGCAAGACGAGAGTCTTGTAATCTCCGTTCTTCTATACCATGAATTTTTCATTGGGGTGTGTAATATTAGGCTCAAGTTTTACCTCAGATTACCCATCCCAATTATATGCAGCCTAAACTCATGTGGCCTCGCCCTTGTGACTGCGTACAACTTAAACTTAAGTGAACTTTGTCCAATCCTCAGAATATAAATTGTCTGGTGCCCCAAATAAAATTGGCTACCTCACCAGATTTTGAGGCTCCACTCTCTCAGGTTCATGCTGCCAAGTAGAGCTCTAGTAAGTGACACTCAAACAGGGACCTGAAGTCAGCTACAAGTTAGAGACTGGGAGCTCTCCCAGAAAGAGGACAGTGAGCATCATGGGGTCAGAGACCTGGGAACTATTTGCCTTATGTCTGGTTTATGTATCTTTTTCTTTTTAAGGAAAGAGGAGCACAAGTGTTAGAGTCACAACTATTTGATCGTTTGCAAGTCGTTTGTGATTCTGGGTCCTGGTTTCTGGAAAAGGGAACTTTAGATAAAGAAGTATGGAATGGAGTTCAAAAGAATACTGAAAAGATATAATAATCAAGGGGAAGAAAACCCTGCTCACTTCTGGGTCACTTGGAAATCCTTAAGGAAGATAAAATTTTCCTCATCCAGCATGAGGATTTAGGGGTGGGGGGTGGGCTGTGAAAATGCTGTTTCTAGTTATATAAAAATTATGCAAGGTCTTCTGAGACTTATGCTGATTTCATAGGGAGAGTCAAAGATGCTATGGTAAAACAAGTGAATGGGGGGAAATTTAAAAACTATTAAAACAATTAACTTTTGATAGTGCAAATGAAGATTGCCAAGGATTAATCGGGCCTCAGAGAGAGACAGGAAATGTTATGGATTTTCTAAAGTTATGCTGAAATGTGGGGACTTACAAATAGTGTAAAATTAGCTACATTAGCAATCTATGCTGTTCAAAGATGGATGTTGGCAAAGCATTTGAATTTCAGACAATCTGACCACACACAAACAGACACACAGACACACAGACACACAGACACACAGACACACACACACAGACACACACACACGCACACACACACACACACACAGAGACAGAGAGACAGAGAGAGACAGAGACAGAGAGACAGAAAATAAGAGAATAATTTTCTGCTGGGTACATCTTGGCAGGGAGTACTCTCATGCTTCCCCATTGCCAAGGTAGGAACTTTAAGGATTCAGTGAATATTTTTATTGACCCTGTAAATCTAGATGACAGTTTATTGGGTGGAATCAGAGACTTCCAGTCATGAAGGACAGCTTTGGAACCCCCAGTTTGCACACCTTTATCCTGGAGAAAGACTGAGGCTCAGCACTGACTGACCTTGGGTGGAAGTTAGCACACGAAGGAGGTGTACTGAGAATGGAAACCAACCTAACAAGAGAAAGCAAATGTTGCACAAGGGTTGCGAGTGTAGAAAGGGAATCATGGAAGGACTCAAGGATAGAGTCTAATAAGCAACGTTGGAATGAATGAGACATGAGTAGCTCAGACACAGAAACAGAAGGAAGAGAAAGAAAGGAACAAAGGGTTAGCGTGCTCCTTCAGATGAGCTTCCTTGCTTTCGGAATAAAAAGTGAAAACAAATTCTTTTTAATCACTCAAATCCTGTTAAAACACGCCTGCAACATTGATATGCTAGTGCCTCTGTTTCTGAAGAACAAAAGCAGGGCAGCCTGCCCAGGAGGGAAGTCAGTACAGACCCACTCTGGAGGAACGTTAGGGACAGCTGTGGCTGTTGCTGTTAAAAGCTAAAAGCTGCTCCAAAGTGTGGGTGCAGAAGGTTGCCTGTCACTGAGGCTTTAGGAGATTAACATAAACAGCACTCACAGCAAATGAATGCTCCAAATTACAGGATTTAAGTTCCTGAACAATAACATTTGTGCCAGTTCTATAGAAACTGTATGGGCTAGCCTACGGTAGTAAAACTTTTTAAAAGTGTCTGTAAAAACTTGGAATATTAATCATGTTACAGAAATTCCTTACAATTCTCAAGGTCAGGGCATAATTAAAAGAGACAGAATATTAAAATAACAATTATTTAAAAATAAGGGAAGGTGCATACCAAAAGATATTCTTGGACGTTCCTTATTTACTCTTAATTAAAAAAGAAAATGCCTCAAGGCCTGGCTGGGTAAGCATTGCCTGTCTAGTCAGCCATTCTGTGTGGTTACTAACGTTACAAGGAAATATGCTCATGCCTGAGTTGACTACATATTCTGTTATATTTTATGCTTTGGTGTTCACAGTAGAGGTCAGTTAGATCCGCTTTGTACAGTTAGCCACAATAAGCTTGCTCCTGAGACCTCCCTGGAAACTGACATCCTATTGGGCAGAAGGAGACCTGTATGTGGGTAACTGACATCCTGGTTGACAACTTGGGACATGGATTCTAGGCAATTCAAGTCACCCCTCCACAGTTGAATAACCCAACCAATGGGAACAGGTTAAATGTACAGCAAAAACATGTCCCTAAGGAGTTCCCTATCCCTAATTCCTGATTGGTGGAATAATTTGGCACAGATGTTTGTGGGTTTCAGGTTTAAAAGCTTTGCAGGGTTCTGGCTTGAGGTCATAGTCAGGTTGGATGTGTTATCTATGGCCCTGATTGATCAGTCCTGGGGCAAATGAATAAATAAACTACCCATGTCTGATTGAAATCAGTGTATGTGTGGTTTGTGGGGTGACTTCTGGACCCCAACGAAGGTAACACATTCAAGAGTTTAAAAACACTTCTCTACAGAACATTCTGAACTGCCCTTAGACAGTCCTGTGTGGTTTACAAAGCAGTGTAAGACTTGGAAGCCCACTTGGTTGAGAGAGATTCGGAGGGGATGGGTGGATGTGTGGATGTCTGTCTATCCTTACAGATGGATCCACTGAGGCATTAAGGATGCCTGTCCAGCTCCTGTGACCTCAGGCTATCGAAGAATGGGTGGAGGACATGGAGACAGTGGAAGACACCCACAGAGATAACAACTCTATAGCTGAGAGGCAACAGGAGATATTGACCTTATCATCAGAGGTCAAATCTTCCCAGCTGGGGCCAAGTTAAGGCCCTGTGCCCCAAGGGAGCACATATTCTGCAAAGCACATAGAGCCCTATGTCACCTGAGAATCTTTTTCTGGCACTGCTAGTTGTTTTGACCTGTGCATCTGTGGTAAGTGCCTGCCTCTCACCAAGTCTATCAGCTTCTGTATTAGCCTTTACTGATGACTCTGTATTTATGCCTGAACCTTGGGACCATAATAGACTCATTCATCCATCTGAAGAAGGGAAAGCATTTAATTTTCCTTTGGATTTGGATCACTTATTTGCATAGGACATCATAAAACTTACATTCCTATTAGAAGGGAAATATATACTTATATTTTACCTGACACCAGAATTACTAATCACATGGGTTTTTCTTCAAGCTATTCTCTGGACTTTCCTGACCAATATAAAAACATAACCATCATTATATATAATATTAATATATTATATAATATAATATATTATAATAATATATACCTATGCAGGATGTAGTTTAGATTCTGTTTATGCTATAATTTCTTAAGAAAATTAGAAATATATCCCTGTTCTTTGGTTCAGATGTTAGAGTAGAAAAGGAAAAAAAATCATTCAACTTGGTTATAGCATGTTAATTGATTTGGGTCCCATGGAAGATATGTTTTGAACTGTTCCTTGGATAGCAGTCAATTGTGTAATTACAAATTACTCAGGGGAACAGATTAGATACCATTTGCAAGATTTGTGAAGAAATTTAAGTTCTAATGTTAAAAGCTACAGCAAATTTCATTGTGCCTATATTTTGCTTACTTATAGGATTCTCATGCATCAGAAGACAATTAGATTTATCGACAACATTTTGAAACAAAACCACTCTGGAATACGGCATTTAAAAAATAAGAAGTGGGGAGACGTCAGAACACAGTCCATGGACGAAACAGTGTGAGATTTCTGAGAGCTTGTGACAAAACTCCAGGAAAACAAGAGTCTTGTAACCTCTGTTCCTTTACAACATGCATTTGTTCTCGGAGTGTGCTTTTGTGCCTCTCCCAAGTATAGTAAACAGGACTGGATTTGCTTCAGGTTACCCATGATGGTTCAGAATGTTCTCCTCCTGACTATATCCAGCTAAACTCCTGTGACCTTGCCCTCGTGATTGTATAGAACGTGAATTCAAGTGAACTTTGCTCATGTTGCCTTGCTTAACCCTCAGAATGTGCTCAGAATATACATTGCCTGGTACCCTGAATCAAATTGGCCATTGTACGAGACTTTAGTCCACCTCATTTTTAGCACTGCTCTCCCAGGTTCACACCATAAAACATAGCAGCTGCAATCAGAGAAGAGAAATAACTGAGAAGAATCAATCAAGGATTTGACTCAGTCTTCAAATCCCACCCCCTTCTTTTTCTGTGTGGACTCTAAATCACTGAGAGAAAAATAGCGAGAACCAGAGACAGTGCTGGGAAAGCAGGTGGGAGGATGGCCAGCGGGTGAGGTTGTGTGTAGGTAGGAGAAAGTTCTATTTACATCGGGGTAACTGGTGTACGAGGTGTATGCACAATATTTTAGGGTCTTGTCTATCTCAAGAGTCAGAGGACCAGTTAAAGAAAAGTATTCAGGCTTGTCAAATGAATCAGAATTACTTTTAAAAAATTACTTTTATTTTTTTACAGTCCAGTCTTTGCCCCTGACCCCCTCCCACAGTTTCTCATCCCATTCCTCTTCGCCTGTCTCCAAGAAGATATCAACCACCCCACCCCCTCCTCTCCCCCAAGCCTCCCCACTCCCTGGGGCCTCAAGTCTCTTGAGGGTTAGGCACATCTTCTCCCACTGAGGCCAGACCAGGCAGTCCTCTGCTATATATGTGTCGGGAGTGGGGTGGGGGGTAGCAGGGTTCGGATCAGCTCTTGTATGCTGCCTGGTTGGTGGCTCAGTGTCTGAGAGATCTCAGGGGTCTCGGTTAGTTGAGACTGCTGGTCTTCCTATGGGGTTGCCCTCCTCCTCAGCTTCTTCCAGTATTTCCCTAATTCAGTCACATTGGGCCTGGTCTTCAGTTCATTGGTTGGTTCTAAGTATCCGCTTCTGTCTCAGTCAGTGCTTGTTGAGTCTCTCAGAGGACAGCCATGCTAGGCTCCTGTCTGTAAGCACATCACGACATCAGTAGTAGTGTCAGGCCTTGGAGCCTCCCTTTGAGATGGATCCCAAGTTGGCTGGTCATGGGACAAAAACTCTGACCTAGAGTTCTTCCCATTTAAAAGAACTGCAGGAGAAAAATGGAGAAGAGATTGAGGGAAAGGAGGTCCAGTGACTGGTCCAGAATTACTTTTAATGATAAGAATTTGGAAGGGAAAATTTTATGAATGCTGTTGATATATAATGTTCAACAATCCTGAGTTACAGTCTAGTGACTCACACTGCTCTTATTGCCCTAGGATGTGATGCCCATTCACATTTTAGTGCATATGGCTGGCCGGTTGTCTCACAGGGGATAAGGTGCTTATGGATTCATCCACATTCAAGTCTATAATTCCTTCTGCAAGCATTAATAAAAGGCTGTTGATTTGCCTCAAACGGTGTCTTTCATGTATATTCTCCAGGTTTCTTGTGATTTCAGACTCTTGTTTTATCATTGCTCATACTGCACTTGCAATCCATTAAAGATACTATTTTTCATGCAAGCCACTTAATGACATCCTCACCTTCCTCAACTTATTTTTTGGAGGATTTAGAAAATGTATTACTTTTCTCATTGCTGAGACAAAATAGCCAATGAAAGCAACCTCAGAGGGGAAAGGTTTGGCTCACAGCCTACAGGTAGAGTCTATCACAGTGGAATCTTGGTAGTAAGCATGTGAGGCAGCTGGTTACATTGTGTCTACAGTCAGAGTCTTAGTTGCATTCTATTGCTTGGACAAACACCATGACCAAAGAAAGCATTTAATTGGCTTTAGGTTTCCAAATGGTTACAGTACACAGTGGAGAAATTGGCATGGGAGTGGGAACAGCTGAGAGCTTGCATCTCCATAAGCAAGATGTGGAGAGAGTCACAGTAGGGATGATGGTAGTCTTTTGAACCCTCCAATCCCACCTCCTCCAGTGACACACTTCCTCCAACAAAGCCACACCTCCTAATCCTTTCCAAACAGTTTCATCAACTGGGACCAAGTATTCAAACAAATGAGCCTGTGGGGTCGTTCTCACTCAAACCCCCACAGGCAGGAAGCAGAGAGAGATGGAGATTTCCATTTCACTTTCTCCTTATATCATTATATTCAGTTTGGGACTCCAGCCCATGCAACAGGGCTGCCCACATTTAGGGTAGGTCTTCTGACCTGAATTAACCTAGTGTAGAAACTCTATCACAGAAATGCCCTGAAGCTTGTCTCCTAGTTGATTCTACATCCTGTCCAGTGGATGAGATCAGCAGTCAGAGGAAAGAACTCCAGACTTCCTCT
Source organism: Rattus norvegicus (assembly GCF_021556685.1). Lineage (NCBI taxonomy): Eukaryota > Metazoa > Chordata > Mammalia > Rodentia > Muridae > Rattus > Rattus norvegicus. Next base: position 182,909,346 of record NC_141537.1, on the reverse strand, counting down.
CACTGTAGTTTAGCTTGCTGGGCTTAGACCATCACCCTTTTCATTACTGAGACCTTACTGTCTTTAGAAAATCACTCATTTGCCTTGATTTTGGGCTCTGGAATTCTTTCTGTGATCCTGTTTTGTGATGGTTGGTCTTGTTAAATTAATGCTGCTTAGCCAGGAGACACTCCAGGTATGTCTGCGAAGCCATCTCCAGAGAGGTTTAGCTGAAGCAGGAGGATCACTCTTGAAGTGAGTGCCTTCCAAGGTCAGCTTAGACATAAAGAGGTATGAGGAAAAGGCAGTGTGGACCTGCCCACCTCCACTTCTTGCCTGGGCATCTCCAACACCACTGCTGACCTCCTCTCTGACATTAGACCCAGCCTCTCAGTTTTCTGGTGTGGACTCAGCACAGGACTCTTGCAGAAATCTCCAGGTTTTGAGTACCAGACTGGGACTGCTGAGACACTCAGCCCCCTAGGCTGGGCAGGAGCTGGGTTCTCAGTCTCTGCAGCACACATTCAGACACTGCTGCTAACCTTCCCAGTTTCTCTTGTTTAATCCAGTTTTTTAAACACCATTTCATAGTATATATACATTCTATACATACATGGATAGATGACAAAACTATTCTGAAGATAGAACCCCCCTGACTGGACATAACTTCATGTTAACACATTTATACAGGTACAGATAAAGGCATCTCTAAGTATCTATGTGTAGGAAATTATATTGTCCGGGCAGGTTAAATGTGTGTCAATTTATAGGCAGATGATGTGTCTAAAATATTGATATTTTGTACCAATTATTCAAGCTCAAGGAAGCCCTAGTTATAGGGCCAGTCCTCCTGAGTAAGGAAGCTGTGTTTTTTTAAGGAACAGATAGGAGCTCCTGTAGTCCTGATTGATGTCTGTCATAGCTCTAGTACCGGGAGGTTTGAGTGAAAGCAACGTGAGGGGCCCACAGTCAGGAGTCTTCTGAGTTTTCTGTTTTTATTATTATACATATTTGATTATAATAATACTAAATAACTTAGGATTGCAAATGTGGAGTATCTTAGGGTTTCTATTGCTGTAAAGGGGCACCATAACCATGGCAACTCTAATAAAGGAAAACATTTAATTGGGACTGACTTACAACTTCAGAGGTTTAATCCATTATTGTCATGGCAGCATGCAGGTGGATATAGTGCCAGAGAGGGAGCTGAGAGTTGGTCCAAAGGCAGCCCAAGTGAATGCTACACAAAGCCTAGCTTGAGCATATTAGATCTCAAAGCCCACCTCCACAGGGACATACTTCCTCTAACGAGGCCACGCCTACTCCAACCAGGACACACCCACTCCAACAAGGCCACACCTCCTAATAGTGCCAGCCCCATGGACCAAGCATTCAAACATATGAGTCTATGGGGGACATTCCTATTCAAACCACCACAGTGGAGTAAGGTCATACAAGGACAGACAGATGTGCTCAGCTAGAAATACAACAGTCCAGGGAGTTAAGTTGCCAGAAGAAGGTCTCAGAGCAGGGAAAGGACATAGCAGTATGGCAGTTGAGACAATGGCAAGGCTTCTAGAAGCCTAACTCATGTGGGACAAGGGAGATCCAGACCTCTGAGACAGACTTTCCCATCGTTCTGCTTCACTGAGCTCAGAGTCTCAGCACCCCCAGAGTTCTTCCTCACTATTTCTTATCTCTGTAGATGAGAGGAACTCAGAAGATAGACTCTACCCTGTAGGAAAGATGAAGAACTTTCTGTTCCCGGCCTAGAACGGTTTCCTAAAGGGAGTTCTCTAGGAGGTTCTTTACCACAGAAGACAACTTCTTTGAAGAGCAGCATTCACATAGGCTGCATTCAAGCTAGGCATAGTAGCTCATGCCTGTAATCCTAGCAAGCAGAAACCTGAGGCAGGGGGCCCACGTGGAATCCAAAGTGAGACTTAGGCTTTTTTAAAAAAGCAATGTTAAAGAAATTTAAAGTAAATAAATAAATAATAGGTCATCCATGTCCGTGGTCCATAAGCTGTTCCCCTTTCTTATCTGGCCGTGGCTCAGTCAGAAAGGCATGGCAGGAGACACAGTTTATTCCCTGGCCTGAAAAAGAGGGGTAACATTCTAACTTTCTGCATTTCCCTCTACTCACTGGAAACCCTTTTGTCATCAGTGTGTCAGAGATAAGGAGAGAAAAACAAGGCAGTCTATGTTCTGTCTGTTGCATCATGGCGGGGGAACATTTGGTAAGAAGCTGGGTGATCCAGGGCACAGAGGTTTGCTCTGTGGTGCATAAGCCCGGCCTAAGACAATTCCCTGCTCATGCCTGGGGGCTGTCTATGGGAACATGAGAATGTCAAGGCAGGCCTCCAGTGTTCTGGTCATCAGAGTTAAGTCACCCAGGCAGATTCCAAGCTTCTGCCCCCGCCTCCTTGCCCTAGAATGACCCCGACCTCCAAGACCCCTTCCAGCATAAAGTCAGATCTTCCCGTTTTCTCAGCGGTGACTTCTCCCACACACTAGAGGTCAGAAGTGTCTTATTACAAAGATGACTTTATAATCCAGTGGGCTACCACCCTGCAGAGACTCCCGCTGAGATCACCCTCTCAGAAGTCTGTCTGGATAGTAGCCCATGGAGTTTCAGAAAACGGAAGGTCATGGTCCTCCTATTGGCTGGGTCTCGGCATCTTAGCTGTTGACATAGTGCCTGGGACAGCAACACATATCCTAAGTCATAACTTTTGAAACGACGTCTTGGGTCTCTGAATACACACAATGGTGAGTTGGTAAAGTTAGGATTGTGACCAGCAGAGAATGGATCCGCATGGCACCTGAACGTGGATTCTACACCGTAGGTCAGAGCAAATCCGAGTACAAGCGGGGCTGGGGACATAGCTCGGTTTGTAGAGTGCTGGTCTACTATGCAGGAGCCCTGGATCCCATGCTCAGCCCAGCACTTACTCCAGAGGTGAAGAGGAGGGGCACAGTTGAAAAATAAGCAAAAGTCAAAGCTGAGATTGGTCCCCACCTGCATTCCCAGGTTAAAATGGACCTGAACTACATCCTAAACAAAAATGTTCTAGACTCTAAGAACAGGAGGAGGAAGGACAACCAGAAAGGAGCAATATCTATACAGTTATAATAAAGGTGGTATGAACACTATAAATACAATTGGAATACAATTGGTACAAAATGATCATATACGTTTTAGAATCTTGTCTTCCAAGTCTGGTGTGGTGCAGTTGGTAACAGCGAGTTCTGAGAACTCAAAAACATCTTTCCCATGCTGTCAAAGCTGCTCCTGGCGAGTCCCCAGTTCGAACACCCCAAAGCCCAGTGATTCTCTGGCCCAATGACACCCTCATCAATACCACGACTTGATCTCACCATCAATGCTACAGCCTAATTCTAACATCAATGTTATAGCCTGATCCCACCACTGTCCACAGCCTGATCACACCATGCCACAGCCTGATCTCAACCTCACCGATGTCCTCTTCTGACCCTACCACCATCTCAGCAAGATAGGGACTTAAAATCTCCCGTGTTTGGGGCTCATCAGTTAAGGGCATTTACTGCTCTTCTAGAGGACTCAAGTGCAGTTCTTAGCAGCCACAAAAAATGGCCATAATTTTCTGTAACTTCAGGTTCAAGGAGTCCAGCAACATATTCTGGCTTCCAAAAGCACCCACATCTGTGTGGCACACATTCACATAAGCAAAAGCGTGTTAACATAAATGAAAACAGAATACGTCTTTAAAAAACTCTCCTAAGTGCTTTAAATTTTGAACAGTGTTCCTGGCTTAGTGAGGAACAGAGGGGAGGGCCCAGTGCTCTGCCTGTGTAGAAGTTGCACAAGATGCCCTATGGGAAGTGGGAGTCTCTTTGCATGTGATTTTATAGATCGCATACAAAAGAGAAACAGAAGAGTGACACTTTGGTGACAATAGTACAGGAGTGACCATGGTCTTAAAGAAATGATGATCAGCAAGGGGCCTGGTCATAAAGATGTATGTGCCCTAAATGCCATCAAGTAGAGACAGCAGAAGGCTAGCCAGTCTAAACCTCCGCAAGGTATACTAAGGCAAGCGTCTTTTAAGGTGGGAGCCACTGCTCAGAGAAAGAAAACTTTCTGTTCAGTATTTGAATACCTTTGCAGAAGCCTGTTCTCAGCAGAAACAAAACCTGATGGCTCCTCTTCACTGGGATGAATTGACTTGGAACCACTTAGGAGAGACACCTCTAGGTACGTCATGGGCTCTTCCAGAGAGGTTTAGCAGAGGAGGGAAGACCTGCTCTGAATCTGAGATGGGCTGAGATTGCAGACTGAATAAAAGGGAGACAGCCAGCTGAATACCAGCGTTCCTTTCCCTCTGCTTCCTACTCTGCCAGGATGTGAGCAGTGCCAGCCCCACACTACCACTGCCACAAGTTCTGCTGGGCTTTCTCTGCCATGGTGGACCATGAGCCATGAATAACACACACAGTGCTTTGAGACCTCATGGATCCTTTTGTTGGACATATAGTCACAGCTCAAGTATAAGGATGAACACAGCTCTTCATGATGACTGTCCAGATGGACACATCAGGTGGTCCTATCTGAAGACGCTGATGGTGGGAAATGAACCCCCCACTCCACACAGCTTACACAGAGGTACAAGGTTCCATTTCTCCCAGGCACTAACATCAGGTTTGTCTTTGTCAAAAGCAAAGCAACTAGAGAAACAGAAGCAGCAGGTGGCCATACGACTCTGTGGGATTTTTGTTGTTGTTCTTTGTTGTTTTGTTTTAAGCTCTGAGGAGTTACATCGTCCTGTGTGCCTCATCTTCCTGACACTTATGTACCTCAGACTTCCCAGCTTACACTTTGTCTTGCTCCTTATAGATGTCTAAGGTGGACTCATGCCAGTCAATGAATTGTACTTAACGGAGGAACAATACCAAGACAGAACGCAAGCATAAGAAGATGCATTTTGTTTCCTAGCAAATTCGAAGGAAAGGAAACAGAAAGCCAAAACACTCATGAGGGAAGAAAAACAGGGAGATTTGGTTAATTGTTCATGAGGTCTCAGAACACTGTGTTTTAAAACATGAGAAGGAGCAAACCCTGGAGAATCCCTTGGAACCATGATGCCCTGGTGCTATGACTCACTCACCAGTCTAGAGGCTGAGACTGTACCAGGGGTTCTGCTGACGAGCAGGGTGAAGAGGTGCCAGGCTGAGAGCATCAGGGAAGAGGGCAGGGCCTAGCCGAAGTCTTTTGGAAAAGGAAGCCAGAAGCCACAGGGTAAAAATAGATCCTAGGGACACAGTGGGCTCACTGGAGAACATTATTCCAGAGATGATAGACAGCTGTCAGATTAAAAGCAAGAGTGAGAGGGTAGGGACCGGAGAAAATCTCGGTCATAAAAACACTAGTCAAGCACTCACAACAACATGAATTCAAACTCAAGCACCCATATTAAACAAACACAAACAAACAAACAACAATAACAAAAAACCCAATACGGTAGAACATACTTAAAACTTTACCATTGAGGAGTCAGAGATCGGAAGATCCTAAGTAAATCACAGAGCCTGTCTCCAATATTAAGGCCGGCAACATTTCTGATGACCCTTAAGGAGCCCCACCCCAGGATACATTCTGTCCTATACACACACACACACACACACACACACACACACACACACACACACACACACACACACACACCAATTTAGGGAAAAAGAGAACTTGGGGACAGATGAACTCCCTTCTGCTTCTAAAGTTTTCCAAACTCCAGTTGCCTGAAGGGAAGGGGTCCATACTGGGTGTGGAGTGGTCCACATTGCTGCCAGATATTTGCATTTAAGTTGTTATTTATGTGGTATTTTAATACTTTAACATTACATATTCCTACAGAACTGTATGATCACCAATGGTTTCCTTGTCACTTCTTGTGACGGGAATCAGTGCTATAACTGCCTATGCCAAGACTCCATGATTCTTACCCTCAAAATCCTACGATGGATTCTTCAGGAGATGAACCTGAAGCCCAGGTGGGCAGTGTCCCTGCATGGTTTCTGCTTCTACCACTTGAACGCCCAGTCTCTCTGGGTAATTCTGAAAGCTATTAAGTGACAAACACCTCAGCTTGGGGAGTCCAGGGGCTGGGAAGAATGACTGAGGGCAAGACTTCTCCAGTCTAAGGATGGAGTCTGTTTCCATTACAGAGACAGGCTGACAGTAGCTCCTCTCCTACATGAGACGTGCTTGGCCATGACCACAGGCTCTACACAGACACAGGTCTGTGTGGTGATGTCTTTCCTCTCCCAACCTGGAAGCCCCATGAATGAAGCTCCTTGAATTGCTGAGATTCCTCGTGGAATCTCACCTTACCGTTCGAGACACACATTTTCTGAGGTTCGACCCTTGGCTTATGCATGAAGAAGCTTCACTGGAAAATCATGATAGACAGTCAATTAGATACAACAGCAGCTTTTTTAAAAGCAAGGCTTCAGAAGCAGGTTACTGGATTTGCTCTTTAAATGTTGGACAGCGTTGGAGTCAAAGATCTGAAATGTGAAGTGAATGTGCCATGTGTGGATGTTGGCATCCCAATGTGACAGACACATGGGTGCCCCTGCTTTCTTCACATCTTATGATGGTAGGTTCCACCTTCCCTAGATTATATGCTTAGTTCTGACTAGGGTTTACTCTCAAGCTCTCTGTTTCAATCATCAAAGGAGACTTCAGGCTATTAAAGTCTTTAGTTGTTGTGACAACCAATGTTGACTGTCAATTTGATGGGACCTGGAATCGCCTAGGAGACACAGTGTTGGGCGTTCTATCTATGAGTGGGTGGTACTTTCCAGTGACTGAGTTAACTATCCAGAGGCTGGGACAGCCGTGTGGCTTGCCTTCCCTTCTTTCTGGGCAAGTGTATCAGTCAGTCACTGATATTGTTGGTGTGGGCATCATACTCAACTGACACCACACTCCTTCTCCTTTGGCCTTCTAACATGTACTGGAGTAGAGCCCCTGAGGCATCTAGCTTTACAGGCTGAGTATTGGATATTCACCCACCCAGCCCCTGTCATGTAAGTCAATCAAACATATATCTTCTCATAACACATAGTCACTCTACTGGTCGAGTTCCTTAGCAAACCCTGCCTACTACAGATGGACTTCACTGCATATTTATATACCAGAAGTGCCACTGATATTTGTTTTTCTTTAGCCTATTCTCAATTACCAAGCCTACAGACATCTCAGGATTTCTTAATTTCTCCTTTCTTCATAAACATATATCCTTTTAGGTCTTTCTGGGTTCCAGTTGCGATAAAACTGTCTAATGCCTTCACTACAATTCTAGATGAGTAATTAGCTTAGTAGTTTAACTTTCTCTTCCCGAAGTATGGCTTAGTGGAGTGTGCCTGGACTGGAGGAGGGCTAGACAGCTGTGGATTCAGTTCATGAATCTGCCATTCATCTGAGGGCCACTGTAACAGTTGGGCTGATCCTTCTCCCAGGCACACCTCTAAGCACCGACCAAACACTGATTTCACACTTGTGAGGATTATTGAAGACTCTCCCCTTACCAATATGTAGTTATCTTGTGTCATTTTAGATATGGTGTTCTGTTTCTTGTGTTAGCAAGTGTTTTTCAGGCAGGGTGCCACATCAGAATCCCTGGGGCATTAAGATTTTGATTCCGTTAGCCTGGTGAGGTCTGGGTTTCAGTTTTGTGTTTTTGTATCTCTGTGGGTGACTCAGTGGGCAGTCTGGTGTTGGATCTCCTGGATCACAGCTGAGTAGGAGTGAGCACCATCCTGAGGAAGCAAAACAGTCACAGTGCTTCAGCCTCCAAGAGGAAGGTGCCAACCCAGAAAGAACGGTTCATTCATGTACCTTCAGGGCTCAGCCACCCCACCCCCCTGCCCTCACCATGCTAGAGAAAAGAAACCACTGTGTGGCTCTCCCTCTCCTGACCTCTGCTCCGATAAAGAAATAGGGTATGGCTCCTTGGGTTCTGTGAAGGCCATATGCATCACAATTTATTTATGTATTTATTTAGGAGGTTTTTAAAAAAATATTTATGCATTCACTTTACAACCCATTATCAGCCCTTCTTCTCACAGTATCCCCTCATGCAATTCCTACCCCATTCTCCTACCCCATTCTAACTTCCCCTCTTCTGTTTATTTTTTTTTCTTTTCTTTTTTTTTTTTTTTTTCGGAGCTGGGGACCGAACCCAGGGCCTTGCGCTTGCTAGGCAAGCGCTCTACCACTGAGCCAAATCCCCAACCCCTTCTTTTTTTTATTTTTTTTAATTTTTTATTTATTATTTGTGTGTGGAGACACAGGAGGACAACTTTATTTATTTTTTTAATATATGTGAGTACACTGTTGCTGTCTTTAAACACACTGGAAGAGGGCATTGGATCCTATTACAGATGGTTGTGAGCCACCATGTGGTTGATAGAAATTGAACTCAGGACCTCTGGAAGAGCTATTAGGGCTCTTAACCACTGAGCCATCTCTCCAGCCCCCCCGCCCCCTGAATACTAACTTCCCCTCTTCTTTTGAGAAGGGGAAGCTCCTTTCTGGATGTCACCCACTATTAACACCCCTGACGCGCGCACATGCACACACACACACACACACACACACACACACACACACACACACACACTTCACTGAAGGACTAGGTGTCTCTTCTCCCACTGAGCCTAGACAAAGCCTTCCATTTAGGGGCACAGGATCCACAGGCAGGTAGGCAACAGGCTCAGGGACAGCCCTTGCTCCAGTTGTTGGGGGACCCACATATAGACCAAGCTGCTTCTCTGTTATGAATATGCAGGGGACTTAGGTCCAGCCTATACTCACTCTTTGGTTGGTGATTCAGTCTCTGTGAACCCCCAAGGGTCCAGGTTAGGTGACTTTGTTGGTCTTCCTTTGGAGTCCTGCAATCCTTCTTCCAACTCTTCAGTAAGACTCCCTGAGCTCCATCTAATATTTGAGTGTGATCCTTTGGATCTCTTTCCATCGGGTGCTGGGTGGAGCCTCTCAGAGGATAGTTATGCTAGGCTCTGGTGTTGAAGCATAACAGAGTATCATTAATAGTGCCAGTGAGTGGTTCTCAAGTTGGGCCAGCCATTGGTTGGTCATTTTCTTAGTCCCTGATCTATCTTTGTCCCTGCACTTCTTGTAGGCAGGACAAATTTTGGGTCGTAGATTTTGTGGGTGGGCTGCCTGGGAGTCCTGCCTGGCTCTTCTTGGCTATAGGAAGTTGTCACCTCAGGTGCCACATCCCCCACTGCTAGGAGCCTCAGTTATAGTCACACCCATAGACCCTCTGGAGCCTTTTCCCATCCTAGGTCTCTGGCATGTCCTAGAGATTGTCCCTCAAACTCTGAATCTCCCATGTTCTCCCTACATATGATCTTCCCCTCCTCTCCCCATTCCCTCTTCCCCCCAATTCCCTCCTTCCAGTGACCTCTGATGTCTGTTTTGTTTCTCCTTCTGAGAAAGATTCAAGCATCCTCCCCTGGTTCTGCCTTGCTATTTGGCTCTTTGGGTCTTTTGATTATAGCATGGTTGTCCTGTAGTTCAGGGCTAAAATCCATTTATAAGTGAGTACATAGCATGCATACCATGCATGTCCTTTTGGGTCTGGGTCACCTCACTCAGGATGATATTCTCCAGTTCTCTTTGCATGTGAAACTCATGATGTCCTTGCTTTTAATGACTGGGTAGAATTCCATTGTGCAGATAGACCACATTTTGCATTGCAATTCTGAAGAATGCTATCAAGATTTATTTTATTTTGTCATTTTGATATTGGGGATTTTTTTTTGAGACAGTGTCTCTCTATGTAGTTCAGCCTCACTTGGAGCTAATGATATAGTCCAGGCTGGCCTCAGATTCAGAGAGACCCTCCTGACGCTGCCTCCTAAGGACAGAGGGTTTTGGCATGGCTCAAAAAAACTGTTTAAGATTTATTACCCAGACACTCTCCAATATAACTGTATATAAAATTTGATGCAGAAACAAGAGCAATAAAAATCCCTTAAAATAAATCAAAATAATTATTACATGCAAATGAAGAGATTATCAATCAGAACCTGTTAAAATGTTGATACTTAAGTCTTTTTAGTGCTTCAAAGGGAAAGTATGTTAGGTGTTAATGTGCACACTAAAGAAATTTAAAGCTATTTTGAGATAAACACTAGGAATTTTCTACCATTTTATAAATTCACAATGCTGACTTTTTACAATGTTGCCTTTTGCTTACTGTTCACCCTAAACTGCTACAAATCCCACAGCAGTTGGTTACCCATATTGAGGGATATGTAACTGAGCTGTTCTGTATGTAAAAGGTAACTCTATAGTGTACAGCAGGACAAACATTTACTGTGTTGACAGCACCGGATCAGGGACAAGGCCACCAGGGGAGAAGAAACGTCTACTCCCTTTTGTAGCTTGTTCAGAGGCCTGCATAGGAGGAGAGTTGATACATTGCGTCAAATGCATGAGCATGATTATTTTTTATTATTACTACTAATAAATGTATCCACCGCACCAGGGGAGACTGTGCAAACAACCAAGTATAACCACTTAAAGGAATTACTGCAATGTTTGGAAATGTTAAAAAATGTTCAATAGGATATTTGTTCTAGAACATAAACATACACATTCAGTCTCATCAAAGGCACCTGGTCAAACATCATGGGTCTCACACAAAATGAATCCAACAGGTAGCATTAAAGCACTTTATTTTACTACAAACTCTGCTGGACGCTGTACTAAGTGGGTTATTCTATTCTGGATTCACCATAACCTAAATATTGTTGGCCCTGTTTTGCAGTTGGGGAAACAGAACGTAGAGGCTTTTAAGCTGCTGAAACTCAAGATGCGGTCCAGGAGTCACGGCAGCAGCAGCACCTGGAATCCTGTAAGGAAAGCAGAGTGATAGACTTAGTTTCCTCCCTGGGGATGGTGATGGCATTCAGCTGCACCACTCAAAATTATCTTGGTCCCTGGGGATATAAGGCTGGATCTGAAATGCGTACCCTCAGAAGCATATGGTGATGTTGCTATTTATAAATGAACAGAATAAATGGGATGGGAGCCTGTGGAGATGGCTTAGTCAGTAAAGTCCTCACCTTGTAAACATGAGGACATGAGATCAATTTCTAATACCCACATCAAGCCAGGGTGGTAGCATGTGCCTGTAATCCCACTGCTGCACACAGGAGGTCTTTGCAGCTTGCTGATCAGCCACACTAGTCTAATTGGTAGATTTCAGGTCCCAGTGAGAGATTTTGTATTTTATTATTTTTTTTAGAAGAAGCAAGGTGGGCCAGGTGGTGGCGAGACACACCTTTAATCTAAACACTTGGGGGCATAGAGGCAGGCAGATCTCTGAGCTTGAGGCCAGCCTGGTCTACAGAGTGATCTCCAAGACAGGTAGGACTTACAGAGAAACCCTGTCTCAAAAACCAATAGACCAAACCAACCTCCCCCCAGCCCTTAAGAAAACCAACAGAACAAAAACCAAGGTGGATGTCTCCTGTGGACAAATAGTTATGTACATGTGGATGTGTTCTCTCTCTCTCTCTCTCTCTCTCTCTCTCTCTCTCTCTCTCTCTCTCTGCACATAAGCATGCACACACACACAAACTCTGCACATGCACACAGAGACATATGTGCATGTGTTCTACATAGAGCACATACACATACACTCTGTACATATGCACATACTCTACAGATAGGTACACACACACACACACACATACACACACACACACACACACACCGTGTAAGACTGAAAATGGTCACTGTGCATAGCACACATGGACCCATTGCCTCTTGCACCCAATTCCCTCCCTCCCTCTGAGTCCCATGACTATTTTGTTCCCCCTTCTAAGTGAGATTCAAGCATCCTCACTTGGGCCTCCCTTCTTGTTTAACTTTGGTTCTGTTGGGTATATCATGGGTATCCTGCACTTTATGGCTAATATCCACTTAGAAGTGAGTACATACCACACATGTACTTTGGACTTTTGGGATATTAATAAACTAATTAATTAATTAATTAATTGAAGCCTTCACCAGGAGAAGGGGTTATTTCCAGTGGTTTTCACCTCCTGCCCCTTCATCCAGAGATCACCAACCTGGAAGAATGTGATTATTGTCTGTTTGGGTTCATTTTCATCTGTAGGAGGGATAAATAACCAGAGACCAAGTAGCTGTGAAATCAATGTTGCTCTTATTAAGAGATAAGTGTCTCATCATGAGAGGTCAGAAAACACCGTAAGCCAGCTTGTTAAACAAGTTAGGAACCTGAGAAATCACAGTTGATCAGTGGGACTAAAACTCACACTTGCTGGCTTGCTCTCCCGTCTGTCTTTTGGCAAGTGTTTACCCTAATCTAGATGTGATGTGAGTTCTAGTCTTCTGAATGGTACAGCCATTCAAAGCCAGAGAGAGTCCAGGCTCTGGGTCTCAATGACCTGAGACAAAGGTGATGTTCTCTGCTTCATGGTTCAGATTCAGCTGACCAACATGTTCAGTCACAGATGGGTGTGAAGTAACTCCTAACAAAATGTTCAGTTGGGTCCTCACCACGGGCAGCAGTCCACAGTGGTGCTTAACTGTCCCTACCAGTCATCAAGTGGCTGACAAAAAACGGAAAATGGAGTGGGTGGATGAATGGTGTTGACAGAGATTATGCAGTCACTGCCAGTGGGTGGTCATGCCAACAAGGACCACCACCCTTATTGCTTGGTGATGAGACATCTCTGGGAATCCATCCCCAACCAAAGCAGTCTCCACAGGGAACCTATTCCACTAGAGACTGTGTGGATGGTTCCCAGTCCCCAACCATGGGAGATAGTCCAAGGCCACCGTTGGGAGCCCTAGATAACATGGAGCCTGGGGAGTCTTGGCTCCCTCACTGTTCCCAAAGTGAGTCACACGTGTGTGAATAGAATTTGTTGATGTTTCAAAAAACTCCCCGTGAGACTGAATAACAAATTCAAAAATGAAAATCTGGCAGGGTTAGGGTCACTGAAACTTGAGGCTTGAGGAACCTTCAACAGAGAATTCCAGCTTTGGTCTTCAAGAGAGTTGGGACTGGAGAAGGTCTCTGTGCCTTCGTTTGCTATTGGCTTGGGTCTATGTGGCCAACAACTGTTTATAGAAAAGGTCCCTTTTCCATTTACGGATAAGGCATGATTTCCCTCAAGCCCCTAGATGATTTGACTCTCCAAGCACCTCCACTTTCTGATGTCTGCTTTTGAGGTGTAACATAATTCCCTCCTGAAATTTCTGGGTGTTACTCAGAGGTTCTTGCCTTACTCTTCATTACCAAATACTCTTTGGGAAGTTTTATTTACATGGCTTTGGTTAATAGTCCCCAGACTCCTGTCAATCAGCCGTGTTGGCCTGCCAGTGTGGGCCACTCTTTCATCATGGCAATCCTGTTTGGAGCTGGTCTTGCTGTTTCCTAAATCTTCTCTTCGTGTCCCCACCACCCAAACACTTCTCTCTTCACTTCACACAAAAACACCCTTGGCAATGTTTTCACAGAGTAAGCTACCTTTTTACAGAGTTTGGGAACTATTCAAGGAAAAACTTAGTCACCGTGGAGGCTTCTTTAAACTCTATCGCCCGCTCTCTGAGTTTCTAGGTAATTACTGCTAACTGCGACGCTTGTAGCCTAAGAGCTTCCTCGGGTTACCTCCTGAGGTATAACAGGCCAAGATCATTCCTGGGGTGTTAGACAGACTTTCCAAGAGAGGGAGGGGTGATCCCCTCCCCATTGAAAACAAGTCTCGAGTCTTGTTTCCAGTGAGGACAAATGACATCAGGTTGGTTCATGGACATTAACTGAGTTTTTTCCTCTCACATGTGGGCTTTGTGTCTGGGAGTGTGGAATATTTTTTAATATCTTCCCAAGTCATTTTCTGTTATTTCATGGACACTCCTGTGGCTCCAGTTGCTCTATAGCAGCAGGAGGGTCTCCCTTATGAAACATGAATTCAGACAGGCCTAATAAACATATTGTTGCTTTACCAGTGCCGACAGTAACAACATTTCTCCTCTCATTCCTCAGGCTGCCTTTCCTATTTTCACAGTAATTGATTGCCAGAAACACACAGACTTCTCATAATGAAGGACAACCCACACATACTATGTACCCTTAACACTAGGATAAGAACTTGAATTACATTTTTCCCAATAAAATAATCTCTGTGGTTTTCTTTTAATCCTAAATGTCCTTTAATTTCTTTTAGGGTTGATGGAATGCTGTATCTTGTCTTGTTGGGCAGCCTCATCTGTGGGGGTAAGAGTAAAAAGATGATCAATTAAAGCTGAAGTATTTCAGATGAAATACTCTTAGCCAATATGTCTCGGTTATTTCCCCCACCTCAGTTTAATTTTGAAAAAACAATATATATATTCTAAACTCAATCAGCAGTTGAATATAAGCCACAAAGGGCATATAGGAATGACACGCAACCAAAACACCAAGATTCAATGAATTGCTTTGATTAGTTAATTGCTTATTATTTCATTTTACATGTATAGAACAATGAGTGGCTACTGCATTCATTACTTATGAGTAATATAACACACATGTATATGTTTAAAGGTGTTGTTTTTAAATCTAAAATATGTCATTTTCAGACCATGTATAATTGGGACATTATCCAAACTCATCAATTTCTGCCTCTTAATTTGAGAATGTAATCCATTTATATTTAATGCACGGCAGTAGGTTGGGAACAATGTCTGACATTTTTCTATTTGTTTCTAAACTCACATCTTTTCATTCTTCAATTCGTCCATCACTGGTCCTTGGCCATGGGCATTTTTTAATGTACTGTTAGTGAAAGGTGTTAACTTTATTCTTTTATTTTTTTTACTACATTTTTGTTTTATTTTCTATTGTTGTAACAGGAATTACAATGAACAAATTAACATTTTCATTTATATGAGGCTAATTTGCTTAGTACTAAGTTGTTTTTCAATATTTTGCAAAATTTGTCCCTTACTCTGTGTTGGTTATTATTTTCACATATATCTATACTTCATGTTCCCCATAGCTTATATTTATAATCCCTGCTTTATGTAATTGTATTTTATGTCAAGTGGGAAAAATACTTGAATACAAAATACAATTTTTTTCTATATTCAGAGCTAACTTCAGCTGTTCTCAGTATGTATCTAAGTTTATTCAAGCTACTATGTAGTTCTCCTTTGTTTTAGCCAAAAGGTTCATTTAGTATTTCTTGAAGAACAAGTATGCCAGTTCGGGTTGCTATTTCTGTGACAAAACACCATGACTAAAAGCTGCTTGGGGAGGAAAGGGTTTATTCCACTCACAGTTCCATAGAACAGCTCATCTAAAGCTGTGAGAACAGGAACTCACACAGACAGGTACCTGGAGTCAGGAGCTGATGCAGAGGCCATGGAGGGTATTCCATACTGGCTTGCTTTCCCTGGCTTGCTCAGCCTGCTTTCTTATAGAATCCAGGGTTACTACCCACAATAGGCTGAGCTCTTGTCTACAGCCAAATATTATGAAGTCATTTCCTCAATTGAGGCTCCCTACTCTCTGATGACATAAGCTTATATCAGCTTGAAATAAAATAAGACAGCACAATGGGGTTGTTAGTAAAAATTCTCACTATCTGGTTTCTGTCTGTGCCTGGAGCTGACCCTGTGTCACAGCTCTCTATACCCAGAGCCTACTGGGAAAGAGCTAGTCTCTCAGGAGTGCTGACACACCTGAGAACACTGATAGAACCACCACTTTTGCTCAAATACCTGGCTCAAGAGGAACCCACCCGGAGCCCTCAGGACACAGGAACCAAAGAGCAGTCTGAGACAGGATCCTTCTGGTTTCTGTCTGTGCCAGGAGCTAACCACAGCTCTCAGTACCCAAATTCCTCTGGAGAGAGCAAGTCTCAAAGGAGTGCTGACACACAGGCTTATAGGAGGGTCAAGCCACTGCCAGAGACAGCAAGACCAGCTAACACCAGAGAAAACCAGATCTTGAGAGGCAAGTGCAAGAACCTAAGCAACAGAAACCAAGGCCACTTGCCATTATCAGAACCCAGTTCTCCCACCACAGCAAGTCCTGGATAGCCCAGCACACCGGAAAAGCAAGGTTGTAATTTAAAATCACATCTTATGATGATATTAGAGGATTTTAAGACAGAAATAAATAACACCTTTAAAGATATACAGAACAACACAGGAAAACAGGTAGAAGCACTTAAAGAGGAAACACAAAAATCCCTTAAAGAATTAGAGGAAAACACAATCCAACATGTGAAGGAATTGAACAAAACCATCCAGGATGTAAAAGTGGAAATATAAACAATCAAGAAAGCACAATGTGAGACAACCCTGGAGATAGAAAACCTAGGAAAGAAATCAGGAGTCACAGATGCAAGCATCACCAACAGAATACAAGAGATAGAAGAAAGAATTGTAGTGGAAGAAGATAACATACAACAGTCAAGGAAAATGAAAAACAAAAAGCTCCTAACCCAAAACATCCAGAAAATCCAGGACACAATGAGAAGATCAAATCTAAGGAAAATAGTTATAGAAGAGAGCAAAGATTCCCAACATAAAGAGCCAGTAAATACCTTCAATACAATCATAAAAGAAAACTTCCCTAACCTAAAGAAAGAGATGCCCATGAACATACAGGAAGCCTACAGAACTCCAAATAGATTGAACTAGAAAAGAAATTCCTCTCGTCACATAATAGTCAAAACACCAAATGCACAAAACAAAGAAAGAATATTAAAAGGAGTAAGTGGAAAAGGTCAAGTAACATTTCAGAGACTATGAAAGCCAGAAGATCCTGGGCAGATGTCATGTAGACCATAAGAGAACACAAATGCCAGCCTGGGCTACTATATCCAGCAAAACTCTCAATTAACATAGTTGGAGAAACCAAGACATTCCATGACAAAACCAAATTAATATACTATCTTTCCACAAATCTAGCTCTACAAAGGGTAATAGAGGGAAGGAGGGAAACTACACCCTAGAAAAGGCAAGAGAGTAATCTTCTTGCAACAAACCCAAAAGAAGATAGCCACACAAAAAAATTCCACCTCTAACAGCAAAAATAATAAGAAACAACAATCCTTGGTTCATAATATTTCTTAACATCAATGGACTCAATTCCCCCAATAAAAAGACATAAACTAACAGACTGGATATGTAAAAAAGACACAGCATTTTGCTGCATACAGGAAACACACCTCAGTGACAAAGGCAGACAATACCTCAGAGTAAAAGGCTGAAAGAATTTTTCCAAGCAAAGGGTCCCAAGAAACAAGATGATGTAGTCATTCTAATATCAAATAAAATCAACTTTCAACCAAAAGTTATCAAAAAAGACAAGGGAGGACACTTTATACTCGCCAAAGGACAAAATCCAAGATGAACTCTCAATTTAGAGTTATCTATGCTCCAAATGCAAGGGTACCCACATTCATAAAAGAAACTTACTAACACTCAAAGCACCCATTGCACCTCATACAATAATAGTGGGAGACTTCAACACCCCACTCTTATCAACGACAAATTGTGGAAACAGAAACGAAACAGAGACACAGTGAAACTAATAGAAGTTATGAACAAAATTGATCTAACAGATATCTATAGAACATTTCATCCTAAAACAAAAGAATATACCTTCTTCTCAACACCTCATGGTACCTTCTCCAAAACTGACCATATAATTGGTCACAAAACAGGCCTCAACAGATACAAGAAGATAGAAATAATCCCATGCATCCTATCAGATCACCATGGACTTCAACAACAACAAAAAAAACAACAGAAAGCCCACAAACATATGGAAACTCTACTCATTGATAACTTGGTAAGACAGAAATAAGGAAAGAAATTAAAGATTTTTTAGAATTTAATGAAAATAAAGGGACAACATACCCTAACTATGGGACACAATGAAAGCAGTGCTAAGAGGAAAACTCATAGCTCTGAGTGACTCCAGAAAGAAACTGGAGAGATCATATACTAGCAACTTGACAGCATACCAGAAAGACCTAGAACACAAAGAAGCAAATACACCCAAGAGGAGTAGACGACAGGAAATAATCAAACTCAGGGTTGAAATTAACCAAGTAGAAACAAAAAGAACTATACAAAGAATCAACAAAACCAGGAGCTGGTTCTTTAAGAAAATCAACAAGATAGATAAGCCCTTAGCCAGACTAACCAGAGGGCAGAAAGACATTATCCAAATTAACAAAATCAGAAATGAAAATGGAGACATAACAACAGAAACCGAGGAACTCCAAAATAATTATCACATCCTACTATAAAAGCCTATACTCAACAAAACTGGAAAAACTGGATGAAATGGACAATTTTCTAGACAGATATCAGGTACCAAAGTTAAATCAGGATCAGATAAACCATGCCATAGAAGCAGTCATAAAACATCTCCCAACCAAAAAAAAGCCCAGTATGGAATTCTATCAGACCTTCCTAGAAGACCTAATACCAATACTCTCCAAACTATTCCACAAAATAGAAACAGAAGAAACACTATGCAATTCTTTCTATGAAGCCACAATTACGCTTATACCTAAACCACACAAAGACTCAACAAAGAAAGAGAACTTCAGAACAATTTCCCTTATGAATATCGATGCCAAAATACTCAATAAACATCTTGTAAACCTAATATAAGAACACATAACAGTCATCCAACATGATCAAGGAGGCTTTATCCCAGGGATGCAGGGATGGTTCGATATATGGAAATCCATCAACATAATCCACTATAGAAATAAACTCAAAAAAACCCTACATGATCATCTCATTAGATACTGAGAAAGCATTTGACAAAATTCAACACCCCTTCATGATAAAAGTCTTGGAAAGATCAGGAATTCAAGGCCCATACCTAAACATAGTAAAAGCAATTTATAGCAAACCAGTAGATAACATCAAACTAAATGGAGAGAAACTTAAAGCAATCACACTAAAATCAGAGACTAGACAAGGCTGCCCACTCTCTCCCTACTTACTCAATATAGTTCTTGAGCCCTAGCCAGAGAAATCAGACAACAAAAGGAGGTCAAAGGTATACAGATTGGAAAGGAAGAAGTCAAAATATCACTATTTGCAGATGATATGATAGTATACTTAAGTTACACCAAAGAACTACTAAGCTTGATAAATTTAAGCAATGTGGCTAGATATAAGATTAACTCAAACAAATCAGTAGCCTTCCTCTACTCAAAGGATAAACAGGCTGAGAAAGAAATAAGGGAAATGACACCCTTCACAATTGTCACAAATAGCATAAAATACCTTGGTGTGACTCTAACCAAGCAAGTGAAAGATATGTATGACAAGAACTTCAAGTTTCTGAAAAAAGAAGTCAAAGAGAATCTCAAAAGATGGAAAGATCTCCCATGCTCATTGATTGGCAGGGTTAATATAGAAAAACAGCCATCTTGCTGAAAGCCACTTACAGATTCAATGCAGTCCCCATCAAAATTCCAACTCAGTTCTTCATAGACTTAAAAAGCAATTTGTAAATTCATTTGGAATAACCCAGGATCAGGAAAACTATTCTCAACAATAAAAGTACTTCTGGGGGAGTCACCATTCCCGAACCTCTAGCTGTATTACAGAGCAGTAGTTTAAAAAAAAACTACATAGTATTGGTACAGAGACAGGCAGGTAGACCAGTGGAATAGAATTGAAGATCCAGAAACGAATCCACACACCTATGGTCATTTGATCTTTGACAAAGGAGCTAAAACCATCCAGTGGAAAAAAGACAGCACTTTCAATAAATGGTGCTGGTTCAACCGGCAGTCAACATGTAGAAGAATGCACATTGACCCATTTTTATCTCCTTGCACAAAGCTCAAGTCCAAGTGGATCTTGGACCTCCACATAAAACCAGATACACTGAAACTAATAGAAAATAAAGTGGGGAAAAGCCTCAAACACATGGGCACAGGGGAAATTTTCCAGAACAAAACACAGTGGCTTATGTTCTAAGATCAATAATCAACAAATTGGACCTCATAAAATTGTAAAGCTTCTTTAAGGCGAAGGACACTATCAATAGGACAAAATGGCAACCAACAGATTGGGAAAGGATCTTTACCAATCCTACATCCAATATATGGCTAATATCTAATAGATACAAAAACTCAAGAAGTTAGACTCCAGAGAGCCAAAAAACCCTATTAAAAATGGGGTGCAGAGCTAAACAAAGAATTCTTAACTGAGGACTATCAAATGTCTGAGAATCACCTAAAGAAATGTTCAGCATCCTTAGTCATCAGGGAATTGAAAATCAAAACAACCCTGAGATTTCACCTCACACCAGTGAGAATGGCTAAGATAAAAAACTCAGGTGACAACAGATGCTGGCAAGGATTTGAAGAAAGAAGAACACTCCTCCATTGTTTGTGGGATTGCAAACTGGTCCAACCACTCTGGAAATCAGTCTGGCGGTTTCTCAGAAAAGTGGATACAGTAATACTTGAAGACCCAGCTATACCACTCCTGGGCATATACCCAAAAGATGCTCCAACATATAGCAAAGATGCATGATCCACTATGTTCATAGAAGCCTTATTTGTAATATCCAGAAGCTTGAACGAACATAGATGTCCTTCAACAGAGGAATGGATACAGAAAATGTGGTACATTTACACAATGGAATACTACTCAGCTATTAAAAATAATGACTTCATTAATTTCTAAAGCAAATGGATGGAACTAGAAAATATCATCCCGAGTCAGGTAACCTGTTCACAAAGAACACACATGTTACGCACTCACTGATAACTGAATATTAGCCCCAAAGCTCAGAATACCCAACCACACGAAGCTCAAGAAGAAGGAAGACTAAAGTGTGGATGCTTCAGTCCTTCTTAGAAGAGGAACAAATATATTTGCAGTAGGAAATATGGAGACAAAGTTTGGAGCAGACACTGAAGGAAAGGCCATCGGAGACTGCTGCACCTGGGGATCTATCCCATATACGGACACCAAACCCAGACACTATTGCAGATGCCATGAAGTACATGCTGACAGAAGCCTGATGTAGCTGTCCCCTGCAGCCTGACAAATACAGAGGTGGATGCTTGCAGCCAACCATTGAACCAAGAACAGGCTCCCAATGGAGGAGTTAGAGAAAGGGCTGAAGGACCTGAAGGTGTTTGTAACCCCATAAGAAGAACCATAATATCATCCAACCTGGCCCCCGCAGTACTCCCAGGTACTAAACGATCATCCAAAGAGTTCACAGAGATGGACCCATGGCTCCAGCCCCACATGTAGCAGAGAATGGCCTTGTAGGGCATTAGTGGGAAGAGATGCCCTTGGTCCTGTGAAGGCTCAATGCCCCAGTGTAGGGGAATGTCAGTGTGGGTGGGGAGGCAGGAATGGGTGGGTGAGCTGGGGAGCACCCTCATAGAAGCAGGGAGAGGGGGCATGTGATAGCAGGTTTCTAGTATCTGAAATGCAAATTAAAAAAAATCCAATAAAAGAAAAATTTAAAACAATTCCCTCTATTCAGGCTTGTAATATCTCATCTCCTACATTTTCAGAGTGCATTTGTTCTTAGGTTATTTTGCTGTTGTTGTTGCTGCTGTTTTTTAGCAGGAAATGGAGTTTTTGACTGACAGCCTTCTACATCAGCACATGGTCTATTGGTCTTGGTGGTTTCTAATAAATAATCTTATTGTGGACTTTCTTATGTAGCCCTGACTTTCTTTTTGTCTTGTTAAAGGGTCCCCCTGACTTGACAGAGACTGTCTGGTTTTAAATCATCTAGGTATGAAGCTCTTTCAGCTCATGGAGTTTCTACCCACCTCTTAATTAATTTATTCACTTTACATCACACTCACTGTCTTCTACCTCCTCACACAATCCTTCCCCTCCCCCTCCCCTCCCCCTCCCCTTCTCCTCTCAGACGCCGAGGCTCCCCCTGAGTATTGCCTAACCCTAGCATATCACATCTCTGCAGGGCTAGGTGCCCCCTCTTCCACTAAGGGGGAACCCTGTTGGGGAACAGCTTCACAGACAGGCAACAGCTGTAGGGAGAGCCCCTGCTCCAATTGTTGGGGGACCCACATGAAGACCAAGCTGCCCATCTGCTACATATTGGCAGGGGCCTCAGACCAGCCCATGTATGCTCTTTGGTTGGTGATTCAGTCTCTGAGAGCCCAGAAGATCCAGGTTAGCTGACTCTGTTGGTCTTTCTATGGAGTTCCTATCCCCTCTGGGTTCCTTAATCCTTCCCCAACTCTTCCATAAGTGTTCCTGAGTTCTGTCCAGGGTTGGTTGTGGGTCTCTGCATCTGTTTCAGTCATCTGGTGGGTGGAGACTCTCAGAGAACAGTAACGCTAGGCTCCTGTGTGTAAGCATAACGGAGTAGCATTAATAGTGTCAGAAACTGGTGCTTGCCCATGGGATAGGTCTCGAGTTTGGACAGTTATTAGTTGGTCATTCCCTCCATCCCTGCTTTATCTTTGCTCCTGAATTTCTTTTAGACAGGACAAACTTTTGGTATAAAGTTTTGTGGATGGGTTGGTGTCCTTATCCCTCTACTGAAGCTCCTGCCTGGCTGTAGGAGTTACCTTATTCAGGATCCATATCCCCACTGCTATGAGTCTCAGTTGAAGTCCTTCCCACAGATTCCTGGGAGCCTCCCTCACCCCATGTCTCTGGCATGTCCTAGAGATGACTCCCCACAAGCCCTGACAGCTGCATACTTCCATTCCTTCTCCCGGCCCTCTGGCCCTCTCTCCTATCTCTCCACATACCCTCTTCTGCCTCCCCATTCCCCTCTCCAACCCCTCTGCAACACAGTTCCCTCCTTCCATGTGCCCCCTATGACTCCTTTATTCCCCCTTCTAAGTAAGATTCAAGCATCTTCACTTGGGCCTTCTTGTTTAGCTTCTTTGAGTCTATGGACTGTAGTGTGGGTATCCTGTACTTTATGGCTAACATCCTCATACCATGTACATACCATGAATGTCCAGCAATGGAGGAGTGCTCCCCTTGCTCCACATCCTCACCAGCATGTGCTGTCACTTGAGTTTTTTTTGATCTTAGAAATTCTAATGGGTATAAAGTGGAATCTCAAGGTCAGTTTGGTTCATATTTCTCTGATGACTAAGGACTGGAACATTTCTTTAAGTGCTTCTCCGCCATTCAATATTCCTCTGCTGAGAATTCTGTTTTGCTCTGTACCCCATTTTTAAATTGGGTTATTTGGGTTGCTGGTGTGCAACTTCTTGAGTTCTATATGTATTTTGGATATTAGCCCCCTGTCAGATGTAGGGTTGGTGAACATCTTTCCCATTTCATAAGCTGCTGCTTTGTCCTATTGACAGTGTCCTTTGCCTTACAGGAACTTTTCTGTTTCATGAGGCCCCACCTATCAATTGTTGATCTTAGAGCTTGAGCCATTGGTGTTCTGGTCAGGAAATTCTCTCCTGTGCCAGTGTATTCAATGCTATTTCCAATTTTCTTTTCTGTTATATTTACTGCATATGGTTTTATGTTGAGGTCTTTGATCCACTTGGACTTGAGTTTCATGTAGAGTGAAAATATTTCTTTAAGTGCTACAAGTTCTACTTGTAGTCTTCTACATGCAGACATCCAGTTAGACCAGCTTCATTTGTTGAAGATGCTTTCTTTTTTCCATGGTGTGGTTTTAGCTTTAACAAAAATCAAGTGTCCATAGGTGTGTGGCTTTATTTCTGGGTCTTCGATTTGATCCCATTGGTTAACCTGCCTGTTTCTATACCAATACAGTGCAGATTTTATTACCATTGCTCTGTAATACAGCTTGAGATCAGGGTTAGTGATACCCAGAAGTTCTGTTATGATTCAGGATTGTTTTATCTATCCTGGGATTTTTGTTTTTCCATATGAAGTTGAGAATTTCCCTTTCAAAGTCTGTAAAAAAAATTGTGTTGGAATTTTGATGGGAATTGCACTGAATCTGTAGCTTGCTTTTGCTGAGATGGCCATTTTCACTTTGTTAATGCTGCCTATTCATGAGCATGGGTGATCTCTCCATCTTTGGATGTTTTCTGCAATTTCTTTTTTCAGAGACTTAAAGTTACTGTCATACAGGTGTTTCATTTGCTTGGTTAAAGTTACTATTGTGTATTAAATGGCTATTGTGAAGGGTGTTGTTTCACAGATTTCTTTCTTGACCTGACTAACATTTGTATAAAGGAAGGTTATTGATTTTTTAAATTAATTTTCTATCCAGCCACTTTGCCAAAGTTGTTTATCAGTTGTAGGAACTCTCTGATAGAATTTTGGGATTTGCTTATGTATAATATCATATCATCTGTGAACAATGATATTTTGCCTTCTTTTTTCCATATGTATCCTCCCTTGATCTCCTTTAGTTGTCTTATTGCTTTCGCTGGAATTTCAAGTACTATATTGAATAGCTAAGGAGAGAGTAGGCAGCCTCGTCTTGTCCCTGATTTTAGTGGAGTTGCCTTCAGTGTCTCTCCATTTAATTTAATTTGATGTTGGCTATTGGTTTGATGTATATTGCCTTTATTACATTTAGGTACAAGCCCTGTATCCCTGATCTCTCCAAGATTTTGAACATGAAGGGGTATTGGATTTTGTAAGGATTTTCAGCATCTATTGAGATGGTCATGTGGGTCTTTTCTCTCAGTCTCTTTATATGGTATGTCCCATGGATGGATTTTCATATATTTATCTATCCCTGCATCCCTGGGATAAAGCCTAACTTGATCATGATGAATGATGCTTTGGATATGTTCTGAGATTTAGTTTTCAAATATTTTATTGAGTATTTTTGCATCAAATGTTCATAGGAGAAATTGGCCAGAAATGTTCTTTCTTGTCAAGTCTTTTGTTAAGGTATCAGGATAACTGTGGCCTCATAGAATGAGTTCGTCAGTGTTCTTCTATTTTGTGGAATAGTTTGAGAAGTATAGGTCTTAGCTCTTCTTTGAAAGTCTGATAGAATTCTGTGCTAAAACCATCTGGCCCTGAACTTCTTTTGGTTGGGAAACTTTTAATACTGCTTCTATTTCCTCAGGTGTTATAGGACAGGTTAGATAGTTTACCTGATCTTGATTTAACTTTGGTAAGTGGTATCTGTCAAGAACAATCTTTCATTTTATTTAGATTTTCCAATTTTGTGGAATACAGGCTTATGAAGTAAAACTTAATTATTTTTAAAATTTCATCAGTGTTTGTTGTTGTGTATCCCTTTTCATTTCTGATATTGTTAATTTGCATATTGTCTCTTTGTCTTTAAGTTAGTTTGACTAAGAGTTTGTCTGTCTTCTTGATTTTCTCGAAGAACCAGCTCTTGGTTTTGTTGATTCTTTGTATTTTGTCTTTTTGTTTCTAATTGATTGATTTCAGCCTTAAGTTTCATTATTTCCTGTCATCTGTAGCTCTTAGGTGTGTTTGCTTCTTCTTTTATTCCCTAGAGCTTCCAGATGTGCTGTTAAATTACTATTATAAAATCTCACTAATTTCTTTATGAAGGCACTTAGTGTTATGTTCCTCTTAGCACTGTTTTCTTTGTGTCCCATAAATTCAAGTATTTTGTGCCTTCATTTTCATTGAATTCTAGAAAATCTTTTACTTATTTCTTTGTTTCTTCTTTGACCCTATGGTCATTAAGTAGAGGCTTGTTCAGTTTTCATGAGATCATAGGCTTTTTGTTATTTCCGATGATGTTGAAGTCCAGCTTTGAGCTTGCTTTTTAACTGAGTATATGGTCAGTTTGGGAGAAGGTTCCATAAGGTGCTGAAAAGAAAGTATAATTTTTTTGTATTTGGATGGAAGGATCTGTTGGGTCCATTTGGTTCATAATATCTGTGAGTTCCATTTTTTTCTGTTTAGTTTCTGTCTGGATGGCTTGTCCATTGGTACGATCAGGGTATTGAAATTCCCCATTGTTATAATGTTGGGCTCAATGTGTGATTTAACATTCAGTAATGTTTCTTCAGATTGTGTCTGTCCTTGTATTTAGGGCATCAGTGTTCAGAATTGAGAAGTCATTGTGGTATGTTTTTCTTTTGATGAGTAAAAAGTGTCCTTCCCCATCTTTTTTTTTTTTATTAATTTTGGTTGAAAGTCTATTTTATTAGGTATCAGAATAGCTTCTTCATCTTGTTTCTGGGTCCATTTTCTTGGAAACCCTTTTTCTGGACCATTACTCTGAGGTGGTGTTTATCTTTGCTGTAGAGGTGTGTTTCTTGTATGCAGCAAAATAATGGATCCTGTTTATGTATCCAGTCTGTTAGTCTGTGTCTTTTTATTGGTGAATTGAGTCCATTGATCTTGAGAGATATTAATTATCAATGAGTGTTAGTTCCTGTTATTTTGATGTTGGTGATGTTTTGTGTGTGTGTGTGTGTGTGTGTGTGTGTGTGTGTGTGTGTGTGTGTGTGTGTTTCTCTTCTTTGCATTTTGCTGGCGTGGAATTATCTATTTCTTGTGTTTTCTTAGGTGCTGTTATCCTGCTTGTGATGGGATTTTCCTTCTGCTATCTTCTGTAGAGATGGATTAGTGGAAAAATATTGTTTAAATTTAGTTTTGTCATGGATATCTTGTTTTTTATGTCTATGATGATTAAAATTTTGCTGGGTATTGTAGTCTGGGCGGCCATCTGTGGTCTCTTAGGGTCTGTGAGACATTTGTCCAGGACCTTTTGACTTTTACAGTCTGTGTTGTGAAGTCAGGTATAATTTTGATAAATCTGCCTCTATATTTTTCTTGGCTTTTTTCCTTTGCAGCTTTTAGTATTCTTTCTTTGTTCTGTACATTTAGTGTTTTGAGTAGTATATGGGGGGAAGTTTTTATTTTCTGGTTCAATCTATTTGGTGTTCTGTAAGCTTCTTGTATGCTTATGATTTTCTCTTTCTTTAGGTTAGGGGAGATTTCTTCTATGATTATCTTGAAGATATTCTCTGTGTCTTTGAGCTGGGAATCTTACCTTCTATTCTTATTGTTCACAGGTTTGGTCTTTTCATAGTGTCCCAAATTTCATAGATGTTTCGTGTTAGAAACTTTTTGATTTGGTGTTTTCTTTGAATGATATATCCATTTCTCCTATAATATCTTCTATGCCTGAGATTTTCTTTCCCATGTCTTGTATTCTGTTGGTGACGTTTGGGTCTTTAGTTTCTGTTCTCTTTCTTAGGTTTTCTGTCTCAGGGGTTGCCTCCATATGTGTTTTCTTTATTGCTTCTATTTCCCCTTTTCGGGTTTTGAACAGTTTTATTCATTTCCTTCACCTGTTTGATTATATTTTCCTCTATTCCATTTTGGAATTTATTTATTTCTTCTTTAAATGCCTCTATTGTCTTCATAAGATGAGATTTAAGGTCATAGTTGTGCTCTTCATGTGTGTTAGGATATCCAGGGCTTGCTGTAGTAGGAAAACTGAGTTCTGATGGTGCCATATTGCACTGGCGTTTGTTCTTTATGTCCTTGTGCTTGCATTTAGCCACCTAGTTATCTCTGGTTTGGCTGACCTGGTAGTTCCTGGTAGTAGCAGGCCTCTGGGACTAGTTGTCCCAGATGGCAGATGGACTCCTAGGAGGCAGGCAGAGCTGTGGCCTGGGGTGTGGTGTGCAGATCTGAGAATTGAAGGTAGAGGTGTGGACCAGAAGATGAAGCACAGACATGACAGGGTAGATCTAATGGCTTGCTTGCCAGGGGCATAGCAAGCAGGGCACTGGGGCATGGGTGTCTTATTTGCTTGTCCTGGGTGGCAGCAGGCCTCCTGGAAGGTGGACAGAGCTGTGGCCTAGGAAGTGGACTGAAGATCTGAGATTCTCATTCAGCTTCTTATACGTGCAGATTAATGATTGTTAATAAATGTGAGATGTTTCTAACTATTCCTTTATAAGTGGTTCTCACTCTGTGGGTTGTGGTCCCTATAGTAAATATCTATCTCTAAAATGTTTCCACTGTGATTTATAACAGTAGCAAAATAATAGTTATCAAGTAGCAACAAATTAATTTTATGATTGGAGGGGGTATCACCATAGCATGAGGACTGCATTAAAGGGTTGCACTATTAGGAAGGTTGAGAACCTCTGGTCTAGATATTATTTTGTTTCTCTCTTGCCATCTGGGACTTTTATCATATGTATCTTGGTACATGGTTTTCCTGTGAATACCTTGTTTGTGGTTCTAGCTCACAGAGGCTTGTTCTCTGTCTCTCTGTCACTCTGCCTCTGTCTGTCTCTGTCTGTCTCTGTCTCTGTCTCTCTGTCTGTCTGTGTCTGTGTCTGTGTCTCTGTCTCTCTAGCTCTGTCTCTGTCTCTCTGTCTCTGTCTCTCTGTCTCTGTCTCTCTGTCTGTCTGTGTCTGTCTGTGTCTGTGTCTGTGTCTCTGTCTCTCTAGCTCTGTCTCTGTCTCTCTGTCTGTCTCTCTGTCTGTCTCTCTGTCTGTCTCTCTCTCTCTCTCTCTCTCTCTCTCTCTCTCTCTCTCTCTCTCTCTCTCTTTTCATCCCCCAGACTGGGCAATGTCAATTGATTCTTGACTCTTCTTTATCTTCATAATCTGATTCTAAGGGTGTATAGTGATTATTTAATTTCTCTTACAATTTTCAACTTGCTCTTTATATTTCTATTTCTTCAGTGATATTTTCTAGCTAATAAGATGGCATGTGTATCCTTTCTTTTGTTCTTCAGCTTCAGCTTTCTTTTCAAAGAACTTCCTAAGCTCTTCAATGTAAAGCCTTTATGTAGTAAGAAAGTTGGGCTTTCTTTTGGTCACTTTCTTACCTCTTCTTGATTTACTCGTGTGTGTTAATATTGGGGGTGGGTCAGAAATTCTCACAATCATATTCTGCCATCTCTGTATGATTGTCATTGTTATCAAGGAGCATTTTGTTGGTTTAGCAACTTTTTTGAATGAGTTCTGGAAAGCGTATATCTATCACATTTGGCAGTCAAGGGTTCGACTTGGTTTGCTGAATGATCTGCTAGTAATTGGGCAGCTACAATTATTGGGTTGCTGAGGGCTTCTGCGGATTTTAAGCAGCTTTCAACACTCAAACAAGCACTTTTGCAACTCTACCTTGGTCCAAACTTCCCACTTTCACAAAGCCTCATGTTAGCCAGGAAAACAATTTAGAGCCTTTACATTTTCTTAGCATGCATACAGCACTGGAATGTTAAAGGCTTTATATGTGCATGGCCTCCTGGATCTCAAGGAACATATCAGTGCTTTGCAAAGCTCTCTACAGACATTTATTCTCCAACTTTTATTCTTAAGCACTTTCCTTGACCTCTTGCTTATTATAACTTCTACCCATTTCTTAAGAGGCAGGTCCCATTAGACAATTGCATTTGTGTTTTTGTTTTCTTCCCCCACCCCAGGCATCTTAGGAATGAAGCTGTTCATTCATATTGAATGAGCTCAGATTTAGGTAATACAGAGACAGCCTTACAAGTGGGGTCTTCCAGGAAACCACTAGACAGAGGAAAAAAAATCAGAATTCTCTGGGAATGAGGTTTTGAAAGCTCTCCAGTCCCATTATTTCCCATACAGTGGTCAGCAGATTGCTGGTTTTCACTGTGATTATGGGCTGTAAGTCTTCAAAGACCATGGCGTCAAGAAAGGGGAAATTGGACAGTGACAAGCTAAAATACTACAAATACCCTTGTTGCTGCTGAAATTCAGTCATTTTCTTCTTTTCAAATAAATGTTCTTAATTTTATAAGGCTTTAGTTAATTCTAGTTTTGAAAGGATTGATTCTGATTTTTTTAATCAGTAATATTATTTCTCATAGGGAAGAAAAGAGTTTGGGAAGTCAGGTCTATCAGTTACTCTAATGTGACTATGCCATTTGATCTTCAGAAAAAACATGTGTCACTCAAAGATGCTGGTATGTTCATAAGTGACTATAAAATGTAATGTCAAAAAGGTATAAATGACAGCTGTATATTTCATGTCTACTCACTCCTAAGTATATAAGGATTTTTAATCAATGTCTCAAATAGTTACACTAGGACAGGAGTTACTGATCAATGTGAAAACACACAGTCATTTCTATTACACATCTTCTATTTATAAGCTCCTTTTACTTCATTTTCAGGTATGGCTTATCCTTTTTTATTGGGCTTTCAGAACTTTTCTTTGCAGAGAGCATTATCCCTGCTTAATGTCTGTTCCTCTCCTCTGTTCTTCAATACTTAAATTGGATTTGTAATTTTTAGGCTACAGTTCTGGGCAGCCAAGTATAATCAAGTCAGGTGGATCTAGGGGCATCTATGATGTCTTGTGTTAAGAGTTATCACACATAACGCAACTGGTTGTGATTTTTCAATGACTGTTTATACTACCAATATAGCTTACATGTGGGAGAGAGGATCTGGAAAGAAGATGAACCAGGAAGAAAGTCAGATCTCAGGTGAACTATCCAGGTACTTGTAGGTTGATGTCATTATGCAGGTGAAGGCAGGCACAAGATAAAATGAGGTCTGTCATTGGACAAGAAGGAACAGAGGTGGAAATAGAGGTTTTAGAAGGAAAGGGAGAAGCAGAAGGAGCAGAGAGAAACACGGAGGCAGATGCAAATGATCCATCACCATGCTCAACATAGATACAGGTTATGAATATTTCTTAAGGGATGGATTCCTATAGGTCAATTTAACTTATCTAGGTGGGTGGTTTATATCCTTATCAATTGGTTGTGAGTTTATTGTGTGGATGTATTGTGAATTGAGAATTTAACATATAAACCCGATTGTTGTTGAGTCTTGATTTCACTGGGTAGATGGAACCAGAGAGTTCACGGCTAGCAGAGAGCTGCTGGGAGAGATACTAATCATTGTGTTTTTTAAATGGGTGGTTAGGCTATAGACCCATTCCAGAGTTATATTGACTAGTGCAGGATAAAGGGTTCAGGCATTTTTTAATATTTACCGTAACAGGTGGCAAACCAATGTGTTAGGCAAGGATTCACTGAAAATTGAAGATTTTCACCCTGAGAAAGTTGTATTTTCTAAGTAAGAGGAGGCCAGCACCATGTTGACTCACGTGATGTTGTAAGCACAGGAACCTTAAACCAAAGAAACACAGAGGCAGCCTGCTTACCGGCTCTAGGTCCCCTGCTGTGAAAAGTCCAGGCTACCCTGAACACAGAAAGTTAGATATTAGAAGCTGCCTGCTTCTTTAGCAAAAGTTGTTTGGGAAATGATTTAATTTAGGTTTGGTTTATTTGTTTTAAAGATGGTATAAAGATATAATGCTTTATTAAATCTTTCAGGATACCTATATTCTCTTAACGTGGGCTCCACAGGAATTTAGAGTTAAAATCCTAGTTAGACAAGCTTGCATGTTAGTCACTACTCCAAGTAGACAGTGGTGACATTTGCCAGTTATAAAAGTTATTTTAAAAAAGTCTGTATACCAGGCAGAGAGAATACAGACATATGTTATAGAAGTTATTAATAAATAAAAGTCTGAGGTTGCAGGTAGAGAACTTAACAGATAGATGTATTTTGGGCTAAAATCCTAGATTGACAAATTGCTTACTTCTTATCAGTATTGGTATCAATAAAAGTGTGATTAAATTGCTTTATGAATTATCCTGCTAATGCCAAATGGTTCATCAATGCCAGCTAGCAAGGGTTTGTACTTATTTTTAAAATTACCATAGCAGGAGGCTCATATTCTCTTAACATGGGCTCCATGGGGATTTTGGGTTGATTTCCTGACATGACTGATTAAAAAGGTCTACCAGGCTCATACAAGTTTGTTTAGTTTACTTCAGGTTTTTAAATTGTTTTAATTTTCATACTGGGTGTGATTTTGAGTCTCGTGGTTATACTATTTCTCTGGGAGAGAGTGCAAGATACAAGCTTTTCTGGTTACAGACTAAAGAACATGCTATTTTGGGAGAAAGCTTTTGTCTCTGTGTTTTTAAAAAGTGTGGTTATGCTCTGGACACCTTCCAGAGTTATACTGATCAGATTTGATAGAGGTAGACCTCCTGAAAAACTAGATTCAAAAGAATCAAACAAGAAGATATCTTGATGATGCTGAACTTTTGTTCTGAGATTTACGTATTGCAGGAGGTACAGCTTTGGTGAAGCTCGTCACCAGAATGCTGAAGTGGCCTGCTTGGATTCCTGATCTCAGGGACTTTCAGCAGGGCCCAGTCAGGACAGACATCAGACTACAACAATCATTGGGTAGCCTTCTTTAGGCCGAACAAATCCCCCATTATTCATCCCCCCAGGATATCTTAATGCCCATGTACAGCTTGAAGAAGGTATTGAAGAGACATCACCCCAATTCCCTAAACTTTGGGAGGCTGAAAATGTTTATTCTAAGGTTGTCTTCCTAGAGAATTTAGAAATGGTCATCATTTAACAGGAAGGAATTACCTCAAACTGATTGTACAGCCATAATCTCATTTGGTAGAAATCCATATATTTGTTATAGGCTAAAGTTACATATTTTTTACATTGGTACAGAATTTATTTGATTCAAATTTAAGATTCTCTTTGTATGAATTTCTTATCAATTTAATATTGAAATGAATAGTTACTCTCATATATAGGCATTTGTACCTATACAACACATTTAAGTATATAAGGCTTATACCCAGTTCTTTACTGCTATTAAAAAACTTATCTGAGATGATTAAAAATATGAGTTATGGGCCAGGTAGCAAATTCATGGCTCTAAGTTTATTGTTAGAGTGCTTTCAAGATAATTTATTAAGGTAGTTAATGGACAACAGTCCAGATTACTTACATATTTAGATGGTTTTCAAGAACGTCAGAAATCCACAAAATGTGACATTCATTGTTATTTATCATTTGTTGAGACATGTGTGCTCCTCATAGCTCCCCTTTGGTGGATTTCAAGAAGAAATTGAGCATTTCCACCTCCAGGTGAGGTAATATATTGTGGCTAGGTAGCCACTGTGCAGAAATTGCCTATTTCATCTACAGACAAACTATTGTCCAGAAAAGGACACAGTGCAGAACAGTCAACTGATCACCTTTGCTAAGCCAGAATGATCAGTCCTTCATAATTCTGTGTTTCAAAAGTCTGTCAGATGATCCTAGGCCGGAAGGCTGAAGACTTACTCTCACAGGGAACTGTGAAAGTAGGCAATTGTTTCCTCAGCCTGTCTCGATTCAGGAAGCTGTGTCAAGCTTCCTGTATTTTCAGAAAATATTGGTCATTCTCAGATTTCTGATGGGGTTGAAACGAGTTATAGTCTCATAGCCTATTCAGGCTGTTTAACTTTGAGAAGGCATATTTACTTGGATAGTTATCAGATAGTATCCAAGCTAGCCAGGACATAACATGGATTTTAAGGCTTTTTTAAGGTGGAATAGATAACCAAATATTCTGTTTAACTGATAAAACGTTGAACTGGATGTTAGATATATTTTATACTTTATAAATTACAAATGATAATAGTTGTGCTCAGCTTATGTTTGAGAGAAAGTTTTTTTTTTTAAATTAGACAGAAAGGGTGAAGTGTAGGTTGATGTCATTATGCAAGTGAAGACAGATACAAGATAAAACAAGGCCTGTCATTGGATGAGAAGGGAGGCAGGAACAGAGGTTTTAGAAGGAGAGGGAGAAGCAAAAAGGAACAGAGAGGCAACATGGAGGCAGACGTAAGTGATCCATCGCCATGCATTCTACATAAATACAGTTTGTTATGAATATTTCTTAAGGGGTGGATTTCTATAGGTCAATTTATCTTATCCAGGCGGGCAGTTTATATCTTTATCAGTTGGTTGTGAGTTTGTTGTGTGGATGTATCATGGATTGAGAATTTAACACATAAATCTGATTATTGGGTTCCTGTTGGTTGAGTCTTGATTTTACCAGGTAGCTGGAACCAGAGAGTTCGGGCTAGTAGAGAGTCACCAGGAGAGATACTAACCAGAGACAATTTATGGTTAGTTTCATGTGGCCCTCTGGTGCCGGAACTGACTCAAGGGACCAGCGTGGCAAGGAGCCAGACTGGAATGGCTCACGGACTACCTGGCGGCAGCATGGAGCTACTGAGATAGAAGTACCCTGCAGTGCCATGTAGCCCTACAGGTGCTGGCACTACCATGGGACACAAGGTTCAGGTATTTTTTAAATATCTTCCGCAACAGGTACTAAGGGTTCTAAGCATGAGTATAGGGGTGCAGAATATAATAGTTTGAACCAGAGATAGGGATTTTCATACTAGGTGGATTGGAATTTTTGATATCTGAAACTGAAGAACATTTGCTGACTTAAGAATGTCTGGGAGAATGAGAAATTAGCAAAGATTCTATCTGCAAACAGTTAAGAACAACTTAAATGTGCCCTAGAAGAATAAATGAGCTTTCTCTTGTAACTGGGCCCACGTTTATAATCAACTGACTGTAGAAAGGCAAGGGGCTCATCACGGGTGGGAACTGAAGACAACGTACAAGAGTGAGAACAGCCATTGGAAAACAAAATAAAAAAGAACAAAAGGACTCCAGAACTAAAATTATGAAGGAGGATGTAGTATGAACGGCTTTATGGGCTGCTGGTGGGAATGTGAGTTAGTGTAGGCCCTATGGCAAACAATATGGAAATTCCTCAGAAAACCAAAAATATTAAATGATAATCCACACTACCACCAGCATGGCACCGGTGGACAGGCCAGTCTGTCCTCAGCCCAGCAGACTCTCTGACTCAGAGCTCCAAAATCTCTCCACGTGGCTCGCTAAGTTCCCACTGTGGGCTATGGCTGGCTGGGGTGCCCTGCCACTGTATCTTTCACTAGAACCCAGTTGAGCTGAATGAAGGAAAACACCACACAATCTTAGTTTAGAATCAACAGGTAACACAATTGCTGGGCACAGAAACAAGCGTCCTAATTTTGTAAGCTATTCTATCTGAAATTCTGAGGTGCTGGATCCAATTCACTGCCTAAATGGGGGTGGGGAAGTGGGGGTGGTGGGGGCCCTCTGGCTACCTACAGTGTGGCTCCATGCTCTCTCCTATCCAAAAGGAAGTACCCTTCCCCTGTCTCCCCTCTTCCTCTCTCCAACCCAGAAGTCCTCCTACTGGCCCAGTGAGTGGTCCCTTGAAATCTTTATTCATTAGGGGAAAGTTCTGCCACGACATATATCTAAAGGGCCCTAAATCACACTCCACAAAGACAACCACATGTATTCATGTGTGTGCTGCACTGTTCACATCCAAGAAGCCATGGGCTCAGCTTGGGTGCTCATCATTGGATGGGTGGGTGGATGGATGAATGGATGGGTGGGTGGATGGATGGATGGATGGGTGGATGGATGGATACAGGAGAGGCAGCACACACACACACACACACACACACACACACACACACACACACACACACACACCAAAAGCACTGCTTAACACTATAATGAGAAATTTCAGTGATTTGTGGGAATGGTCTGAAACTGGAGATCATGTTAAGTGACAGAAGCCTGACCCAGGAAGCAAAGTTTCACATGTTTTTCTTATATAGGATTTTTAAAAGGTTTGAAATCAGAAGTGTCAGTGATTGGGAAGTAATCCAGTGGGAGGGGACAAACAGCACCAGAACACTTAATTCACATGTACCAAAATACTAAAATGAAACAAATGGTTTTGTATAATTAATATATAAGTTAGTTGCTATGGTTTGAATCAGGTTGGAATACAATTATGACCAAGGCAACTCTTATAAGGATAACATTTAAATGAATCTGGCTTACAGGTTCAGAAGTTCAGTATAATACCATCAAGGGGGGGAACATATCCAGGCAGGCATGGTGCAAGAGGTGCAGGAGATGAAGTTCTACATCTTCATCTGAAGGCTGCTAGGAGAATACTGGTTTCCAGGCAACTAGGATGAGGGTCTTAAAGCCTACACCCACAGTGACACACCTACTCTAACATGGCCACACCTACTCCAATATGGCCACATCTTCTAATAGTGACACTTCCTAAACTGAGCATTTACAAATCATCAGAGTAGTCTACCTTGAATTTATATGAATTTATATTTTGAAACAAAAGAGTCTCAGCTCTTCCCCTGGGTCACTGTGTTGAAGCACTTGAGTGCATCTGTTTCTCTAGAGCCAGTCAGTATTCATGCATCTCCTTACTCAGAGCCCATGCATCTCCTTACTCAGAGCCCATGCATCTCCTTACTCAGGAGCACTCATGCATCTCCTTACTCAGGAGCACTCATGCATCTCTTTACTTAGTCTACTGGGTTGCCAAAATGTGTATGAGAATGAACCACAGAGGAGACTACATGGTGTTAGTGAAACAGTTACACTCAGATCTTATAGGATATTGCACAGTTTCAGTGAAAGGGTTACACTTGGAACTTAAATAACTTGAGTGGTTTCAATGCCATTCCTCCCCTATTGAAAAAAAGTAAGAGGGTCTTGTTACCCCCAGCTTACACTGATCAAAGGGCATGGTCCTCAAGGCATCTGGCAGAGGAGAACTCCATGTCACAGCTCTTGTAGACATAGAACCCCAGATATGGTTGAAGAAGATGAGCAGAGAAGTCAAAAGATGAAATATCCCATTCCATACTTTGTTCCAAAAAAGAACACGCTGTCCTCTTTAGAAAGAAGGATGATTGAAAAAGAGGTTCAGCCAATGGCCAACTGCATTAGAGCAAGGCCAAAGCCAAACTGGACATCTCTACCCTCCACAGAGCCCTGCCAAGCCACAGAGCCATCTTGGCCCATCTTCACAGAGGCGCTTCAACTATGCATGGAGTTGCATTAAACAGACTAAATGCCAGTCCACGTTTTCTGTAATTCAGTTCAATCCAAGCCACATTTATCAGTGCTCTACATGGCATGCCTGTGCTAACTGCACGGAGATGAATGAGGGCTGGTCCATGAATCATTTGGTCCACATTTTGGTGAGAAATATAATATGCTATGTATGCGCTATGCCAGATTTGAGATATATTAAGAACTATAGTCATATTAAGAACTATAGTCATGTTGTATTTGTCTATATGCCTCCAATATATAGGACCTCACATGTAGTACATACCTGCATGAGGCCTCACATGCAGCAGATCCCTCATCAAAATTAAATAACAGGTGTTTATAAGCCAGCATTATGCTTAGTCACCATTGTCAGCTTGCCTTGGTTTAGAATTACTAAGGGACATAGCTCATCTCTATGAGGATGTCTTCAGAGAGGTTAGCTCTGAATGTGAACTATCGCATGGGCTGGAGAATGGGACAGGAAACAAAGAGGAGGAAAGTAGAAATCTGAATGTGGCCATGCATCCCCTTGGCTTTCTAATTTGTGCAGCTATGAGCAAGTTCCCTCCACCATCCATACTGCTGGGAGAGAGTACCCTCAAGCCACAAGCCAATCTCTCCACCAAGTGTACCCTCAAGCCACGAGTCAACAGAGATGAGAAAAGGAACTATGAGGACCCAGAGCAAAGGAACTTGAGATCACTCTGCCAAGGGACATCTAGGAGGTATCTATTAAGATTGGGCTTGGGGCTTAGACATATAAGTCAAAACTGAGCTTAGTAGGAAAAAGGGTTGAGATTAAAATTAGTAAAGATAGGCAGGTAAGTAACCTGGCTTAACTAAAGTAAAATAATATTTTTCCTCATGCATAATTTATGCCAGACATTTCCTATATGACTTAAATTTATAGTGCTGTATGTAGGAGCCTGCAGATACATAAGACTAGGCCCAGTCCCTGGATGACAGCATGGCCACTGAGTGTCAGGCAGGAACCATGAGTACCTGGTTCTAAAGTGTTCATTGAAAGAGAAAATTTGTGTCTGGTCCTGAGAGGTTTCATTAGGAGCATGGCAAGGACTGGCCTGTTTTCAGCTAGATAGAAAGATGATGGGAAAATGGAGGCCTTCTCTTGATATTCCTCTAGACAGACCCAAATGTCAACTTGGAAAACACAAGTCTGGGGTTCTCTGATTAGGAAATAATTCACTGTAAATTTATAAATTTTCAAGAGAATTAATTAATTTGTGTGTGTGTGTGTGTGTGTGTGTGTGTATGTGTGTGTGTGTAGTGTACATGTACACAATGTAAGAGCAGTGCCTGTGGCGGCCAGAAGAAGCTGTTCAATTGTCTAAAGCTGGATTTACAGGCAGATGTGAGCTTCCTCGATTTGGGTGTTGGCAAAT
Organism: Rattus norvegicus; assembly: GCF_021556685.1. NCBI lineage: Eukaryota > Metazoa > Chordata > Mammalia > Rodentia > Muridae > Rattus > Rattus norvegicus. The sequence goes on along the minus strand of NC_141537.1, from coordinate 182,871,160 downwards.
CAACTCAGGTCCTCTGTAAGACAGTAGGCACTCTGAATTATTGAGCAATCTTTCCAGTTCTGTAAATCTATATTTGTATATTCTTTATAATAAATACACTATCCAGGTACATACATAAGAGACATGTAGCCAACTACATGGAGAGGATTCTTGATTTCTGGGGGTTTGTTTGCTTTGTTTTGTTTTCAGATTCTAAATTTTTGGTTTAATTTGAAAACAATTTGTGGCCGAGGTCTAGGAAAAAGAATATTGGTTATGAGCAAGCTAACAGGATACTTATGAACAACAGAAATTAATAAATTTGATTCACATGAAGCAATATGGATAAGTCTGTCAGAATGTATTATTAAGTTTAAAAATCAGGTCGGAAGAGAATGATATAGTTCAAAAACTATGTAAAATATAATGTATATATGTAACATAGTATAAAAGACATAAAATATGTAGATGTGTGAATATGCAAGGAAATTAGATAAATCAAATTAGTCTATAATTATACATGTTTTCTGTGTTGACATATCATGAATATACTTATGGACATATTTGGTACTTGAATTTTCACTGTCAGAGTTTGTCCTGCACTCTAAAACAATTATTGCAGATGTCTGTGTGGTATGACATCCTAAGGAAAATAAGTTATGGAATGGCAGTCAAATGACAATTCTTCATGCCATTCTATGGTATACTGCAGTTATTTTTATTGAATTTATGCTTGCCAATATACCTTGTGTAGTTATGTAGACTTTATGTAGTTACATATGGCAATGTTTAAATGTTATCTACTGGGTTTTGTCAATTTTTTCCTTATTTTTTTAAATTTTAGTTAAAATTTCCTCTAAGATAATTGCAAAACTTGCCATGTTTTGTTTTTCTGATTTTCATTTCATGTTCAATTATTTTTTTTCTTTTAGATGTTTCTACCTCACACATGATAGAAGACATTTTCAACATGCAAATCATACTTTAATATATATTTTATGCTTGTGATATTTGATAGAGTTGTTTTTATTTTAATAAACTCATTTTCCTATTTACAATCTTTTATTTTACATCAAATGTCTTTTCTATGCTGGCCACTATTAAATGATAAGAGCAGATAATATTTTTGATCTTAGTGTAAAGGCAGTGAAGTGATAGATGTGCTGGACTATTACTATACATTGTTATATTTCTAAAAATCACCCCGTTAACACTTTTCTGCTTTAAAAATAAGTGTCATTAGGCATTTTTACCCTTAATTAGTTCCCTCAAAATATCAGGACTAACTCAATTTTCTTCTTCCTCTTCTAAAATGTGGGAAGAAGGTTGGAACTCTGAAAGAGTCCTCTGTCTTATCATTGTATTTTTTTGAGATTATAATATAATTAAATTATTTCCTCCTTTCAAATGTTTCCATATACTTGCTTGCAAATTCATAGCCCCTTTTTCCATTAATTGTTGCTGCTGCTGTTGTTGTTGTTGTGTGTCTGTCTGTGTGTGTGTTTGTGTATGTGTGTATGCACATACATGCATGAGTGTGCATGTGTGTTATACATTATTTATATTTGTTACACACACACACACACACACACACACACACACTCCTAAATACAACCTGCTCTATCTGTATAATGTTTTCTATGTTTCTAGGGCTGACCATTGTTCTTGAATAATTGGTTGCTATACACTGTCCTGGGAAGGATGATTAATCCAACCCTCAGCATTCCCTAGTTGCCTGCAAATTTTGAGCAGGGCTCTTCTCCTCATCCACTCTGGCATATCTATTATTCTTATCTCATGTTTAGGCTGTCATGTTGGTAAGACTTTATGGGTGTAGCTTCTGAAAATACTAGCAGACAAACTCATTGATCCTCTGTCTCTAACATTCTTTCTACCCTCTCTTCCACAATATTCCCTAAGTCTTATGTGTGGGAGTGTTTTCTATCTATTGGAACTGGGTCTCACAACTCTGCATTTTAATTCACTTTGATTTTCTGTAATGGTTCCCATCTGTTGCAAAGAGAAGTCTCCTTAATGAAGGGCTAGATGCTGGAGAAGAAAGTGGAAGATCTGGCCAGTAGTGAGGGTGCAGTGTTAATGAGCTGCATGGTGATTTGAGTGCTCTTTTGGAAATTTTTTCATTTCCATTTTGGCTAAAAATAATACATGTGTATTTGTGGAATACAGCATGCATATTTTTATTGCATTGGATTGAGTTAATAAATCTATCACTTTGACAATATATCTTTTTGTGGTAAGAATATCAGAATCTATGTCAGCCATCTTTAATCCCTCACTATATTATTATACTCTGTGTCCACACACAGAGATATGCCACATAGATGGTTTTCTTTACCTTCCTTCATTTTTCCTTTTTAAAAGCTTCACATGGCCCATGTGTTGGGCTCCATTTTCCATCCCACAGCTCTGCCTGCATTTCTCAAGCCCTCTTGGGTACCAGGGATGCCAAGTAAGTCCCACCCTATTCCCTGTGCCCACCAAATCCCCTTAAAGCACACCCAACATCTGTAAACTGCACCCATCCCCTGGGTTCCATATTCTGTTCACAACTCAGCAGAAAACCAGACCCCACACCAGTTCTAGGAAGCCCAAAGACAATGTTGGCACCTAAAACCACAGATGTCATGAGAAGAAGAAGAGGAGGAGAAGGAGAAAGAGGAGGAGAAGGAGGAGGAGGAGGAAGAAGAGGAGGAAGAAGAAGAGGAGGAGGAAGAAGAGGAGGAGGAGGAAGAGGAGGAGGAGGAAGAGGAGGAGGAGGAGCAGGAGGAGGAGGAGGAAGAGGAGGAGGAGGAGGAAGCCACCATAGGAAATCCATTGGAGACAGATACCCTCTTGGACCTGATGACTCACTTGCTACCAGAACCCCAGGCTACTCCATCTAAAAGACCAAAGAGGAAACAGAAACCAAGGAAAACTACAAACAAACAACCCAACTATAACAATAAAACAAACAACACCAGAGCCTCCAAACCCCACCCATCTAACAAATATAAACTCAGAAATCAGCACTTGAACATATAATAAACCCAAAACCCAGATGACAAGAGGCATGTGTACAAACACAGTCAACAATAGCCAGGACAATATGGCACCTCCAGACCCAGCTATTCCTACTACAGCAAGTCCTGGATATTCCAACATAGCCTAAGCACAAGAAAATAACCTTCAGTCCAATCTTATGAAAATGATAGAGGACTTGAAAGAAAAGAATGAAAGAAAAGAAATATGGGTGAATACAAACAAACAAGTGAAGGAAATTAATAAAATTGTTCAAGACCTGGAAATGGAAATAGAAATAATGAAGAGAACACAAACTAAGGGAAGTCTGGAGATGGAAAACCCAGGAAAGAGAACAGGAACTACAGACTCAAGCATCATCAACAGAACACAAGACATGGAAGAGAGAATCTGAAAATAAAATAGAAGAAATTGATACATAGGTCAAACAAAATGTTAAATCTATCTTAAAAGTTCCTGACAAAACATCCAGGAGGTTTGGGACACTATGAAAAGACCAAAATTAAGAATAGCAGGAATAGAAGAAGGAGAAGATTCCCAGCTCAAAGGCCCAGAAAGTATCTTCAACAAAATCATAGAAGAAAAACTTCCCTAACCAAAAGAAACAGAGGGCCATAAACATACAAGATGCTAACAGAACACCAAATAGATTGGACCAGAGAAAGAAAATCCTCCCACCATATACTACTCAAAACACTGCATATACAGAACAAAGAAAGAATATTAAAAGCTGCAATGGGAAAAGGCAAAGTAAAATATAAAGTCAGACCTATCAGAATTACATTTGACTTCTCAACATAGACTGTAATATCAGAAGGTCCTGGACAGATGTCTCATAGACCCTAAGAGACCACAGATGTTAGTCCAGACTACTATACCTAGCAAAACTTTTATTCATCATAGGTAGAGAAACCAAGATACTCCATGACAAAACCAAATTTAAACAATATCTTCCTACTAATCTGTTCCTAGAAAGGATAAAGTTCCAGCACAAGGGAGGGTAACAACACCCAAGGAAACACAAGAAATAGATAATTCCACAGCAGCAAAGTTCAAAGAAGAGAAACACACACACACACACACACACACACACACACACACACACACACACTAATACCACCAATATCAAAATAACAGGAAACAAAGAGAATAATATAAACAATCAATGAAACAAAATTGGTTCTTTGAGAAAAATTAACAAGATAGACAAGTCTTTAGCCAAACTAAAACTAGAGAGAGAGAGAATATCCAAATTAACAAAATCAGAAACAAACAGCATATACTTAGGAAATCCAAAGCATCATTAAATCTTACTTCAAAAGCCTGCACTCTTCAAATCTGGACAATTTTTCTCAATAAATACCACTTACCAAAGTTATATCAAGATCAGATAAATAATCTAAGCATATTTATAACCTCTAAGGAAATAGAAGCAGACATTAAAACTCTCCCAACCAAAAAAGGCCAGGACTTGATGGTTTTAGTGTAGGACTCTATCAGACTTTCACATAGCAGCTAATAACAACACTCCTCAAATTATTATACAAAATGGAAACAGAAGGAACATGGTCAAATACATTTTATGAGACCACAATCATCCTGATAACTAAATCACACAAAGTCTTAATACAACAAAGAGGATTACAGACCAACTTTTCTCATGAGCATTGGTTCAAAAGTATTCAATGAAATATTTCCAAACTGAATCCAAGAAAACATCAATGAGATTATTCATCATGATCAAGTAGGCATTACCCCAGAGATGCAGGGATGCTTCAAAATACGAAAATATGTCAATGTAATTAATCTGTCATATAAACAATCTGAAAGAAAAAAACTGACATGATTCATCTCATTAGATGCTGAAAAGCCTTACAACATCCAACACCCCTTCATATTAAAAGTCTTGGAAAGACCAGGGATACAAGGGTCATACCAAAACATAATGAAGGCAATATACAGCAAGCCATAGCCAATATCAAATTAAATGGAGACAAAAGCAATTTCACTAAAATCAGGCATAAGACAATGCTGTCCACTCTCTTCATATCTATTCTATACAGTAGTTAAAGTTTTAGCTAAAGCAATAAGACAAATAAAGGAGATCAAAAAGATAAAAATTGTAGAAGTCATAATATCATTCTTTGTAGATGATATAATAGTATACATAAGTGACCCCACAATTCTACCAAGAACTCCTGTATCTGATAGCTAAAAGATCCTTACCAATAAAAGAACTTCTGGAGGTATCACAATCCCTGGTTTCAAGCTATACTACAGAGCAATAGTAATCAAAACTGCATGGTATCAATATAGAAGCAAACAGGATGATCAATGGAATTGAATTGAAGACTCAGGGGTAAATTTACATACCTATGAACACTTTATTTTTGACAAAGAATGAAAAAGGAAAGTATCTTTAACAAAGGTGCTGATCTAACTGGATGTCTGTATATAGAAGAATGCAAATAGACCCATATTTATCACCCTGCACAAAACTCAAGTCCAAGTGGATCAAAAATCTGACATAAAATCAGATGCACTAACCCTGGTAGAAGAGAAAGAGGACAATAACCTTGAATGCTTTGGCACAGGAGACAGTTTCCTAAACAAGCACCAATAAAGCAGACACTAAGATCTACAACTGATAAGTGAGACCTCATGAAACTGAAAAGCAAAGAACAATAGGACAAAACAGCAGCCTGCAGATTGGGAAACGATTTTCACCAACCACACATCTGACAGAGGGGTGATATCCAAAGTATATAAGGAACTCAAGAAATTAGACATCAAACCAAATAACCCAATTTAATATAGGGCACAGAGCTAAGCAGAGATTTCTCAACAGAGGAATCTCTAATGGGAGAGAAGCTCTTAAAGAAATGCTCAACATCCTTAGCCATAAGGTAAATGTAAATCAAAACAACTCTGAGATACCATCGTATACCTCTCAGAATGGCTAAGACCAAAAACTCAAGGGACAGCTCATGCTGACAAGGATGTGGAGCAAGGGGAACACTCCTCCATTCCTAGTTCAAGTGCAAACTTGTATAGCTACTTTGGAAATCAATTTGGGAGTTGTTTTTTTTTTTCAGAAAACTGGGAATAGATCTACCTCAAGACCCAGCTATACCCCTCTTGGGTATATACCCAAAGCATGTTCTATCATACGACAAGGACACTCGCTCAGCTATGTTCATAGCAGCTTTATCCGTAATAACCAGAAACTGGAAACAACTTAGATGTCCCTCAACTGAAGAATGGATAATGAAAGCGTGGTACATTTGCACAATGGAGTACTACTCAGCTATTAAAAGGATGACATTATGAAATCTACAGGCAAGTGGATGGAACTAGAAAAGGTCATTCTGGGTGAGGTCACCCTGACCTGGAAAGATAAAGATGGTAGGCACTCACTTATAAGTGGGTATTAGTCACCAAGCACACAGTAACCATGCTACAATCCAAGGAACCTGAGTAACAAGGAGGCCCCAGGGAAGTGAATCTCACTGAGAAGGGGAAATAGAAAAGACATTGTGGGTGGGGACAGGGTCCCTGAATGGGGGAGAGGGTGGGTTTGGAAATGCGAAGTATGAGGTCCTGGGAGGATGGAGTGAAAATGTACTATTTATAGATCGTGGGCAGGAGGTGGGCCTCTCTGAGATGAGCTAGAAACTAAAGGCAATAGAAGCTCCCTGGAATCTTGAGGGTAACTCTACCTAAGACTCTTAGCAATAGGGGATACTGAGCCTGAACCGACCATCTCTAGCACTCAGGCAAGACTTCCAATGGAGAAACTGGGACACTACTCCAGCCACAAAACCTTTGACCTACAATTTGTCCAGCCCACTAGATGTTTAGGGGTAAAGATGGAGCAGAAATAGAGGAAATGGTGAACCAATGACTGCTCCCTCTTGAGATTCACATTATGAGAGGGAAACCACACCTGACACTGTTAACGATATTCTGCTATACTTGTAGACAGGAGTCTAGCATACCTGACATCAGAAAGCCTACACCAAACAGTTAGTGGAAACAGATGCAGAGACCCACAGTCAAACATTAGGTAGAGCTTGGCGAATCCTGTGGAAGAGGAGGACGAAGGATTGAAGGAGACAGAGGGGTCAAGGACACCATAAGAAAGTCTACAGAATCAACTAACCTGGGCCCATAGGGTCTCACAGAGACTGAACCGCCAACCAGAGAGCATGTGACTGACCTAGGTCCTCTGCACAGCTTGGTCTTCATGAGGAACTCCTAACAGCAGGAACAGTAGCTGTCTCTGACTCTGTTGCCTGCCTTTAGAACCCTTTCCCCCTACTGGGCTGCCTCCTCTAGCCTCAATGGGAGAAGAAGCTAGTCTCATCCCAACATGATATGCCAAGGCAGGTTGATATCCATGGGAGGCTTCCCTTTTCTGAAGAGAAAGGGAGGAGTGGATAAGGCCGGGGTGGGGTTGGGTGGTAGAATTGGGAGGAGAGGAGTGAGGGAAAACTATGGACAGGATGTAAAGTTAATTAATTAATTAAGAGAAAGAAACCTTCACATGTGAGGTTAGGCAGTAACTGTCTTTTCAGGGATGGCTTATTTCCTTAGAATCATGTCCTCCAATGATAGACATGATAGACATCTCCCTTAAAAGTACTCACTTAAAAGTGGATATTAGTATAGTATATATAGTATATAGTATACAGTAGACAGACAGTAGATAGTAAATAGTATATACTAGTACATAGTATATAATAGTATATAGTGTAGTATATATAGTATATAGTAGTACATAGTATATAATAGTATATAGTGTAGTATACATAGTATATAGTGGTATATAGTATATAGTCGTATATAGTGTAGTATATATAATATATATTAGTATGTAGTATGTACCATATAGTGTATAGTATACAATATAGTATATGTTGCCTGTATAGTATACAGTGTATAGTGTGCTGCTCTGTGTAGTTGCCCCATTTTCTTTGTCCACTTGTCTGTTGGCTCTCAGGTTGTCTTTTGCTGAGCTGCTGTGAAGGACTCCGGAATAAACTTCCTGGAGCAGAGGCAGCAGCTGCACATGTATGGAAGTAGGATTGCCGGCTTCTGTGACCATTCAGTTTTCATGGGAGGAGACTTTCCAGCATTTTGCATTATGACTATGCTAGCTTGCCTTCCCACTAGCCATACACAGGAGTGATTCACACTCACAGCATCACTGTGTGTGTGTGTGCGTGTGTGTGTGCGCGTGCGTGCGTGCGTGTGCACATGTGTGTGCGTCTGTGTGTGCGTGTGCATGTGCGTGTGTAGGGGAACAGTCACATGCCACAATATATGTGTGGAACTGAGAGAACAGTCTGTGGTTTCAGACCTCACCCTCTACCTTATCTGAAACAAACGTCTTTGTTGTTCTCCATGGCACACAACCTAACTGGCCCCAAATGACCAAAGATCCTCCTGCCTGTGCCTCTTATCCCATCCCATAAGAGGTCAGAGATTGCAAACACATATTACTGTGTCCAACTGTACACTGGTTCTTGGGATTCAAACTTAGAGGGCTCACATTGAAAACGAGCCGTTTACTCGTCAAGCCACCTCCTCACCACACACCTCTCCATAACAGCCTCTCTTGTGGGCATGATGCAATTTGTTTGTTTGTTCGTTTGAGACAGAATCTCTCTATGTGACCTTGGCTGTCCTGTAACTTACCCGGTAGAACTGGCTGGCCTCAAACTCACAGACTTCTGCCCGCCTCCGCCTCCGCCTCCGCCTCCGCCTCCGCCTCCGCCTCCGCCTCCGCCTCCGCCTCCGCCTCCGCCTCCGCCTCCGCCTCCGCCTCCGCCTCCGCCTCCGCCTCCGCCTCCGCCTCCGCCTCCGCCTCCGCCTCCGCCTCCGCCTCCGCCTCCGCCTCCGCCTCCGCCTCCGCCTCCGCCTCGAGTATTGAGATTGAAGGTGAGTGTACCACAATGCCCAGCTTTCTGTGATTTAATTGTGAGTGTGATATTTAGTCAGCATCTCCTTGCTAACTGGAGATGCTGAACACTGATTGTAGGTATCTTTCAGTCATTTCTCTTTTGTGAGAATGACCATTTGCTGTGGAGAAATCACTTTCTGTATTTTCCTATCATTGACACTATTCATTGTTTTGTTTTGTTGTTGCTGGTGGTTTTTTGTTTTTTGTTTTTTGTTTTGTTGTTGGTTGTTTTTTTTTTGTTTTTTTGGTCATGCACAAAACAATTCAATTTGTTGTAATTACACTGACTTTTATTTGTTGTTTTTTGTTTTATTGATTGACACAGGGTTTCTCAGTGTAGCCCTGGCTGTCCTGGAACTCTCTGTGTAAATGAGGCTGGCCTCAAACACAGAGACCCCCCTTGCCTCTGCCTCCTGAGTGCTGAGATTAAAGGTGTGTGCCACCATGATGGATTTTGTAATTAAAACTTCTCATTTCATAAAAAAAATGTATAAACTTTTTATATTTAATATATGTATAGCAAGGCATGAAGCAGGTATGTAAACATGTGAGACAGGATAGATATAAGGGCATCTTGACATGGGCACTCGGTGGTTGGAGGAAAGTGTCTTCTTTGAAAAATGGCACCAGGGAGGCTGAATATCTATTTGAAGAAGAAGGAAATTGTACCTCTCTCTCATACCATGTATAAAGTCAACTGAAACTCCATAAAATTCTTCAGAGTAAGGCCAGGAGCTGTAAAGCTTCTAGGGATAAAAAAAAAAAAAAAAAAAAAAAAAAAACCTGTCAGGCTCTGGCATAGCCAGTTCTGTCCTGGATATAACTTTATTTTATTTTTAGAGAGCATCTATTTTTATTTTATGTGCATGAATACTTTATGAATATTTTGCCTGAATGTATGCAGGATATGCATGTGCAATGCCTGCAGAAGCCAGGAAAGGGCATCGGATCTCCTAGGATTGGAGTTACGGATGGTTGTAAACTGACGTGGGTGCTGGGAATTGAAGCCAGGTCTCCTGCAACAGTAGCAAGCGCATATTGATTGCCCAGCCATCTCTCTAGTCCTGGCATTAGAACTCTAAAGGCACAGGGAATGAATGCAACACGGTGATGTCCCTTTTCAAAGGGTAGCCTAGGAAAGAGCAGGCATTTAAAGTCTACATCCTTAAACAGGCTTTATCCTCCGAGAGCTGGACTTGCTGCTGCTAAATATCACTTTGGAAAGACGGGCTGCACCCTGTGCTTATCTTTGCGCATTGGCTCCAAGGTTTGAACGCTCAACGCTCTAGTCACCCTGCAGGGGACTCCTGCCTTCTGCCTGCAGAGTGGGCTTTGGATTTGCTCACTCATGGAATTAGTGTTGTTCCTGATTCCCACCTTCAGCTTACCATGAAACCAACTTTGTCTCTTCATCTCAGCAATTTCCAAAGAAGCTCTTCATCAGAGTTCTTGGAGAGCCTCAACGATCATTAAAACACAGATAATTAGAAGTCACTGTAGGTGAAGAAATGAGGAATCTCTTAAAATATAATTACAGTGGTGTAGTGACCCACCTCTGACCAGACCTTTCCCGCAGGTAAATATCTGTGTTCTAGTTACTTCTCAAACCATTTGTCTTTTCTCAGAAATGGTTTTCAGTTTGCGTTTATATTCTTTTAAGGAAAGAGAAAAGAACACCCAAAATCCTCTATTTCCATAAAAGCCAGCTACTAACGTCATCTCCCTATATTTCATACTGCTCCAATGTCATGCTGGTAACGAACACACCGTTAATCTGACACCCTTTAAAAACCACACCTGGCAGAGATCAGCACACAAGCTGGGTAAGAAACAGTGGTTGCAAAGTCTTAGATGCTAAGTAATTAAAAAAAAAAAAAAAGCTTGTGGTGGCATACAACTTTAATGTCAGCTTTTGTTGGATGTGTGGATCTCTATGAGTTCAAGGCCAGTCAGCGCTACATAGTTCTGTGAGAGTCTGTCTCGAAACAAAAGTAAGAACAAATAAACACCCTCCTAATCTCCAGAGGGATAATGGATGTCTCCATCTCCAGAGCAATGGGATTACAAGTAGATACCACCATGTCTTGCTTTTGACATGGGTCCTGAGCATCAACGTAGGACTCCCTGCTTATTACAATGTCTTCTAGCCCCTCTCTGTTGGTTTCCCACTTAGAACCTTCAGGGACTAACATCTCACTCAGAATGTAGCGGCTGGCAATATGTTTATTCAGCTGACTGCTCCAGAAGTTTTATTGTATCTGCAAACATCACTTAACAAATATCCGAAGGTTGCTATGGCCTCCCATAGCAATGACCCCTCAGGGAAGAACAGTGGTAATTAAAGTAGGAGGTTTAGGGAAAAAAAAACCATTTAATAAAAAAAGAATGATCATTTTACCGAGAGGACTGTGTGTATTCTGCCAGTAAGGAAGGGCTGTCATTTAATTTAATTTACTCTCATTAACATCTCTGGAGTTTTGTGTTCGAATAGAAAATGTAGTAGAAGTGGAAATTGCTGCAAATCTAGAAGCCGGAAGGGTAACATCTTCAGAGTCCCACTTAGAACCCCAGGCATCCCTGAGGCTGGGAGCAGAGTGGCCACGTTCATGGGTCTTGGTGTGTGAAGACATTAGAACTTCAGTGGTCTGTGTCTTATTCTTTCTGATTCCAGGGACTTGATATTATATATGCGATCAAAAACATATGAATCCAGAAGCTCACCCATTCCAAGTGGTAACTAGATTTCCCAGTGAAATACGCCCAGAATAAATATCTTATTGCTCAACACATTCCTCAAAACATCTTCAGAGGCTTTTAAAACCGTATTCCAAGCCCTTGATGCAAAAGCTGGCAGAGTGTTGAAAATCGTTCAGTAGAACGAAGTTCCTACCCATAATCCTGTCTCAGAACCCAGAGCTCCTGGGCATAGGTATTTCCATTCTGTGGTCTTCATTCATCAGGGTAGCTGGTTATTTTTAACATTATTTTGGAAAGTTAAGTGAAGTATTTAAAGTAGTGCTACAATTAACCTCTTCCTCCATCAACCTTCTTTTAATCGTCATATTACATGTGTTTGAGAAGAAAAAAAATACTAAATATTGTCCCCCTTTTTCTTCAGGAGAATTTGATACAAAGGCTCCTTTTGGCCATCACTCTCGTCAGATAGAGCTCCTTGATGTTGTGCACTCGGCAATGAGCGTTCTGTGGCTCCCAGCCTACCGCTCTGCCAAGAGCTGTTCTGTTATTACTCCACTGCCAGAGAGATTTCCTGAGCATCTTATTTTATGCCTGCCCATCTTGGCTCACAACTAGTTTTTGATGACCTTCATTAGGTGTGTAATAATAAGCCCCAACTTAATGCACTCCAGGAACCAGACATACCAGGAACCAGGACTTGGTATGATTATGCTGCACTTAGCCGTTGCTTCTGAGCAGAAATGCAAGAGAATTACTAAAGTACATTGTAGGTTTCCTGGGTGTGACACAGCAACAACATACTAACAAAGTCTCGGGCTTGGACTTGTAGAATGCAAAAATTCAAGAGAGCACGTGAGATGCTAGGTAGTCCTGTGGTCATTCTACAGATGGAAACGGAGTCTCCCCTACACCACAGAACTTCTGCATGAGTTACAGGAGAGTCGCCTTGAATGGTCTGTTGTCTCTGATACTAGTGGATTGTCTGCACATGGTCTGATTGCTTTAGAATTTGGCTCTTTAATGTCCCTCTAACATGCATGTGCTGCAGGCTGGGCCTCAGGCCTGTCTCAATGACTGGGAGGTGGGTGGAGCCTACGTGGAAGGGAGTTAGACCCTTGGAAAGACCCTAACCCCACCCCCTCCACCCTCTCTGCTTCCTGACAGCGAGGAAGCAAACCACTTTATTCCACTGTACACTATATGATATAGTATTTCTCTGCACACCACATTCTCAAACCAACAGGGCAGAGTGGGAATGTACCAGAGTCCCAGAAGCTGCAACCCCTAGCAAGACTTCCCTCTTTCAGTTGGTTTATGACAATTACCTAAACACACTGCCTCTGGGACATTTGTTCTAAAACTGCTCTGGATAAAACTCTGGTGCAAAAGTTTCTGGAAGAGCTTTCCCAAAGGAGCAAAATAATTATTCTTTTAGTGCTACACCATGTGTTTTCCCAGCATGCATCTGAGTTCTGTTCTGCTTTCTTACGTTGGCTATGCTTGTAGAAAATATCTGTATAAAATCATGCCCTCTGATAACCCATTTTAGGCATTGTCACAGTAGAAAAAATATTTTTGTTTTATTTTGTTCAGTACAACACTTTTCACCAAAAATATTAATTTCATTCTAGCCCTTGGGGTAAAGAGTGAAGAGACAGCCTACATAGTGGGAAAGAGTTTTTGTCACCCATTCATTAGATAGGCGGTGACCATCTGGCATATATAAACACCTGAGAAACATTACTGCCCCAGTTGTCAAATAGACAAATAGGCAAGTACATTTATCAAACAATTTTTAATTTAACTTAATTTAATTTTTATGCATACAATTTCCCCCTTGCATTTATGTCTGTGTACCATCTATATGACTAGTGCCCACAGATGCCACGGGAGAGCATTGAATCCCCTGGGACTGAAGCTACAGATGGTTTTAAGCTACCCCAAGGGTGTGTGAATTGAACTGGGTCTTCTGAGAGATCAGCTAACTGCAAATCTACCTCTCCAACCCCAACACAAACAAAATTTAGAATAAGAATACAAATGACTATTAAATATTAAAATATTTAGCATCTTTAGCTGTTGGAGAAATGAAATGACTTTGAGATTCCACATCGTCACAGACAGAATGGCTATCAGCAAAGGAAAAAGGAAAAAAGTTATCCATCTCAGGCAGAAATGCATCACCACCAAAGACATAACTTCCATATGTCCCTGCTGTACCACTCCTGGGTACATTCCCAAAGGAATCTAAGTCAATGTCCCATAGAAATGCATGTCCACATGTCTTGTGACCAAGGTGAGGAAGCAGCTCAGAGGCCCACCAGTGCGCAGAGAAAGAACAAGGTAGCATTTACACGCAATCGAGTTTTATTCAGTCTCAAGAAAGAATGAACTTTCTGGAAAATAGGCGGAAGTGGAGATCATCACGTTAAGCAAAAGAAGCCATTCTTGAGAAGCAAATACCACATGCTTTCTCTCGCATATGGAATCTACATGTAAAATATATACATCTGTGGCACGGGAGAGGAAGGAAATGTGTAGGCAAATGAAGGAAGCAGAGGAGGTTGGTAAGGGGGCTAGGCAAACATGAGTGCTTTCTCCATAGTTGGATTCTAAGTTGGTCCACATCTACATCCATGTACACAGAACATAAAAGTGGGATGGATAATTGGTGAAGAAATTAAAGACAAGCATAACCTCACAAGGCATTAAAATTCCTCATAGGGTCTTAGTCCTCCTTTATCAACACTGAGGGAGCTGCTCCAGCACTTGGTATGAAGAGGCAGAAAGATCAAAAGTTTGGGGTCAGCTTGGGTTACACAGTAAGACATTGTCTCATTCATATATATCTATATATATATCTATATATATATATACACATACATACATACATAAAGAGACCTGGGAGGTGAGAGACTCTCAGGACTCAAAGGGAAGGACCTTAGATGAAATACCCAACAGTGGGGAGAGGGACTTGTAGAGTCAACCTCCAGTAGGAAGACAGAGCATCAAGTGGAGGGATAAGGTTGCCATCCCACAGTCTAAAACTCTGACCCAGAATTGTTCCTGTCTAAAAGAACTGCAGTGACAAAAGTGGAGAAGAGACTGAGGGAAAGGCTGTCTGGTGACAGGCCCAAATTGGGATCCATTTCAAGGGGAGGCTCCAAGGCCTGACACTATTACTGATGCTTTGGTGTGCTTACAAATAGGAGCCTCGCATGGCTGCCCTCAGAGAAGTCCAACAAGCTGCTGACTGGGTCAGAAGCAGATATTTACACCCAACCAATGAACTGAAGACAGGGAGTCTTGTGGTTGAATTAGGGAACAGCTGGAAGAAGTTGAGGAGGGGAAGCCCATAGAGCATTCTCAACTAAGCTGGATCCCCGAGATCCCTCAGACACTGAGCCACCAACCAGGCAGCATACACCAGCTGAGATGACATATATAGCAGAGGACAGCCTGGTCTGGCCTCAGTGAGAGAAGATGCATCTAACCCTTGGGAGACTTGAGGCCCCAGGGAGTGGGGAGGCTTGATAGGGTCGGGTGGGGCAGGGTGGGGACATCCTCTTGGAGATGTGGGAAGAGGAATGGGATGAGGAACTATAAGAGGGTGGACTGGGAGGGGGATAATGACTAGATTTGTAAAAAAAAATTAAAGATAATTTAAAAAAAAAACATGCAGAGAATTGTTATCTCTCTGTCTTTAAGAGCCCGATATTTGGTTACCATCAACTTTTTTTTTTCATAAAATCACATTTAATTTTGTCTCATACCTCAGAGGTACAGCCAGTGTCAAAAGATGTGTTCTCCTTGGTGAGTTACCACACATCTCTTTATTTTATAGTCTGCTGTTTCTTTGTTTGGCTATTGAGACGAATCAAGTTTTTAACCAATCTAACTGTCTTTGCAAGAGGAGAATAATCTACTTTAAATGCTAATTAGACCCTCTTTACTCTATAATGTTTGTCCATATTATATTATATTATATTGTATTATATCATATTATACCAATTCACTATGTTACTTATACTCTGAATTCTTGGGCACAGGTGTAAAAGGTTTTGCTTTCTTATTGGATATGTTATGCAAAAGTCTTATGCTGCGTAGATGTCACTGCTATTTCTGTAGAAGATGCTTTCAATACCTCTTTGAGAGGCTGTGGTACTAGAATGTTGTTAACCTGAGGTTCTGTATTTACACATATAAGGTCACACTTCTCTGCACCAGGAGTGACATGAACTGTTCCATTCCGTTTGTTTCTCATTCATTTTGCTTAGGAACAGAAATAAGACAAACCCCGAGATTTGTCTGGTATATTACTACTAAAAGGTTGAGTCTTTAATTTTAGAGGTGCCTCCTGTGTAGAAATAAAATGGGGCCAGAGCTACACATCAGGATGGATTCATAACTAGTGACACAGAAAAGCACCCAAGTCGTTTTCATTAATCATGTAAAGTGAGTGCCAAGGCTGTGCATGCCTGCTCACAATCTAAAATCTTATATAAATATATGTGCAAGTTAAGCGCGGCCCTTGGGCACCTGACTAAGTGCCAAAGTGTGCCTTGGGCTACAGAATTGAGCTCAGAATTCACTGTTGCTACCTCTGTGGACCATTTTGGTGCCTTTTCTCTTCTGGGGTTGGCGCTGCTCTAAAATATGCACTTGTAATTTGATCTATTTGAGACAGCCAATCAACAAAGGGGCAAAAGAAAGCAAATTGTTTTGAGCTTATTTATTCTACTTCGATTTTTTATTAAGGTCAATTTTAAATGCCTTCATTTGATAATCATTGCATGAGTAGAAGGCAAAAGGAGGTGGACAAGTTCCCTCAAATTTCAGGTTTTTCAGAGGAAAGTTTACTTTCCAAAATGGTTGGCCTTGTGAATGTAAAGCTGAGCCCCATTTATTCCCTGATCACCTACTTGGCAAACTCTGCTAGCTGGTTCCCAAGTCCCTGGAAGAACGCCTATGAAAACACTTGAAATTGATTTTTCAGTTTCTGCGCCAAAGATCATGCATTAGAGTCATAAAGGGGACTCTCCGACAGTCAATCAAAACCCATTGTCCTTAAGCTCTGCCCTCTGTTCTGTCATTTTTAGCTAAGGTGTTTCCAGATCCATACCAGCTTGGCTCCAATTATTCTGGAGAAGCTGGTTTAAGACAAGGTTCTCCAGAAACAGTGCTGTCTCAAGAGCATAATACGAAAAAACAAAAAAAAGAGGAAGCAAGCAACACTGAGCAAATGAACCAATGAGAGCATCAATAGGGAGACTGTTGCTATGGAGTCAGAAGCTTTGAGAGCATCAGTGTAAGGACTGTTGCTATGGGGAGCATTAGTGTAAGGACTGTTGCTATAGAGTCTGAAGCTTTGAGAGCATCAGTGTAAGGACTGTTGCTATGGGGAGCATTAGTGTAGAGACTGTTGCTATGGAGTCAGACGCTTTGAGAGCATCAGTGTAAGGACTGTTGCTATGGGGAGCATTAGCATAAGGACTGTTGCTATGGAGTCTGAAGCTTTGAGAGCATCAGTGTAAGGACTGTTGCTATGGGGAGCATTAGTGTAGAGACTGTTGCTATGGAGTCAGAAGCTTTGAGAGCATCAGTGTAAGGACTGTTGCTATGGGGAGCATTAGCATAAGGACTGTTGCTATGGAGTCTGAAGCTTTGAGAGCATCAGTGTAAGGACTGTTGCTATGGGGAGCATTAGTGTAGAGACTGTTGCTATGGAGTCAGAAGCTTTGAGAGCATCAGTGTAAGGACTGTTGCTATGGGGAGCATTAGTGTAAGGACTGTTGCTATGGAGTCTGAAGCTCTGAGAGCATCAGTGCAGGGACTGTTGCTATGGAGTCTGAAGGTCTGTTCACTTCCACAAGCTGTGACTTTATCGTGGCCTTACTGCACAAGAAAGCGATGCATCAGATGGATTCATTCTTAGAAAAGACATTTCTCATGAACTTCATATAAGCCCTGGATTGGAGCAAGAAAAGACTAGTGGAAAGTATCCAATACTCTCAGATTATACCAGATTCCCATCCAGGGAAGCAAACGGGACCAACTAGAGACTGCTGTGGAAATTGACAGAGGGGAGTGCTATTGTTTGAAGGCTTTGTGGGTAAGCAATATTTCAGACTGACCTGAAGAAACATCAAGGAGCTTTTCTGGGCTGATAATGCAGGAGTAGACAGAACCGGAAGCCGAGCATCTTGGGAGGCTTTGACCTAGTCATGCAACCTTAAGACAAAGCTATTGAGGGCTGTGTGTGTGTGTGTGTGTGTGTGTGTGTGTGTGTGTGTGTGTGTGTGTGTGTGTGTGTGTGTAGGAGGGGGGCATTGAGTGCAGACTGATGAGCTGTCTGGAGCCCTCATCCTACCTGGCACTGCATAGCGCCAGAGGTGCTGCCTTTTGAGAGTAGCCTTGCCACAGTTGGGATCTAGTGTTGAAAGTCTCCTGTGTTGAAAATGCGGTCTTTACCTACTTTGTGACATTGAGAGTTAGAAGAAACTTTACAAGGTGAGGCCTTATGGGACATGTTTAGATCATTGGAGACTGACAGTTAATCAAAACCCATTGTCCTCAAGCTCTGCCCTCTCTGTCCTACCATTTTAAACTAAGGTGTTTCTGGATCCATACCAGATGGCTGCAATCATTCAGGAGAAGCAACAGTCCCCACACTGATGCGCTCAGAACTTCAGATTCCATAGCAACAGTCTCCGTGATCTAACCATTGAGCTTCCCTAATAGAAGATTTAGAGCCTCAGCTCTTTCCCCTTTCAACCTTTTTTATTCTGGCCTTATGTAAGACGTTTAGTTGCTATGTGGGCCTGTAGCAATAATTTTTATTCATAATTTCTGGCGTCTTGGTTCCTGCCCAATGCTTTACATTCCTGAATGAAACACACACACACACACACACACACACACACACACACACACACACACATTTACATTCACACACACACACTCACACACACATTCACATTCACACACACACTCACACACATTCACATTCACACACATACACACACATTCACATTCACACACACACTCACACACTCACATACACATTCACATTCACATTCATACACACACACTCACACACTCACACATTCATATACACACACTCACACATTCACATACACACATACACACACATTCACATTCACACACACATACACACATTCACATTCACATACACACTCACACACATACATACACATTCACATTCACACACATACACTCACACACACCCATTCACATTCACACATACACACTCATACCCACACACTTACACACACACACCTACATACACACACTAACACACACATACACACACACTAACACACACACATACACATTCACATTCACACACATACACTCACACACACCCATTCACATTCACACATACACACTCATACCCACACACTTACACACACACACACACCTACATACACACATTAACACACACACATACACACACACTAACACACACACATATACACACACAAACACACACACGGCCTTTATATTTTTATATCCTTTACACAACTCAATAGCTGAGCCTCCATGCAGTCAATCCACCTCCTGCTGATAATCCCGAGTGCGGAGTTATCCCTTACTAAATTCTCTATTCTGTCTTGGCTGCTCTGGACCCAGAAGGCTGCCCAACTGGGCCACATTCTTCTGCCTCCTTCACAGACAGACTATGCCTCCCTGTCCTCCACTCTTCTCTTCCTCTCCTTCTCCTTCCTTCCTCTCTGTCTCATGCCCAGGAATCCTAAAGTCCCACCTCTGTCCTGCCCAGCCATTGGCTGCTGGCATCTTTACTTACCAATCAGAACCAACTGCCAATTACTTGGGCCTAAAGCACCAGGGCCAGCTAATCATAAATGGAAACCTTTGCAAACAAGAATTAAAATCAATCTTTTATCCTTACAAGTTTTTTTTCTTTCAGTTTTTGCTAAGAATTTGAAGCTGACTAACCTGGGCCCTCAGTCAACAACTGGCAGGACATCAGTATTCCTTCATTCACAGGAGAGCAAGGAAACTGAGCACGGCTGAGTGCCTCTTCTTTGGCTTATGTGAGATGGGGTATATGCTCAGCATTCAAATGTCACTTTAGTGAGACCCTGAAAGGAGAATCAGCTTCAAAGATGCTGGAATCCTGACTCACAGTAAGAATGAGATCAGAAATGTGTGCTCCACAGAGAAACTGATTAGTTAGTTCATTATGCACAGTCATAGAGAAATGAACATGCTCAAACAACAACAGAGGGGAATACGGGTAGGAAAAACCAAGGGTCTCAGACATGACGTAGAGAAATGTGAGTTTATGCCACAGGTCACTGGGGGTCTCTGGAGATGGTTAATGAGGGTGACAACAGCATGTGTTCTTGGAAAAGGAGTGTGAGTCAAAGTGACAAGCACAGATGGGTGGGAGAGATGGGGGAGAAGAGAATCAAGTTAGATCTACAAGGGAATGGATCTAGCACATGTTTATGGAGCTTCTGACATGATGACGTTTAGGGGGTGATGAGAGGGGGAGACTGTGAAGAGTTAGAGTGTGAGGCACCCACTGGCCAACGTAAGACCAAGGTGGAAGAAAACTGCTAGGAGGAGTGCTATAGTTGTCCTTTCGACAACATGAGAATTACGGGAGCGTTTTGGATTTTGGCAACGATGTGTGTGTTGGTCGCTTTTCTTCTCGCTGTGGCAAAATGCCTGACAAAAGCAACTTAGATGTGAATGTTTGCATTTAAGCTCAAGGTAAAAGAAGGGATATAGGGCATCATGGCAGGTAAGGCACGGTGGAAGGGACAAGGTCGTCTCAGAGTCAGGACGCTGGCGCTTAGCTTGCTTTCTCTTTATTCAGTTTGGGATTCCAGCCCACGGGGATGGTGCTCCCCATGTTCAGGCTGGGTCTTCCCTCCTCACTTCAACCTCTCTGGAAATTCCCCCTACAGACATGCCCTGCAGCATGTCACCTAGGTAATCCCAAACCCAGTCAAGCCAGCCGTGATCATGAGCATCGTAGCTTGTGTCTCTGGTTGGCAGCACTTCTGGGTGGTCAAGAGAGAGCTGCTCTCAGAAACTAAGGCACAGCTCGTGGCTGAGGAGCAAGGTGGAAGCTGAAGACTGATCTGGGGCATTATCAATAAAGCTAAGGGCATAGAAATCGATGAGTTCAGAAGGATACGCACGCCGAAGCCATGGCAGGTGCAGTTCTGGAGAGTACCAGTATTTAACTCATTAAGTTAAAATGAGAACCAGGAAAAAAATAAGAGGAGAGTATTAGGACAAATCTAGAACAGATCATTATATGAATGAAGAGAAGAGGGATTTTTTTCCCCCCAAAAGGACTGAAGAGTAAGTGTTGCCAAGTGTGATGTGGGAAATGAGTGGACCCTAGGGAGAGGTCTTCCGATGATTTAGCAGTGGGAAGTGCATGCTGCTGACACACGAGGGCTTGGCTCCAATAGGAAAGGTATCAAAGGCCACAGGGCAGAAAGGGTTTTGGGAAGCAGTAGGATCAATAGAGCACAGGGACACATGTTTATGGCAGAATTGCCAGCAACAGCTCAGCTATGGAACCAACCTAGGCGTCCATCCACAGCAGAGTGGAGAAAGAACACATAGATTATATACACACTGGAATTTCTTTTTGGCCACTAGAATTAAGTGCTATTGGTGGTTGGAAAGCGCATGCAACTGGAGGTATCATTTTAAGTCAATTCGGTCAGTTCCAGGAAGACAAATACTATGTTTTCTCTCATTTACAGGGTGTAGCTTTTATATGGATACATAAAATCCTGTGTGTATACATGACATGAAAATAGATGCGAAGGGGTTGGGGATTTAGCTCAGTGGTAGAGTGCTTGCCTAGCAAGCGCAAAACCCTGGGTTCGGTCCCCAGCTCCGAAAAAAAGAAAAGAAAATAGATGCGAAACTGTCTTGGGACAAAGGGAACTAATGGGGAGAGGAAAAAGATAGGCCTCAGAGACACGAGTAGGACACATGTGTTCGACACAGGGTATGCATGTATAAACACATAAATATGTATTTTAAGAGCAATGATTGGATGAATGGTTAGAGGAAGGCGGGAAAGCACCTGGATCTCACCGCTCTCTTGAATATTTAAACATCAGAATAGGAAAGAACTAAGTGGTAAAGAATTAAAAACTGAAAAGGTGGATTTGTGAGGCACACGTCCAGTGAACGACTTGTGTCTTAATGGTATGGGAACTGTCTGCAGCAGCCTAGTCACGGAAAGAACAATCACCCAACTAAAGTACCCAAGACGTCCAAACAGAGAGTTTATGCCCATGGCCCAAAACACATGAACTGATGCCAGACAGCAATTGCCATGAGAGAAAAGCAAGTCAACCTAGAGGATCCCTTCGTATGCCCTGGGAGGTAGACAGGGTGGAGGTCAGCAAAGGGATGTCAGCAGCCACATGGAGAAGTGCAACTTTCTTTTTTTTTTTTTTTTGGTTCTTTTTTTTCCGGAGCTGGGGACCGAACCCAGGGCCTTGTGCTTCCTAGGTAAGCGCTCTACCACTGAGCTAAATCCCCAGCCCCGAGAAGTGCAACTTTCAAACAGCACCGATGCTGTCGATGGGCTGGGTGGTGGTGGCAGTAGCGGCTGCTGCTGCTGCTGCTGCTTCTGATGCTGATGGACCTGTCTGTGGCAGCTGTGGAAGAGTTCAGCCACTGTGGAAGCAGCCTGACAACATTTTAGAAAAAAAAATTACACAATCAGATTATCACCCGACTCATCCATTTCATTCCAACACATAGACCCAAGAGAAATGAAAACTGATATCCAAACAGAAACATGACCCTGGGTGTTACTGCAGCGTTGTTCAGAGAAAGCAAAGATGGATGCAACCCCAACAGTCACAGGGGACTAGGTAGGAATTTGGTATTCATATAGGTCGCAGCACAGGTGGTTCTTAAATGCATTCAAGTTCAAGAACACATGCATAGAAAAGGCTACAGGCTATGCGATTCCCTTCATGGAAAGGTCATGGAAAGTCATGAGGAGTAGACACAGAGGGTAGATTAGTGTTGGACCTGGTGATGGGGACACTTCAAAGGACAGGGGAATATTAGATAGAGGGTATAGACTTCTCCTCGAAAATGTTCCAAAACTAACATGCTGGCATCCCATGTACCAAAAACCATTGCACAAGTGAATCGTTCATTATATCGAAATAAATCATTTTTAGAAAAGAAAATTGAGAGACTTTATGTAGATAAGATCAAAAGAGAGCCATCATTCCTCCTGTGAGCGATCCCAGCAAGTTTGTGCTCCAAAGGGAGTTGGTCCAGGATGATTGATGGCCAGGAAGATAACTGACTCCTCAGGAAGGCCAGCCTCTGCTCAGCCTGTAAGATCTTTGACAAGATGTTCCAGCAAAAATACCTAAATGAAATTGACTTCTTTGAACATGAGACTGGTTTTCTCTTATTGGAAAATTAATTTTTGAGCTAAAAGAATTCTCTCCATGATGATGGACAAATGAGGTGTTATTCCAGCGAGAGAAATAAGGGTCACCAAAAAGTGTCTTCTTACAAAATTATTTTTTATGCCTGAAACTTTGAGGGAATTTTTCTGGCTATGAAAAAAGAAAAAGGGGGAAAAATCAAATCTCATGATTCCCATGTAGTTGTTAACAACATCTGGGCTAGAGTTTTAGCTATCTAAAAATCAAATGGTCTTACTAGATTTTTAACCAGAGTAATTTCTGGTACTCTGAGTTTCAGTCGAATTCATTTCTGTCACCATATTTTCTCTTTCTGTATTGTGTTGGCATCATTGCTGCTATTGTTTATAGCCCACATAAGGTACTGGTTCTGAAGTTCTTGAAGTTGGAGCATAGGGCATGGCTATAAAAGACAGATGTCTAACCTTGGTAAACACATGCTGACAAAACCCCAGAGAAGCTGCGTGAATATATTTGCTTTATGATGTATTAAAGTGCACTGGATACAGATTAATTTCCCCTCCCTTGCTCAGTCTTTGTTGTTATTTCACCTGCTATATAGAAGAAACTTCAACCAGGAAGGGCTTGTTGTGCTTAAGTTACAGAGGTCTATCAAAATTGTTTCAGAGTGCCCAGTTTTTTTTTTCTTTAATGGAATGATCCAGTTTCAAATGATCCCTCAGAAGGGTTCCTCACACAGCCGTCCAGATGTCTTGGGTGAGGAGTAACTATCACACTTCTCAAAAAAAAAAAAAAAAAAAAAAAAAAAAAAAAAAAAAGGCAAGGACCCTTTGGGAACTTGGCTGTAGCTCAGCCCATTAAGGGAAGCAACTTTCCAATCCTCTGCCAAGGACCAAGGAAAACGGCCTGCTGGATTCGGGTAAGAGAAACGGCAGCTGAGCCTTCCACGTGTAAGAAGCCAAGAAAAATAACTTGCCTGGCTCTGCAGAGGCTAACTGGATCTGAGCAGCCTGTGTAAGGGAGACCCACCGGCCTGCGGTCTCTAAAGAACGCCAGAGAAGGCCGTATCCTGTACACCCCCCACCCCTGATCCGCATCGACCCCTCATGCCCAAAATCAAGTAGTTTTCCCCGATTTAAAATAAACAAGATAAAGATAAGAGAAAAGGAGGGAAGAAGAACTTCATTTAAGCAAAAGCGGTGAGTTTCGGTTTGGACCAGCTCTGTGGAGAAGGCTTCCAAGAGACGACTTCCCCCCTTAGAATCATTGTCTGCAATACCCCTCCATGCTCCACCTTCTGCCCTCCAGGGTCTGAAGAGAACAAGAGATTGAAGAAACTGACTTCTGGGAGGACATTTGTCACTTGAAGCTGCAGAGCCACTGGTCTGCCCCCGTGTGTGCAGTGTGCTCACGTGTGCAGTGTGCTCACGTAAAGTTAGAAATCCTTAGTTTGACTTTTATGCCCATGTTGGTGGCTGAGTGACCTCTCTAAGTCTCTGCTTCCGCTTTGCCTACCACTGAGATGTGATACCCAGCATCAGATGATGACAGATTACTTGCAAAACACAAAACTATTAACTGTCAGTAGGAAAGTATCCTGAACAGGTCTCAGCCAGTTTCGCGCAGTCAGAATGTGAACATAATTTCAGCAATTCTCTCTTCTCCCTTGCCATTGTTTTCTCTTCCTCTTCCTTTCTGCCATGTAAAATTGCCTTGCTAGTTGATAAAGTAGCCATAACTTTTAACAATGTGCACAATCATTTTTTGTGGGGTTCCAAACATGATGAGACATTGCCCTTGTTTACAAATAACTAATAATAGTTTTCTGTGAAAGACAAGGCGTAGGAACGATTTACCCCATGCGTTACATAGCTGCCAGTTTTCAGGGATTTCATTCTGCCATTGCTGATGGCTTATCGGATGTCTGCAGTATGACACTCACCATGCTAGACCCTCAGGGGAACAGCAATGGGCGACTGGAAATGCTCCCTGTGCTTCTGGAGAGTGGTCTAAAGGAAGAAGGCAGGTGGTAATGAAATAAAAGCAAAGCCAGGCTTTTATCCCGAGTGAGGGTTACAGAGAATATCACAGAGCAGGCGCCCTCCCATGAGGCAGTAGGGCGTGCTATAAAGGGAGTCAATTAGATCTCAGCTTTAGGTCACAGAAGATTTGGGTGTTTGCTGGAAAGCCTTTTGATAGGGCATACCATTTGCCTAAGAGGTTCCGAGCTAAAGACTTCACAGCTGAGGAATGCCGAATGGCTGAGAAACACCTAAAGAAATGTTCAACATCTTTAGTCATAAGGGAAATGCAAATCAAAACAACCCTGAGATTTCACTTCACACCAGTGAGAATGGCTAAGATCAAAAACTCAGGTGACACTACCTAAAGACTATACATGGACTGACCCTGGACTCTGACCCCATAGGTAGCAATGAATATCCTAGTAAGAGCACCAGTGGAAGGGGAAGCCCTGGGTCCTGCTAAGACTGAACCCCCAGTGAACTAGTCTATGGGGGGAGGGCGGCAATGGGGGGAGGGTTGGGAGGGGAACACCCATAAGGAAGGGGAGGGGGGAGGGGGATGTTTGCCCGGAAACCGGGAAAGGGAATAACACTCGAAATGTATATAAGAAATACTCAAGTTAATAAAACAAACAAACAAACAAAAAAAAAAACAAAAAAAAAAACTCAGGTGACAGCAGATGCTGGCGAGGATGTGGAGAAAGAGGAACACTCCTCCATTGTTGGTGGGATTGCAGACTGGTACAACCATTCTGGAAATCAGTCTGGAGGTTCCTCAGAAAATTGGACATTGAACTGCCTGAGGATCCAGCTATACGTCTCTTGGGCATATACCCAAAAGATGCCCCAACATTTAACAAAGACACGTGCTCCACTATGTTCATTGCAGCCTTATTTATAATAGCCAGAAGCTGGAAAGAACCCAGATGCCCTTCAACAGAGGAATGGATACAGAAAATGTGGTACATCTACACAATGGAATACTACTCAGCTATCAAAAACAATGACTTAATGAAATTCGTAGGCAAATGGATGGAACTGAAAAATATCATCCTGAGTGAGGTAACACAATCACAGAAAAACACACATGGTATGCACTCATTGATAAGTGGCTATTAGCCAAATGCTTGAATTACCCTAGATGCACAGAACGCATGAAACTCAAGACGGATGATCAAAATGTGAATGCTTCACTCCTTCTTTAAAAGGGGAACAAGAATACCCTTGGCAGGGAATAGAGAGGCAAAGATTAAAACAGACACAAAAGGAACACCCATTCAGAGCCTGCCCCACATGTGGCCCATACATATACAGCCACCCAATTAGACAAGATGGATGAAGCAAAGAAGTGCAGGCCGACAGGAGCCGGATATAGATCTCTCCTGAGAGACACAGCCAGAATACAGCAAGTGCACAGGCGTGAATGCCAGTAGCAAACCACTGAACTGAGAACAGGACCCCCGTTGAAGGAATCAGAGAAAGGACTGGAAGAGCTTGAAAGAGCTTGAGACCCCATATGAACAACAATGCCAACCAACCAGACCTTCCAGGGACTAAGCCACTACCTAAAGACTATACATGGACTGACCCTGGGGTCCAACCTCATGAGTAGCAATGAATAGCCTCGTAAGAGCACCAGTGGAAGGGGAAGCCCTTGGTCCTGTCAAGACTGAACCCCCAGTGAACGGGATTGTTAGGGGGAGGGAAGTAATGGGGGGAGGATGGGGAGGAGGGGTTAGGGGGATGCTGGCCCGGAAACCAGGAAGGGGAATAACAATCGAAATGTAAATAAGAAATACTCAAGTTAATAAAAATTAAAAAAATTAATAAAAAAAGAGGATTTGAAGAAAGACAACAAGGAATTGTTGGAGGGGGTTGTGAGGATTTGTAAAGAGTTTGACATATAAAGAACATCAGATCTCACCAACAGCATGATGCAGAGGCTGTGGTGCTAGAGGGGCTAGATGGGAGATACTGCTCACTGACAATGCTTCTCCCGCAGCGATCTCTCTGCCGCAGGAAAAGACCAGGCCCTGGAATGAAAAAGAGGGGTGGCTGCCAGGTGACCCCTTTCATCATGGAAGATAAGGGCAACATAGAATTATCTTTCTGTCACCATGGCAAACACATGAAAATATGACCTAAAAGGAGCAAGATTTATTTCAGCTCATGGCTGGTTCCATTTCTGTGGGCCTGAAGTGAGGCTGAGCATCATGGGAATGGGGCAGGGGGGTCGTGTGGTGATGCAGGGATGCTCACCTCATGGGAGACTGGAAGTAAAGAAGAGAATTAGACACAGGTGTCGGGATAGGGTTGATCTATTTTTACAGAACGCCTCCTCTCTCATCTTGTAACAAGGCTATACCTTATGATTACAACTCCCTTCAACGGTCTCGTTCCATTTTGGATCAGCTGGTAGAGAAAACCTTGAATTGAGGACTCCTCGGAATCTACCTACTTCCCCATAGCTCTCCCTCTGGGGACTGCCTGCCCCAGGGACCATGTTTTCTGTAGGGGAGTCTTCAGGAAGAGGAAATTTATATGCAAATGATGATGGAGATGGACTCATTTTGTTTTTCTGACTGGAATGGAATCTATCCCTCGATTGCATATATGCAAATGTGATACCTTTAGACTTTGATCAGTCAATTGAGATGAGCAACACAAGCCACTCCGCAGAAATGTATCACTCATGAAGTAGAGGAGGGATACTCACAGTTAGGAGCACTTGAAGCTCCTCCAGAGAAACTGATTCAGTTCCCAGGGCACAAGCTGTAATTCCAGTTCCAGAGCATCCTATGTCTTCTTACCTATTTGTTTAGCAGCTATGCACACGCACGCGTACACACACACACACACACACACACACACACACACACACACACACAGAGAGAGACAGAGACAGAGACAGAGACTTACACACATAAAAATAGAACAACTTTAACCTAAATAAATAAGTTAATAGATATATTAGAGTCCTTTGTGGAAGCAGACAGACTAGAGCCACCTGCTCATGTACCTGGTGCCAGGGTTCTGTAGACCTGTGCACCCCAGTGAGTCGTATGTTTCATCAGTGAGGAAGGCTGACATCCAGCGAGATAAAAGGACTCAAGGGGCTGACAGCCCAGATGTCCTCTTTCCCAGGCCAGAGCTCTTTGCTGTTTCAGGGAGCCTATTGCCCTTCCCAACACTGGTGTTTGTTTAGGAAAGTGATAGTCTTCCTGCAGCTGGGGTTGGCCAGCCCCTAAGGTCTTATGTGGCTGGACAGCAGGCAGAGCACAGACTTCTTCCTGTGGGTGAGAGCAGTTGGGTGGAGGCTGCCAGGGTCAGGGCCCCAGACAGACCTTCCTCCAGTGTCCATCCTAGGACTCTGTGCGTGAGAAAAATCAAAGAACTCGTTGGGAAAAGAACACAAGGAGCTGAGGAGGGGCCGCTCAGGAAAGGCCTCATTCCAAGAGAAAGGGCAGCCAGGGTGCACTCACTGGGGTCAAACTGCAGCAGCCAGGTCTGGGAGAGAAAACATGGATGTGGCCTCATCCTTGATGCCTTCTGGCTATTTACATGGGAGAGTGAAGGGCAAATAAAGGAGGCTGTCTCTGGGGAAAGGACGCCAAGGTGTGGGAAGGGTCTCACAGCATCAGGACCAGCGGGCATGGGCAGAAGCAGAGGCAGCTAAGATGATTATAACCAAGTGTGAGCACTTGATTTCCATCACTGAGCTTCAGATACGACTTTACCAATGCTGGCAACAGCAGTAAATAGGATTTCCTTGGCATCTGCTATCTCCATGGTCATCTTAACCTCGGCATCATGGCAAGAAATGGGAACAAATGATGAGGTATGCTTGGAGCCTATACCTGGGTGCTCTAGGTATCATTAGCTGAGACACTGAGGTGGATAGGTGTCCTTTACAGAGCGAGGTGGTGAATTATTTTGCCATCTATATTTCCTCTACAGATAAAAGACAAAAATTAACTTCAATATGCTATCAAAAATTATCTTTCTGTGATCTGGGATATAGAAATTTTGTGTAGCATGCATGAAGCTCTGGGTTCAATCCCCAGGACTGAGCATGGTAGCTAGGCCTGTAATCACAGTGCTCAGGAGGTAGGGTGGGAAGATCAGAAGTTTGTTATCCTCAGCTTTATTAAGTTCAAGGGCCAGGCTGGAATACTTGAGATTCTGAGTCAAACTAAACAATTATTGTCTTGTTTCTGAGACCCTCTCAGCACCTGATGAGTGCTTGGTCAATAGCTGGGTTCATGTTTGTGAACACCTGTGGTTTCTACAGAGTTGGATCTCAGAAGTCAGACTGTCCACATTGTTACTATCTCAGACAGGTCAATCTTCAAGTGTTGATCCATAGAACAGGCTCCAGGTTGGCTGTAAAACACATGCATTTTAGTTTTATTTTTAAAAAGACCTTAAGTAATTCACTTACTTTTTAACCACCGGACAGTTTTATTTTAAAAAATAGAGATTGCAGGACTGGAGAGATGGCTCACAGTTTAGAGCAACTGCTGTCTTTACAGACAACCCAAGTGCAGTTCCCAGCACTTGCATGGTGGTTTATAATTGTCTGTAAGTCTAATTCCAAGTAATCTGACACCCTCTTTCCTCTAGCACCAGAATATACCTTCGCACACACCTACAGGCACACACATAAACAAACACACATACACATACACATCTACACACACACACACACACACACACACACACACACACACCTATGCACACACACACATTTCCCATCCTGCCACTATACTAATGTTCACGATGCAGACCTTCATAAAATCAACTGTCACTACTGAAGGACTTCTCAGAACTTTTACATCGTAATGAAAATATCCCCACAGAATACATTGTACCTGATAACAGCATAAGGGTCACCAGAACCCTATGAATGAATGTTTCAGAGCTATAACTCCAGGCAGACATTTAAGGATATGCTGGCCTCCTCTACAACTGCTCTCATTGGTGGTGCTTTGTGACAAATCTGTATTACGAGAAAGTGATTTGACCCAGTCCCTCTCCAAAGCTTCCTGGCTTAGAATTAACCTCTTATGCAGATCTAATGCAAGAGTCATGTATTCGTAGAATAATATGTGTTGCGAACACATGCCCTTCTCTGAGAGTTTACTGGATCATGCAGCCACATTTGAGTCTGGGATCTGTTCGTAAAGTTACTGAGCACCACCTTCTCAGTCTCTCATGGTCCTGGTCACTGTCCGCAGTAATGAAAACTCAGCCACACAAGCCTCCTCTCAGGATTAAGCTTCTAGTGTTCTTTGCCAATATCCAAGAGGAAAACAGTAGGCAAGTTCTCCTCTAACTCAAGTATTTTCCAGAACACTCAGGGAATCTGTTTATAGTTTAAAATTGGCATTTTAAAAACATGCTAATGGACCGTTCACTTAGACTCTTTGTCAAAAATAAGTAAGAATTTATTAGTCATGCCCCTTTATGGACAACATTGAATGCTGAAATTTTCAGTTCCATTGCCTACGATAATGATCTAGAATATGCAGACATTTTTAAACTTAAATTTTTTTAAGGGTCGTCTTGGGAATCCGGGGACATGAACCAGAGATCTTCACCGCACAAGGCAGCCAGAAGCCAGGGATGAGCAGGGATGGGGCAGCAAAGGAACAAAGAAGGGAGTGGAATCAAGGCCAGTCCCAGGGTGCCATTGTGTATTGACAGCTGGAAATCACTAAGACCAACTAAAACCCTTGCTAGCACCTGCACCCCACCAATCCCTGCCCTCTTCTGGCATAAGCAAGTGCTCTTTGTGATCGTTGTCCAACCATCCTGTCCTCCAGAAGGGTTGGATGGGAGTGAGTTATGCTACAATAAAGTCAGCTTCATGAAGACTTAGCCTGTGGTTTTCCCTGTCGCCACAGGTTCTCAGGACTCTGAGTAGGGCAGGAGAAGCCTGAACACGGGTTTGCTATCCTGGGAGTACAACTGGCTCATGTTGCTTACCCTTGTACGCCCTTATCCAGGAATATTCTGGAGCCTTCCTTCTCCCTTGGTTCCCTGCAGTTATTTGCAAACTGATGTTAAACACTCCTGCTACAGCTGTCAGAAAATCATCTGCCTTTGACATTCTGTTGAGAAAATGAACTGTGGTCAACCTATTCCTCTCTTTCCCTCCACCCTGGTTATTCTCAATGAGTCTGACCCTGACTGGGGAGGGCTCATACTGGCTTTTTGACCCCAGTGGAAGCACTGTAATGATAGAAGAGACCTATATGGCCATATTTAGAGAAAGTGTTGAAACTGGAACAAATTCTCTAGATTAAGGGGAGGAAAGGAGGGCCAACCAACTAGAGAATCAGAGCTGAAAAGAAGACAAGTCAGGTTTGCCTTGTCCTATGCATGTGGGCAGGGCAGCAGGTGAAGATGGCTGCCTGGCACACTCTTTAATCAAATCCTGCTTACCCCTCCAACCACCACAGGAAAATATGTCTCCTGGTAATCGTATTATTATTATTATTATTATTATTATTATTATTATTATTATTATTATGGAAATCCAGAAGCTTCTGCTAAAGATGTCGAAAGTCATACTGTCTGACAAGATACTAACTCTGTCAAGGAACAAAACAGGTGCAGGAGAGGCAGCTCAGTCACATTCGAGAGGTAATAGGAGCATGGGACACAGAAGGGGTTGGAATGGGGAGAGGGCAAGGTGGAAATAATGTAAATATAAAAATATAACACTTGTGCATGAAGTTATCAGAACCTAAAATGCACCAATGCAGAAAAAATGACATCGAAGAGAAATAATAAAACAAAATGCCAGGTGTGGTGGTGTATACCTATAATCACAGTGCTGGGAGACCCACAGCAGGCAACCAGCAAGCCAAGCCAAACCAAACCAAACACATGAGACCCTAGCTTGATGAGAGACCCTGTCTCAATACAATAAGGTAAATAGCCCCAGAAGAATAACACCACACACATGTACACACACACACACACACACACACACACACACACACACACACACACACACCAAACATGTTCCAACTCTTGGATAGACATATGTTGAGGGCAAATCTTCCCTTTCTCATTCTCGTAGCTCATCCTTTAAATGACACAACTGTCTCAAGAGTTTCCCTCACTAGAGCTGTCTCTTTAATGGGTCGATTTAACATGGCAGCTACATTATACTTTTCAGTTCCCAAGCTCACTTACAGATGGTGATGTAGACTGCTTGTCTTTGAAGCAGGGTCTCAGTTTTTCTGCTTGCATGGTCCAGTGGTACTCTTGGCCCCCCAGGGGCAGTGTAGCTGGTTTTCAGTGATATGAAGGCTGGTTTATCTAGACT
Source organism: Rattus norvegicus (assembly GCF_021556685.1). Classification (NCBI taxonomy): domain Eukaryota; kingdom Metazoa; phylum Chordata; class Mammalia; order Rodentia; family Muridae; genus Rattus; species Rattus norvegicus. The sequence continues at coordinate 182,838,673 of NC_141537.1, read as the reverse complement.
GAAAAGAAAGCTGAAAATTAATTAAACTAATGAATAAGGGGAGTTCTTTCTCCAGCTTGCTTTCTGTGTTAAGGGCAACTCTACACTTTTCAATTAATGAAAAGAAAGTTGGAACCCATCATACAGAGAGGGAGGAATAGCAATATAGTGATTGATTTGTAAGTGATGTCATTAATTAACCCAATACAATTTGGAGTGAGTTCAAGAGGTTAGGGAAAGAAGTATGCCCTGAAGGTTGGGCTCACAGGGAAGGTGGGAGAAAGCTGCTGCTGAGAACAGTAGTGTTGCCCAGGAAGGCTTTGGCCCACCTCTCATGACACTAAATCAGGCTTTAGGTCTGGACTGTTTCCTTGCTAAAAGACAAAGCTACCCCAGACTGAGCTAGGCTTATCCCTGGGCATGGGTTAGCTCTCCGTCTCAGACTCAGTGTGCAGTCCTGTTCTCAGAAGGACTTATATGTCACCTGATCATCCCCACTGCAATGTCTATCTTCTACAGGGCTGGCCCGGGAACCCTGGACGCACAGCACAGGACAGGGTTTAGATGCTTTCTGGAAGGTGTTGGCTTCCTGGAAAGTGTTCAACCATGCAGAACAGATACTTACTATAGGAGAGAAATGCTGACACTTTGCTATTTTTTCTGGGAAGATGAAGTCTTTGTTCAACCCAGCACTTGTCTCTACAAGAAGTAGATGTGCTCAGACTTCTGGTAGTATTTTCTACACTGTCACCTGTTTGCCAGCTAGAGAAAGCTGGAGGTGGCCAAAGTGGGAGTGCATGGTCTTGCTGCATGGTTTCATCCACCGCGGGAAGTGTATCCCCAGTGAAAATCAGACCCGAGGCAGCCTGACTCCATCTGCATGCAGAACACCGCTAAATAACTGCTTCTTTTTATTTATACAGTAATTAATATTTCCCATTCCATTGTCTTGGTATACAGGGCTCTGGACTGCTGTCTAAATAAAGCCAAATGAATAGATTAAGTGAGAGCACCACAAGGCAGCGATTTGCATAATTAGATAATGAACAAGCGATCGGCCAAGATTATTCCAGCAGAAACAGAGTGAAGACCAAGGGACCAGAAGGATACAGGAGCACTGGCTTTCTTTTTAATTAATTCTAACCAAAGATTACATGTGCTGCAACCGTATGGAATGCATCCCTCATCCACCCCACCAACTCATCGACCCCCACGCGGCAAGCATTGTGGTAAAGTGCTGGAGATATAAAATACCAGACACAGTCCCTCATTTTTAGAGTGTAACAATCGATTGTAGGTGGGAGCTGTGTATGTAATCAGCTTAACTCGATCGTCTTCCAGCAGGGGCGAGGGGTTGAAAGAGAGAAAATTACAGTGGTAATTAGAAGTGCTGTGTGTCCTGCTCATGGGTGTTGCTGTCTTTCTTTGTGGGACCAACAGCTGAGGGAGCATTTTGAGATGAGCAGATCACCACCTGAAAGGGTGGGCATTTCCCGGCTGAAGGGTGGTGGTGGTGTTAAAAAGAGTCCATCTCACAAATGAGGTTTGTGTGACATGAGAAGCTGTGGGATAGGGACAGTAAGGCCGAGCAGTAAGTAAGTCATGAGCTTTGGGGGCTGGAGAAATGGCTCAGCCGTTAAGAGTACTTTCTGCTTTTTAGAGAACTTGATTTCAGCTCTCATAATCCACATGGTGGTTTACAGTTATCTGTTACCTGTTTCCAGACAATTCAACACCATCTTCTGACCTCCATGAACACTAGGCATGTACATAGTATTATAGTATATAGCACGTAGCATGTAGCATTTAGTACATTGTACATTGTACATCATACATTTTACATTATATATGGTATACAGTATACAGTATATAGATATGAAAATAGTTATACACATAAAATAAAATAAAAATATAAAATAAAATGATACATGAATCTCATTTTTTAAAAAAAATTCTGGGCTTGATATTTTTAGGTGTTAAAGATTTTCAATCCGGGTTATATTTTTTCCATTTCCCCCACTTTTTTATAGTAAAAAAACATGCTGAGATGTGTCAATAGAGGGTGACATTTCATGGGGTAGGGAATGGGTTCAAGAAAGGATAGACAGTGATAGAGACCTATATTTTCCTACCCAGTAAATATCTGAAGCATAAATAAGATTGGAGCAAGAAAGACAAAGAGGAATGGGTTCAAAGAATAAGGCAGAGCAGGAAGTGGTTGGTGATTGGATCCAAATGCTGTGATAAAAAATCACACATAGGGACTCCAAGTCTAAGCAACACCACAGCTGTTCTGTGCGTCGGAAGACAGGACAGAGCAAGCTCAGGAGAGGCGCAGCGAGTTCCTTCCGGGATGTGTTAAAGGCAGAGACTCCTATGAGGCACAGAGGACAACCTGCCAGCTAGGGAAGAAAAAACATGAAGTAGGGGGACTGGAAACATTCTTTGGGTGGCCACTCGGGTACAAGGATGTACTGAGGTTGTAAGTGTGGACGAAACCACGCAGGAAGATCATAAGAACACATTCTCCAGTTGTGAGAGGGAGACAGCAAAAGCGTAGAAGTGAGTGGGCGGCTCTCGTGGGAGGAGAAGTAGAAAGGAACTTTCAGGGAGCGTAGTTGAACTGGGGTGGCTCAGTGGTTAAGAGCATGTGCTGTTCATGCAGACGACTGAGGTTTAGTTCCTTCCATCTACATTGGGTGACTCACAACTGCCTGTATCTTCAACTCCAGCAGATCTGGTAGCTTCTTCTGCCCTCCTTACTCACTTGTACCTTGTACACCTCTGTGTGTGTGTGTGTGTGTGTGTGTGTGTGTGTGTGTGTGTGTGTGTGTGTGATCTCTCTGTCTCTCTGTCTGTCTCTGTCTGTCTCTGTCTCTGTCTCTGTTTCTCTCTCTCTCTCTCTCTCACACACACACACAGAGGAGGGCACGCACATGTACATAAATAACAACGATGAATCTTTAAAGAAGATACCAGATGGTCCAAAGATAATCATGTAAAGACAGAAGTCTCTTCTGAACTTGGGAGTTACTGGCCGCATCGGTAAACCCAATTTCATTGCATGGATGGAGCAGATGCTGGAGGGTTGAGAGACGCACAGTTGACCTGGAGGGACATGGAGAGGATCTGTGATAACTCCTATCCCCACAGCTCCCCCTCAAAGTAATAGCCTAAACAGGAGGACATCAAAGGAAATTCTTTAAAAATTGAGATAAGGATACTGAAGTACAGCTCCACAGTCGATGGCTTCTGGTGGGGGTACAAATGGGGAAAGACTCAATTTTCTTCAGGGGATGGGCCACTGAGAGGTAAACTGTGCTCCAGTAAATATACAGACAGCACGAATTGGACTTGCCGTGGGGGAGCCTCAGAATGATGGGGAGGCAGACACAGAAGGACTAGGAAGTGAGTGTGATCGGGGTATAGGAGGTGATGTTCCCAAAGAATCAATAAAAATATTATTTCAGTAAGAAAAGGAGCAAAGGAACTTTGAGAGAAACAAAACTCAACGACATGGAGATTTCTAGAAAAGTGTATTGAAAAGGAGCAGTTGGCAGGCATAAAGATAGCCAGGAGGCAACCTAGAGAGGAGGAGCCCCTGAAGATCTGAATGAGTGGTGACCAGGGAGGCAGTCGAGGGACATTCCCATGTTTAACAGTTTTCATTTTGTGTGGCTTTGTTGGGGGACAGAATAAATCTATAGTGGAATCAGCTTGGGTGGGGACTCTGTGTTTTGTTTTTAAAACAAAAACAATTGCGAACTTATGAACCATTTATGCTTCTCTACCCCCTCCGTAAACTATTCAAGTTAACAGGGAAAAATAAAGTTTCTAAATAAAGTCTTCCCCTAAGATTGCACTTTTCACTTGCCAAGCCAAGCAAACCAAATCTTTTGTTTCTCTAGCGATCTCACTTCCCAAGAAAAATACACCTGCAAACATCAGGGGCCAGGTTTTCCCCACCATTGGCCATTTTTTCCCCTTTACCCTTCAAGCAAAGTGTGTATGTGTGTGTGTGTGTGGGGGGGGGCGACTTCCACATTGTGCTGTGCTATGGGTTAGCCGAGAAGGTTAAATAGGGCTAAAAGAAAGCAACCAAACCATTCCCTGTACTTTGGGGGTGAAGGGATTGTCCCCTTGTACAGGAGTAATTGCTCCTAAAGAGGTTCAGCTTGGAAGAGCTTAGAAGTGATGTCTTCAGTGTCTTCCTAGAGGGTGCGGAGTGGCTCAGCAGCTGTCAGTCATCACGGGCTCGCAGCGTTAATAGTAGCTGTTGTCTGTGCTGTCCAATTATCTGTCTGGCATCCCACACCAGCCGTCCCTTCCATGGCTCCAGAGAAGAAAACTCTTCGCATTTTACTTGCAACTTGGAGACAATGACTCCCCCAAGAGCAAAATCCAGGCAGTTTATGTGAAGCTCTGGCATGCAGGCGCTGTGAAATTCCAAACTACAGAACCTTTACCTAGTGCGTTTTATCTTGGAACTTTGGGGTTTGGGAGGGAGGGAGGAAGGGAGAAAGGGAGGGGAGAAAGTCGAGAGAGGGGGGCAGGGAAGGGAGAGAGGAGGGGAGAGAGGAGAGAGAGAGAGGAGAGAGAGAGAGAGAGAGAGAGAGAGAGAGAGAGAGAGAGAGAGAGAGAGAGAGAGACTAAGAACTATGAGGGGTCATTCTTGAGATTATTCTGGTTTTTAGAAGATCTTACCCTCCTAGATGTGGTTAGCTAGTGGCTAGTGCCTGTAGTTATTAAGGGAAAACAAAGGCAGCTAACAATGTTTGGATGTCTGCCCTCATGCTAGCCACCAGGAAAGGCTCCTCATTTGCCTCCTCAGAGGACTCCAGAGAGTCCTCTGCCCTCCCTATGGGGTACGGGTAGAGCCTGAGGCTTAACAGTAAATGCCTTGCTCCGGATGCAAACTTAGTGGGTGGTAGAGCTGAAAACTCATCCCACATCTGCCGAACAAGTCCCAGTGCCCTTTTCCAGTGCCATATGAAGGCATCTCTTTATGTGCAAGATACAATACTACATGGATGGAGACAGCAACGTGAAGGGCCATCCATTCACATAATTCAAATGTTTCACAGAGTGCCCAGGATTCTTGGCAGTACAATTTTCCATTCCCTTCCCACTCTCTTCCCAAGGGGTCCTTCACTGACAGCATAACCACACCCAAAAACAGCACTGGCCACTCTTTTTCTCTCGTTCGGTCCAACTCCATCTAGTCGCAGCTCAGGCTCTTCTCCCCATTCAGCCAGCTGCGCGCGCATGCCATCAACAAACGGCCCTTCTCTGTTTTCTTGCCTCGATTTCAGAAAGATTAAGGCAGGGCGTTGCGCAAACAAATGGTGTGAGCGTTGGCCCAGCGTCTAGTCTGCATTTAGCCTTGTTTCCCTTAGCGATATTGGTACTTGTCGTAAACTGAGGCCTATAGCAAGAAATACGGAGGAAGGGACCCAGCTTTGGATGAGTAGAGGTCTACTTTACCTAAGTGCTTCAACGAGGGAGTAGAGAAGGAAAAGATGCATAAGAAAAGGAGGAAGGAAATATGTAGTCTAGTCCAATACACTAAAGATCCACGTCACCCGACCACAGGAAACCATTGCCCTCACCTGTTCCCTGAGCTTGCGTGGAGCCCTGCAGAGGCTAAGGGTGCCCATCACAGTGAGCAATGCAGTTGCAGACCCCAAAGGCTGACCGATCCCTCTGAGCGAAGCAGCTTCTGGTCCTCAGCTCGTATCGGCTCGGCCATGTCATTTCTCATGTGCGGGGAAGGAAGCTTGCAAAACTCAGTCCCCACAGGGATTGTTACCTCAAGCACTAGGACACGTCAGAAGATGGGCCTTTTTATGCAAGCTACAGTTTCCTGGAGTCTCTCAGCCCTTGGTTCAGTATGTTTTCTATATGTTTCTTGATCAAGTGGATAAACTAACTAAAACTCAGCCAACAAAGAAAACATTTGCTCTTGCACTTAGAATGGTTTCTGAAGTCTTGCAAAGTACTTGAACTAGGGCCAGAATTCAAAGTCTACCTGCTGAGAGGAAAGAACAGGAGAGTTAAGAATAAAGCTTTTCTCCCCTCCCCTCCTTTCCCTTCTCCTCTCCCCTTCCCTACTCCCCCCTCCCCTCCCCTCTCCTCTCTCCAACTCCCCCTCCCCTTCCCTCTCTGCTCCCCTTTCCCCACTCCTCCCCTTCCCTTCCCTCTTTCCTCCCCTTCCCTACTTTACCCTCCCCTCCCTTCCCCTTCCCTCTCCTCTCCCTTCCCTTCCCTTACTTTCCCCTCCTTTACCCTCCCCTCTCCCCTTCCCTTCTCTATTTTCCCCTCCTCTCCTTTCCCTCTTCCCTCTTCCCTCCCCTTTCCCCTCTCCTCCCCTTCCTTGCCCTTCCCTCCCCTCTGCTCTCCTCTCTTCTCCTCTCCCTTCCCCTCCCCTTCTCTCTCTTCTGCTCTCCTCTCTCCTCCTCTCCTTTCTCCTCCCCTACTTTACCCTTCCCTCCCCTTCCCTCGCCTTCCCTCCCCTTCCCTCTCTTTTTCCTTCCTCTCCCCTCCTTTCCCCCTCCCCTCCTCTCCCCTCCCCTTCCCTCTCCTCTCTCTCTTTCCTTCTCTCTCCTTTTCTGCCCTTCCCTCTCCTCTGTTCTCCTTATTCTTCCTTGTTCCCTTCCCTTCCTTCCTTTCTCTTTTCCCTTTCTCCCTCCTTCCTTGTTTCATTTTGGCTTTGTGAGACTGAGTTTCATTTTGCAGCCCAGGTTGGCCTCAAGCCTGCAGCAATTCTGCCTCAGTGCCCTGAGCTCTGGATTCACTGAAGGGATCACTATGCCTGTTCTCTCTGTTCTTCTTAATAAGCTCAAGCCTCTGCTCTCTGCACAGGATGCCTCTCTCTATCATGCAGGCCTCTAGCTCAGCCTGGGTGCCCCATGCCCTTGACTCCACCCCATCTGCTACCCAGAATTACTGAGCAGCCCTAGCCGTTTTCAGAGGACCCAAGCATAGCTCTCTGCTGTGAAGAAGACAGTTTCAGCCACAAATCCCTGGTTTCCAAAATACCACACTAGATCCCATACATACGGTCGGACACCGGGAAGGTGGATCTTTATTGCCAACTTGAATGGATTTGGAATTACCTAGGAGGCACATGTCTTAGTGTGCGTAGGGTTTTTCCGTGGAGGATTAATTGAAGGGGAAGACCTGTCCTGAGTGTAGATGGTCCCTGAGGTTGGAAGCCTGGACTGAATAAAAATGAGAGAAAGGAGAAAGCATCAGACAGTTTTCTAGATACCACATGACTAGCTAATTCATGCTCCAAAAGTCATGCCTTCCCGATAGTGATGGACTCTACAATTAAACCACGATCCCAAATAAACCCTCTTTTTTTAAGTAGCTTCTTGGTGTGTATTTGGTCACAGCAGTAAGAAAAGTAACCAGTAGGTATATCATGCCCTTTCCCCATTAACCAGGGGAAAGGCAGTATAGGGCTGCAATAGCCCTGACAACCCAGGAGATGCATGCTAAGCTCCAGATAAAAGCAGACAGAAACTCCATTCGAAACCCCAGATAGCAACTTTGCCTTGCCTTGCCAGTAGGGGTAGCTGCTGAGCTGCTGGAACAGAGAAGTTCTGTCCATTCTGGTGGGAGATTCAAGACCTGCCACACAGCTTTCGCTTTGTCTCAGGGTATAAGGCCAGGAGCTCCGGGCCTGACAGCCACACAGAAGGGCCCACTGCTGCATTACCACAGTCAATCTGCTTCTCTCATACTTTTCCTTCTTCCAGAACTTCCTTCTTCTCCACTCTTCAAAGCCTAGAGCAGATATGGCCTTCTCTCACCAGCCAACCAAGGACATGAACATGGAACGAATCTTCCCCTGGCCATTTCATACCTTTCATCTAACAATGTATAATTATATCTATCTATCTATCTATCTATCTATCTATCTATCTATCTATCTATCATCTATTATCTATATATCATCTATATATCATCTACTTATCTATCTATCATCTATTTATCATCAATCTATCTATAATCTATTTATATATCACGTAGCCATCATCTATCAATCATCTACTTATCATCTATCTATCATCAATTTATCATCTATCTATCTACAATCTGTCTATCACCTATCTATAATCTATCCTTTATCATCTATCATCTATTATCATCAATCATCTATCATCTATCTATCTATAATCTGTCTATCACCTATCTATAATATATTTATCTATCAATCATCACCTGTCAATCACACATCTTTCTATTCACCTACCATCTTCTATCTATCTACCATCTATTAATTTATCATCTATCTATCTATAATCTGTCACCTATCTGTCTATAATCTATTTATTTAGTAATCATCACCTATCAATCACATGTCTATCTACCATCATCTATCTATCTATCTATCTATCTATCTATCTATCTATCTATCATCTATCTATCTCTCTATCTATACTATTTTCACTGAGTTACAATTATTTTTACTGGTAGATCTATTCTCTCTCACCTGCCTATCATCCAACTGTCTATCCCTCAACTGTCTGTCTATCCCGTTCTCACTGAGTTATAGTCTTTCTCTATGATATGGAAGGTTCCTGGGGACAAAGTCACCTTTGGATCTTAGGACCTGATACAGCTCCCACTACATAGATACCTTGGGTAGGGAGATGAATACTGGAAAAGAGTCATATTTAAGGTTGCTCGAGAGTATGTATTCTGTGTGGTACTGGGCCAGTTCAAAGATGATAGGATTTTCAGTTCTAATCCTTCATCCAATGAATAAGAAATTGCTCTGGGAGAAAGCCTATTACTAAGGTGAACTGGCTGATTTCAGACTGAGATAGCTTCCAGATGGAGACAGTGTCTTGTTCACAGGATAAAAGAGGCAGGGAACTAAACAGTTAGTATCACTGGAAACATGTCTCAAGAGGACTGTCTGGTGCTTCTTTGTCTGGAGCTAATGATAGTTGTCACCCTGAGTAGAGGGCCCTATTCTGAGCCAGTGGATAACAGAGCAATTTTGCTGGCGGGCTAATCACAATGTGGTTTAAGGGTTATCCCTGACTTCCTTTGTTCTTTTACGACCAAATAATGTCAGCAAGAGGAAGAGAGAAAGGGTTGGGGAGGGAGAGGGAGAGGGAGAAGGAGAGGGAGAGGGAGAAAGGGAAGGGCAGGGGAAGGGAGGGAGAGAGAAGAGAGAGGAGAGAGGAGAGAGAAGAGAGAGGAGAGAGGAGAAAGAGGAGAGAGAGGAGAGGAGAGAGGAGAGAGATTCTGATAACAAGGGGAATTTCTACAGCAGAACTTAGATTTTAGGTCTGTTTTATGCTAAGTGTGAAATGGCCTGAGGTAGCTCTTCATGGGCTTTGGGGACTGCAAGTCCCCGAAGACTTGTCTCTTACTAGAAAGAGCTTTGTGAATGTTAATAGGTACTAGAAATGCTGGAAGTAGATTTGCTCTGGGCCCAAGATATAAAATAATCATCACTTTGTCTGATTCTAAGTGAGTTTAGTGTTGATTTGCCTGATATGAATTCCAAATGTCCACTACTTGGGGAAAGCCATCCAAACCCACCACTTTTGATTCCTGGGAGTTTCCTTCAGGAGAAACTTCCTTTGCAATCCTGCACTGACTGGGGAGAAGAATATACATGAAAGAAATGGCCAGACTTCCCTGTCTGCTCTTCTTCCTTGCTCCCAACCCCAAACCCTGGAGACTATTTTCCACTGCAGCTGGTTCTCCAGGGTGTGGCTCAACTTCTGCCCTTGTTCAAACAGAAGAGTTCAAGTGAATGAAAGTCTCGAGTAAACTTAAAAATCAAAACACAGACCTAGCATTTGTCAGATTGCTTATCTCGACTGTGTGGGATTTACAAGCACTCTGACCTGAGTGCGGCTTAGAGTTTGGGGGTGAAAAGGACATTAGGAACTTCTTGCTCTGCTTTGTATCGAAGTGGAGGGTAGATCAGACAGGGCTGGGCAGTACTAAGAATAGATTCCTACTCCTTAACAACAGTCATGATGACTTGTCTTCTCTGCCACAATCATGAACTATTTTAGTTTTTATATTTTTAATTAAATTTATTTATTTAGTGTGTGTACATATTAGCACACAAGTGGAAGTCAGAGGATATCTTAGAGGAGTCCCTTCCCTCCTTCTACCGTATGGATTCTGGAAAGCAAACTCAAGTCATCAGGCTTCGTGGCAAGCACCTTTTACTCTTTAAGCCACCTTATGGGCCTAATTCTAAATTCGTGAGTATACAACATAGTGTGCATATTGCAAACCTGGCCGTGATGTCATTAAACATACAATAGTCAGCTGTGGGCCAAGATTATTCTGGCTGCTGCTGGGCAACTTCCCAGAATAAAGTGGGGGCAGGGTCCTCATGCTTGCCGGGTTTGAGATGCTGTTGTGAGGCAGTTCCGACCGGTGCAGCCTGTGCCTGCCAAACAGATCAGATCCTGGGCTACAACTTAGAGTCCTTGCCACAAGGCTTCTCTGAAGGACTCAGAACCACCTCTTCACCCCAAAATGTATTCAGTTTCTGGAAGTGGGAAAAGGCACCAAGCACCCAGTTCTTACTGATGTCAGATGTTACCAGCTGAAGGGCAGAGGGTCAGTTGTTCAAAGAATGAAGGTTTGCTCACTTTACTTCTAAGTGTGTGCACCATTCCCTTTCTTAGTGACTGTTATGGGGTGAACTATTCTCCAGAACCAGGCACATTGGTGTCCCCAGTATCTCAAAATGAGTCCTAATATAGACAGCGTCTTTAAAGAGGCACCTATGTTAAAGAGATTGTTGAGATGTGGCCTCATCCAATGTGGTGGTGTCTTTAGAAAGGAGAAATATGAACACTGTCACAGATAGGTTCAGAGGAAGATGACATTAAGAACCCACTGTCAACCCCAACTTGCAATTCCAGACACAACCAAAGTTGAAGATGGGCGTGGGTCGGTCAGTCTCATGCCCTCACAAGGAATCAATCATGATGACTCCCAGTCTCAGAGCAGCAAGACAGAGAGTGCCTATTGTTTAAGCTGTCTAGTGTGAGATGCTGCTCTTATCCCAAGTACCAAGTGTAGAATCCTAATGTATAAATGTATTTTGTATCTTCATAAGATATAAACACTTCTGATTATGATGACGATCCTTTTATATACAGACTTTCCTCCCTTTGAGCTCTCCCAGATCAAGGACACGGATGTAGTGAGGTTAAAGGTAGCAGGCAAGCAGGTCTCTGACAAGTCCTATCCTGATAGAGATTAAGGCAAACTGGGCTCTGCTCACTAACAGTAGTTCACCCTCTCCTCATTTCACAGCTTCAGGCAAGTGTCTATAAATGACGGAGACACATCCCTGTCTATAGCTACAGAGGGCTGCTTTCTTAGTTTGTTAAGTATTAAATTTCAAACATTGTAGACAGGTAACTCTTGCAGTTAAAAAAAAAAAGTCAGGGGGCTGGGGATTTAGCTCAGTGGTAGAGCGCTTACCTAGGAAGCGCAAGGCCCTGGGTTCGGTCCCCAGCTCCGAAAAAAAGAACCAAAAAAAAAAAAAAAAGTCACATAGTATCAGAGCAGGAAGGAAGGAAGGAAGGAAGGAAGGAAAGATTTTTATGCCATTTATCTCACCATCTCCAAATGATAAGTATCAAGAGTAAATCTGTGCACTTTCCCTTGTGTTACCACCTCAGGGAGAGCCCCTGTCCCATGCATACAGCATCAAGTACACAGTTGGAAGAAGTTAGGGTGACTTTAATTGGTGCAATTGTACTCATTGTCTCTTGCAGTCAGTTGACTTATGGTCATGAATCAATGTCAAACATGAGAATAAGCGTGAGCAGTCAAAGAATGAAAACTCTGTCAAACTATTGGGTTGAGAACGTTTTTAGATGACAAAACACCTCAGGTGCACATGGAGGGTCTCCACAGTTCTGTTGAATTGAATAGGTTCAGAGCTAATGAGAGCGGAGGCAGATTACCATAGTCCAAATCCCAAGTGGAAGGAGCTGTAGGAGAGGAGCAGGAAATGGGAGGCATCTTGGCAATGGACTCTCTGTGGTAGGGTGGTTTACTGTTGTACTACTTGGATTTATGTGTCAATTTGACACAAGCTGGAGTTATCACAGAGAAAGGAGCCTCAGTTGAGGAAATGCCTCCATGAGATCCAGCTGTAAGACATTTTCTCAACTAGTGATGGGGGGGGGTGGAGGGGCAGCCACTGTGAGTGGTGCGGTCCCTGGGCTGGTGGTCTTGGGTTCTATAAGAGAGCAAGCCAGGGGAAGCAAGCCAGTAAGACACATCTCTCCTTGGCCTCTGTATCAGCTCCTGCTTCTTGACCTGCTTGAGATTAAATCCTCAAATCATTAAATCATTGCTGTGATGAACAGCAATGTGGAAGTGTAAGCTGAATAAACCCTTTCCTCCCCAACTTGCTTCTTGGTCATGATGTTTTGTGCAGGAATAGAAACCTTGACTAAGACAACTGTCATACCAAAACAATGCACCTATGGATATGGAGGCTCCCAGAAAGCTCCCAGGCACTGACAGTTTCTGGCCACTATTTGGCTTTTAAGCTTTCAAGAGAACATGTTTGAGCAATCATGCTCTATTCCTTGTGAGCCTCCAAAGATGCCATCAGACTGGCTTTGAACAGACACCGTGCATCCGGCTTTCCTCCCATTTCACTCACCAAGTCACTCCCCTGAGTATCTCTCCATGAATAAGAAGCAGACTCTGTGGGCTGGTGTGCTGTTAACTTGGGAGTAAGAATAAAGGCACATTCACACCAAATAGGGTACTGATGACAGGCCAAAGGGACAATCCACCCAATGAGCTTGTAGAATCAATGAGTTCATTGGGCTGAAAGACCATGACTAAGGAGTTACAGGCACGGGAGTGATCCCTACACTGCTACATCTCCTCTGAAATGTCCCAGCCTAACATAGCTGATAGTTTCCTGAAAGTCGCAGAGACAGAACCCCCCTCCAAATCAGCTGGAATCAAATACAGCTGGAAGACAAGCCCAATGTTGGGAGGGTCTGTGCTGGGAATCAAGGCTGTCTTGATTAAAATGGTAATCACCATAGCATGCCCAGAGGTGGGTACATGCCAGTACTGCCCAGCCCCTGGTTATGTGCTCATTGACCCAGCATATCTCTACAGAGCACTCTCTTGGTGAAGACTTTCTATAAGTGTACAAAGAAAATGAAACTGAAGGCCTAGATCATTTTTACTTTGAATCTGGTCATTCCTATCATACTTGCTTAGGGAAGGGTCACACAATGGTCTACTCAAAAGCTTGTTTTGGGGAAGATTCACTGTGGACTCCTCTTTTCTTAGTTTCCATCTTTTTCTCTTTCTCAGGAGAATGTTGTTAAATGTACGGTATTCTGGAAAAATAACTGTCGTGTATTTAATTTCCTTGCATGCATACTAAGGACTGTGTTAGTATCCATGATTGTTAAAGCATTAAATATGCCAATATACTAAAGGAAAGCTTAGAATAATTTCTGGTAAATACCATAATAAGCACTGTGTAAGAATTTGCCACTGGGGTTGGTGGTACATGCTTATAATCCCAGCAACTCTGGAGGATGAGGCAGGGGGATGACAAACTCAAGGCCACCCTAAGAAACTTAGTGAGACCCTGTATAAAAAAAAAAAACCACATTCTTTTATTTACAGGAAATGAAAAGGCAGTTCAGTTAGGAACGTGCTTTGTAAATGTGAGGACCTGAATAAGATCCCCAGAACCCACATAAAAATGTTGGATGGGATGTCGTATGCTTCTAATCCCAGCACTGGCAAGGCAAACACAGATAGACCATTAGAAATAACTGACCACCTGGCTTAGCATACTTGGTGACTTCCAGGCCAATGAAAATCCCTGTTTCAGAAGTGTAGATGGTACCTGAGGAAGGGGGCTGACGTTTCCCTCTGCCTGCCACATGCCAGTGTGTTCAGGCAGGCACAAAAGGTGCATCTGCATACCATGAACAAGCACAGACAGAATTAATCAAGAGGAAAATCACATAAACAGGGTTGGTGGTAGAGCTAGGTTTAACCCCCGTATTGCAAAAGAAGAAAGGGGTTAAATCCAGGAGTTACTCTACTAGGCACTAGATAGCACACAAAGGTGGAAGAAGAAACCTCACAGTATGAAACAAGGTTAAACCAGATCTACAAGGCCTCTGATACTGATGAAAAAGCAGAAAAAAAATGGACTCCTGTTGGAACAAGTCTCTTCACATTGGAGAGTTCAGAAAAGAAGGTGTTTTGTGGTGAAACGTCCTTCCTTACTGAGGAATCGGCCTGTGTGTGTGTGTGTGTGTGTGTGTGTGTGTGTGTGTGTGTGTGTGTATTAGCTCCAACAGCATCCTCTAGGGACAGACTTGAGGTAATGGTCAAAAGCCACATGCTTGTGGATTCTCCCACTTTTTCCACACTCGAAGGCTCACAGCCACTCTCGGTGCCCCGTGGTCTAACCTCAGTTTCTCTAACGCCTCTTTAAGGAAGTCAAGTGGTTTCATATCATCAGATTGATGGGGAAAATGTGAGCAGGGGTAAGGATGTGGAAGTGTTTGTACTCTGGGGAGAGCCACGGGGTGCCAAACCTGAAAAAGAAAGTTCAGAGTGTTTCTGCTTTGCAGGGTTGTGCTAACTCGGGAGGCTCGAGTGCAATCTGAGCAGCTATCAGAGTATTTACAAGTTATCATTTATTGCAGTGTAAGTTTAGTTCTGAGTGTTGGCAGATGGGGAGGGATGGGTGTTGTGTCGTCAGAAAGCAGCAGCCTCATTCCGGGTCCTCTTTCCCTTTCTACTTAGAAAGCAGACAGTCAGGAAGGATGTCAGCACGTGTCGGACCTCAGCGTTGTGGGCACAGAGGACACTGTGACCCTTCCAGAGCCACCTTCTTGTGAACACACTCAGGCATCACTGATGAGAACTGGAGAAAAACCCTGTTCTTACTGTAGTCTGCGGCTTGAACCCAGCAAATGCAAGACTCAGAGTGGCATGGCATGCTGCATGGTCAGGACTCAGGGATCTTCAAAGGTTTTCTTCTTTCTTCAACTGGTTTTGGAGACAAGAAACATGGTCTGTAGAGATTGGGTGACTGACGAGGGAAGATTCTGGGACTGGTGCCCAGCTTTTCTGTCTGATGTTCAGACTTAGATCCAGTGTTCTATCCAAACCCCACAGGGCTCCATCAGACATCCCCTGGGAATGTCTTAGAAGAACAGAAAATCTAAGCAGCTCAGCTATCCACAGAGATAGCTGGTCGTGATTCCAGTTGTTCCCTGAAGACCTGGGCACGCCTCTTTTCCTTTACTCTCAGAGACATTCTTTAAACAAAAACCTGGGTGACAAGTACCCACCAGTAATGCCAACCTTAGGGAGGCTGACAAGGCACAATGGCTGCAAGTTTGAGGCTAGCCTGTGTCACATAAAAAGTTCCAGACTGTCCAGGGCTATATAGCAAGATACTGTCTCAACCTCCTCTCCCTCCCTCCTGGGATAAAAAAAGTAAAACAAATAACTAAATTTTCCTTGGCACTGGAAGAATAAAGTCGTACCGAAGGAAAGTGGTTTATAAGAACCTTCCATTTAGAAAGCATTTCTAAACTTTCCTGCCCGAATACTCTCAACATTTAAATGAAACAATCCACGGGTATTTCAAAAAGTCCAGTCTTGCTTTGATTCAGTTTTAAATTATTTCTTCCTAATTTACTTCATTCCACCTCCCCCCCTTATCCCAGCTCAATTTACCCTTCTGCTAAAAGGACTAATTTTTCTTTCCAGTTTCCTCTGAAGACCACGGTTTTACAGACTTCCAATCATTTTAAATACTTTCCACCGGAGCCTCTCTGGCAATTCCACATCCCTCTTAAATTGTCTTCCTTTTGAGCGGACTTAAAATTCCGTTTGAAGAGTTCCCGAGAAGAGGAGCAGACGGTGATTCAAGCACAGTGCACATCTCATGCAGACGCAGATAACACTTGACAGCTGCCTGCCTCAGCGAGAGATGAGTTGGGAGTCTTGCTGGATTCCAGGAAGAGTCCATTTCCCCTGTACACTCAAACATGGTTACTCTTCATTCAGCCTTCCATCAATAATTTAACTCCCCAAATCAATTGAGGGACCATCAAATTGGTGTTTGAAGAAAGTGTTCAGAACTTAGTAGGTTAATGTTTCACGACTTTTTTGGTTTTTGTTTTTCCTAAATCTCAGTTGATAATTAAGTATGAAATTGAGCTCTGGGCTTCCTGGGAGCAATGTAACTTGGAAGAAAAGCTATTTTAAATAATTTTAGATAGTATTGTTTTTCAAGTAGGGGAAAGGATACCTTCTTTTGAAGCTTCCAGTCCAGAATCAGATAGTTCAATAAATTCTCATCCTCATGGGACAAGGGTTTCTACAGTTGCTTTATTAATAATTTTAATTGAGTGAATATTAATCTCTGATTTCTCACAACTCAGTCCTAGGGAGTCAAGACACTGAGCACAGTGGTGTAGTTCTTCTGTCTTTGACCAATCTAAGGGCCTAGGAATGGGTCAATTCAAGCGATTTCTTACTATCTCATTTTGGTTTTGTTGACTCTAAGCCTCCTAACCGCTCTAGTTCTTCGCTTTTATAAAACCATGTAACAATAGAGTGTTTTTGAATACACATTTTAAAAACACGATGCCAAGTAACAAAACTTTGAGTTTTAAAAATGATTTGCCTTTTCAGTTTTGCTTTTTATTGTCATAGAGTCATTGTGCATGGTGCTGGGTTAGAAAGACAATTTCATCCAAGAATATCATGTACGCTGACCATAAAGAAGAATGAAACTGGGCCATTTTATTGGAAAACAAGCTTCTTAATAGGCTAGAAATAGAACTTAAATGCAAAGTGGTCAGTGCTGAGGAAATTCCTGTTGGTCTCACAGTTCGGCATCTGGCATAGAGGAAGCTTGTACTATAAAGTTCAATGTTCTGGGAGAAGGCCCTTAGAAGAGGGTCCTCGTGTATAAAATTTGTGTAGAGTTTAAAAATGGCTACCAGCCTGTGTCAGAGGTGGTGGCTTTAGATATTGCTCTAAAGGGCAGAAATGGGAAGACACAGAACTATAACCAGAAACTAAGCCTAAATACCAACTGGCCCTGTGGCTACCTGAGAGAGCACAGGTATGTTCACAGGTATATTTAGATTCTAGACAGTGGGACAAAAGGCTTGGAGGGCAGGCGCTCCAAATCAGAAAGGGTATGAGGTGAGTTCAAAGATGGCCAACAAATGCTAAAAGAAAGAAGAGCTGGGTTTGAAAAGGAAGGTTTGTCATTGGAGATGACCGCACAGATACCAAACCTAACACTCTTAGAAAACAACTGGCAGCCGGGGAGGGTAAGGTGGGGTGGGCAGAGTCTAGGGATGACATTGCTGTCCTCACACTTGCGGGCGAGCACTTCTGATTCAGCCATCTCCGTAAACCTTGATTGATTGATTCTTTAAAAGACATCTAAAACATTGATGTTGTGCACCATAATAAAATGAATATTTTGCAATGACTTAAATCTCTTCTAAAGATGTGTATATGTCTAGTTGACCATCTGACAGAGAGCATTTTCTTTTCTTTTAGTTTTAGGGAACACGTGAGAGATGCCCTGATAGCCAGTGCTGTATTGCACATGCTCAGTTTCCTCTGGTGTCTCTTGCCCGCCTGAGAACATCTTTAGCAGTCGTAAAGCCTTATTATAAGTTTGTTATGTTACAAATCCTAAATTATTCTGATACCCATTTAAGCTACTCTTTTTAAAAAAATATAATCATTACCTTTATTTGTGTAGGTCTTGGCATACATATGGAATCATTACATTTGTTTGTGTATGGCAACTTGCAGGAGTCTCTTCTTTTTTTCTCCGACACGTGGATTCCCAGATTTGATAATTCTTTCCTGCAGTTATTCAGGATTAGAACTACTAAACTTCCCATTCATCAAGAATGAGGTAATCTCTAGGACACACCAGGTATGAGTCATAATGAGCATACGACTGTCCACTATAGCTCAGCTTCTAGCCGCTCTTGCCTCCTGCTCCAGAAAGCTTTCCTTTGCATCACAGAGAGAATCAGCCACTTCCTAACAGACTTACACAACTCACAAAACCCTTTCCCACCGTGCACAGAGCAGTGGATTGTCATCCCTGAAGTTCCTCCGAAGGGCAAAGACCACACTGTTGGACACAGTGGGAACAAGGCAGAAAGTTGCTAGAGAGGCGGGCATTGGTTCAGAAAACCCCGGAGTTGCTCTGTCAGGCAGCTTTCCCACTGAGGTCATATCTAAGAGATGAGTCATGAGGTCAAATGGTTTGTGAACAAAGCAAAAAGGCTCATCCCCTTCCAGCCAAGGCCACCAGACACCAGACACCAGACACCGTGGGCATACACTTCATCTTTGTTTGGTTTTGAGACAAGATCTCCAATATCCAGGTGCCCTTGAACTTACTGTGAGGCTTAGGGTGATCTTGAGCTTCCGATCCTCCTGCTCCAATCTCTTGAGTGCTGGGATTACAGGTGGTACCCATCACAATTGCCCCACATTTTGTGAATCTGGGGCTTGAGCACAGGGCTGCATGCAGCTAGGAGATGGCTTTACCTAATGAGCTACAGCCCAGCCCAGCCCCATCACCTTGTAAACCTACTTATTTAATCACATCTATACATCCCAACCATCGACCAAGCTGGTTTAGAAGGTCAAGCCGAAGAGAAACTTTCCATCTTGCTGAACTTCCCACCATACAGCTGACATTCTCTGTCCTGCTTGCTATGGGTTGATGAGCCTCGGCATTAATTTGGTTTCTCCTCCACTCCTCAAATCCCGAAGTCTGCTGAATCAAAAGAGCCAGGGAGGAAGGGAAGGAAGGGAAGGAAGGGAATGCACACATGTGCTTGTATTCGCCAAGCATCTCAGAAGTAACTTAATAGGGCTCAGGTTGTCTGTGTCTTACTAATCAGTTTTGTTCTGTGGGCTGTTTACAGAGCACTTCTAGTGCGTTTCTAATAAATTAAAATGGGCTGAAGTGGTAAAATGTCCTGAAGATGCAGTGTGCAGTCTGCAAACGGCACAGAGAGGCCATTATGTGAAGAGGAAGTAGGAAAAGCAATCGTAAAATTTTGAAAAATTATGCAATAACCGAGAGCTCGTTGCCCATCTGTATCCATTACAATGATCTGCTTCATAGACATAAATAGAATGGGGAAGTCTCGGATCTGCAGTGCGCTCTAACTTCAGCGGGAGAAATTCAATTAGAGTCTTCAATGAAGAAAATCAGACTGATGCCAACATTTGTCTCTATGCCTCTTTATGCGCTTTTAAAGTTACTCATTAGGTTTCTTTCCTGTTCTTCCCACTTTTCTTCTCAGAAAGCCTCTTTTGTGGCAAGACAAGAAAGGACAATCACTTGGATCTACTGAGGGGGAAGGGGTGGCACCATGCTTGGTGGGGGCATTAAGTTCTGCAATCCACCTTCCCTGAGCACTCCACTGAGCTCCACCAGGACAACATCCTGTTGAACGTTTGCCAAAGAAAAGGACCACACAGATAAGACCGTAAAATTGCCAGGAACTCAGTACAGGTTTTACCACAT
This sequence comes from Rattus norvegicus, assembly GCF_021556685.1. Lineage (NCBI taxonomy): Eukaryota > Metazoa > Chordata > Mammalia > Rodentia > Muridae > Rattus > Rattus norvegicus. The sequence goes on along the minus strand of NC_141537.1, from coordinate 182,819,082 downwards.
GCTGATCAAAGGGCTTAACCAAGATGGGTTTTAATCATATTTGGGCACTGGAGACTTCTCAGGCTCAAAGACGTGGTTCTGTGTCTTGTTTCGTTTTGGCAAAGCTCTCTTCTCTTCAATAACCCCAGAAAAACAAAGCAGACACAGCAAAGTCTCGATCAATTCTGTAGCTCTGCTCAAACCAAATAGACCACCTGGAGGGGTCTTTCTCTAAGCATCGGGTCTCTACATTTTTGTGATTATTTTTGAAATGTACGTGCTTATTTAAACATTTGCTCTTTTTGAAACTAAGCCACTTTAAATTTTGCTGTGATTCATATAAATGAGAAAGGGGGAAAAAAAGCTTAGCAGTGTCTGTTATTATTTTGTAACATTCAATATCCAAATATGTAGCAAAACGTTTAAAATCCTGAATGTAGAAGTTCTTGCTAGAGTGTGAAGGAACAGTGTAGCCAGAGAACTATGGGAAGTTAACAACCTTGCCCTGCAAAGCCAAAATGCCAAGTGAGATAGCCTTGCCTCCCCAGGCAGACAAAACCCTGTTCTTTCTCTTCCTTTTGTCTGTACTCTTTGTTCATTTCCTTGTGCTCATCTCTTGTACCCTGCTCTTAGAGGTCAGAAAACACAGGTAGATTGAAAACTCCCTAGTTATATTGACACAATGTGACATGTGTCTGGAAAGACAACTTCCTTTTGCTTGCTAAGAAAGGAACAGGGTACTTCAGAACAGTATCATTTCTGAAAGGAGACGAAAAGGAAACACAAAATTTATCTAGTTATCAAATGTTTTTTATAGAAACATAATGGCCATCTCTAAGTAAAGACATGTTACACAGCTGAAGTTTTTGAGAGCAGTCCAACCCAGATGTGTATAGCAACTTGGGATCAGATGGGACCTGCACACCCAGTCTGTGCTTAGCTTACCTCAGTAGGATATAGGGTAAGGAGGTAACCCTTTAGATGGTTCTACATGGTAGTCAGACTTGAAGTCAAGTAAGAGAGAACTTGGAAATTAGACGCTTTTTCTATTCTGAACCCCAAATGTGCTCTCTCTCTCTCTCTCTCTCTCTCTCTCTCTCTCTCTCTCTCTGTGTGTGTGTGTGTGTGCGTTCCTTCACACATGCACATACTTACCTTTGCCCATACACCCAGCATGCAGAGGACATGTGCCCTAGTCTATCACTTCATCTTATTCCTTTGAGATAGAAGATCTGGGGTCTAGGCAAGCCCATTGTCTCTGCCTTGCACAGTGCCAGAATGACAGGTGCTCACAGCCATGCCCAGCTTGTGGAGGACTGAATTTGAATAGCAAGCACTGTAACCCATTGAGTCATCTTCCTGGTCTCTCTCTTTTGTCTTATTTTATTCAAACTTTGAAAGTCCTGAGAGAAACGTAAATGAGGGAGAGAGGAGGAACAGTCAAGGAAAAAGTTTGTAGGACATAACTCAAGAGATTATGGGATGGACAAAGACTGGGGAGGACAGAGGTGAGGAGAGTAGGAGGTAAACAGTCGGCCAAGAAGCTGCCACTTGAAGCCAATACATAAAGTTCCTATTTCTAATGGGTCCTTAGGAAGGAGCTGGGGAGAACACCTGAAACACAAGATAACCAGTGGGACTTAAGGAAATCAAGGATGAGGAGACAGGAGTCTGAGAGGAAGCTGGTCAAAAATCAGGAGCAAGGGAGGGCAGCAAGGTAAAGCACAGTTCAGGAATCTAAAGTATGAGTAGAAACAGCCGCTTGCTCGCACAGAAGATATGATGTTCCATGGGGCATGTTGACACACCCAGTCAACTCAGAAGGCTCAGGGCAGACCATGTTAACTACTAAACACTGGCATCTTTCTGTACTGAGTCACCAAAAGTGTTAGACTCCTTAGGAACTCCTTAGTGTAGTTAAGGAACATCTGCAGAGCCTCCTTCTAATTTTTCAAAAGATCTCAGATGGACACCATAAACCCATCCAAGCTAAAAGGTGTCACTTCAGTCTTCTGCTAAATTCACCTTTGCTTCTTGAAGATGTGATATTTCAGGTTTGGCCACAGTCCTTAAGCCAAGCATCTATTTCACCAAAAAGACAGCTCATGCCACGAGTATTAGGTATTCACTCTCCAGCGACCTCCACAGAGCAACTGGCTCTGCCAACTTGGCATCATGGAGCAAGGCAGATGAATCTGTGCATTAATTAAGGTCTTCAGGTGCCCGTGTAGCACTATGGCTTTTCTAAGTCTCTGAGTAAGATCCTTGAGGCTAAAAGAATGAGGCACCATAGCCACTGCTCATGACCTGGTTCTGAATTTTGGAGGTAAAGCTTCCTCTTCCTCCAGCTCTTCTGGTTAGAGTGTTTGGCAAAGAAGCATGAATGCTCATCTTGTAACATATGAGAAGTGTGGGGGGAAAAAGACAGAGGGGTCAGATTCCCACATCTTAGTGATAGGCAGATTCTCCAACAAGGCCCTGTCTCTTACATGTCCCATCACTCCCTAATGGTGCTGCTTCGGTGACTAATCCCATATGGAATATTCAAGATCTAAAACATTTAAAAGACACCCAGACCTTCAGCTCACCTAAACACCCTTTTACAAGTATACAAATACTATCAGGTTTTTTATCTATTTTTAACTAGTATCTTTGTAAAAGTTGCGCGGCTTATTTAATGATATGAAAGAGTAAGGACAGATAATTCAGATATAAGAAGTCTTTGGATACGAAAAAGAAGCCATAATATGTTGCCCAGGATAACAAAGGGATACCAGTGAAGAATGTCTTACCCGCGACGACCCAGGATCACCATGCCTGAGAGCAGCTTGCGTGCAGGTGGGTTGTTTTTTGTGTTGCTATGAACAACTACATGGAAACAACTTAAGGGATGTTCAGAAGAATGTGTTACATCATGACAGAGACAGCATGGCAGCCAGAGCTGTCAACTGGGGGCAGAGAAAGGGAGAATGCAGCTGACTTTGTCCTTTTGCCTTTGTAGGCAGTCTGGGAACCCCAGCTGGTGGGATTAACAGATTAACCACAAAAGTGAATAATAATAATAATAATAATAATAATAATAATAATAATAACTACTCTTTGGTTTGCTCAGAGAAGACACCTGAGGTAAACACTGAAAAGTACCAATTAAGATGAACTTCTTAAACCTGCTTTTCTCCTCCTATTTTACTGAGGGATTCTCAGGGAGCTTAACAATGTCTCCAAGGCCAGTGTAACCTCTTTGGGGCCAGATACTCTTGTCGTGGTTTCCTGGATGACCATTTGGTTTTCAACGCTCTAAACTTTTACAAGTTTCTAATCCCCCACAGTGTCTATAATTATAGCAGCCCTTGGGCAGTAGCATTCAATTAAATGGTCATCGAAGTGAGTTCTGTGGAGGGGTGACTCAAAACACCGAACTGGATTCTTCCAAATGCCAGCGCCTCAATTCCTTCTCATCAGGAGCAATTACCATTGGGTTCTTTTAATAGTAAGTTGAACATGGAAATACTGCCTTTGCTGTCAAGACATATTCCTATTTGTCTTCCTAATGAAAGGGCCAATCCCGCTTCCTTCCTAGAGCTCTGATGAGGGGTGGCTGGAACCAGAAGGCTGGAGCACTCACAGGATATGACTGACAATGTCTAACATCCCTTTATAGATCATGTGCACTGGGTAGGTGTGACCACTAGTCAGCTAACCACACCAGATGCCTGTAGATTCAGGGAGCTTGGAAAGCTCCCTGAGTTGGGTTCTTCTGTGAGTGCCTGCACACTTTTCAGTTTCAGGCTGGAAGCACATTGTGGTGCATCTGGCCTGGCCAAACCCAGGAAGTACTGAACTTATTACAATTTAAAAACAAACCAAAGTTGTTTGGAATCTTTCAGTGGATTCACGTTGTGTCTGAGAGAGAAAGCACGGATTCATTTCTGATCTGACATGAGGCCCTGCATCAGGAACACACAAACAGTGTTGGGTAATTTCATGAAAGGAACACACCCTCTCATTAGGTCTCAGGATAATCTCACAAAGTAGCCCCTGTGGGGAGCCCGGAGGAATTCCATTAAGCTTTTCCTCTTCCTTCAGTTCTCATTTTTATTAGGTTGCCATAGGAATTTGTGTTTGTGAACAAACGGTTAGGCAGCTAGCTAATCAGGAACATTCTGATGGAAGCTAGGGTACCATGCCCTGGAGTTGAACAGGAGGCTGAACTGCTTCTGGCTCTGCATCTAAATGGCTCTGGCCCACAGCGGGCCCCGGAGCAGCCCTCCAGCCAACCCGTTGCTTGCAACCATCTGGACCACCTGTGGGTGGACTGACTCACAGGAATGTGAGCAAGGCAATCAGAAACTGGCTAGATCAAACCAATAACCAAACATGAGCCCAGTGGTCAATACTGAAGCTTCCAGAACAACCCACCAGGGTGTCATTGCCTACGAATTAAATTTAAATCAAAGAAAATAATTATAGAAGTATCTAGACCTGACAGTAACTGAGTAGCTATGTTGTTCCACCCCGCCAGTGTTCTCACAAGGGGAAAAAGGCACCAAGATTGCTATCAGCTATGCAAGGTCAGCAAGCACCCTGCACAGACCTCCCTGTTCCTGCTCAGTGCTGACACACACACACACACACACACACACACACACACACACACACACGAACACACACACACACACCATGCATACATTACATACTCACACAAACACCGTGCACACATACATACACATACAAAACCATGGACACATACATACACACCATATACATACAAGAACCATGTATACCATACACACACACCCATGTATACACACACAAAATCATGTATACATATACACACACACCATGCACATAAAAACACCATGTACACACACACACACACACACACACACCATGTATATATACACTTACCATGCACACACACACAGGCACACACAAAACCATGTATACATACACATATACACCATGCATATACAAACACCCAGCATACATGCACATACATACATACCATGCATATGTATGCACACATATAGATATATACATACACATACAAACAAACATGCATATACATATACACACACCTGATGCACACACAAACGTACAATAAGGATAACTAGGAAATTTACTTTTTAGAAGAATTCGCACTTCTTTGTAGATTGAGAGAGACAGGTTATTTTTTACTTTGCTTTTGTTTTGAAGTATTGCCTGTCAGATGCTCTAACTCTTGGGTACATCTCCCATTTCAGCCCTTCTCCGACTTTTTAATTTTGAGGCAAGGTCCCACTAAGTTGTTCATGCTGGCCTTGAACTTGTTGCTTCCCAAATAGTTCTTTAAAAAGTAAGTTTTTGGCTTGTTTGTTTGTTGTTTTTCAAGACAGGTCTCTCTCTGTCGGTAGACTTGGCTATCCTGGAACTCGCTCTGTAGACTGGGCTGACCTTGAACTCACAAAGATCCACCTGCCTCTGCATCCCAAGTGCTAAGATTAAAGGGGTACACCACCACTGCCCAGCTAGAAGTAGGTTATTTAATTATGTTATGTTGAAATGAACCTTAATCCTGTCAGGTCTACTTATTATAAGGAGTTTAGAATGTGTGAGAATAAACAAGTGAACTTACTTAGGACAGGGAGGAGTGGAGACGCCTGCTTGTGGAAGTTCAAGGCAGCTAAGGGATGTGGATGTGGATGTGGAAGTGGTGGACGAGGGAAAGGAATGAGGTTACATTAACACGGTGTGCCTGAGACACACCCTACAAAGATGGCTCTTCTACTGTGGGGCTCATGCACAAAGACTGGGGGAGCTGGCCCAGACCACATCCTTCACATAGTCATCTTTGTTATGTGAAAGGCACCGCCTAGATGACACCTTTCCCCACCTCTTGCTCCACAGTTCTATATTCTTCCCAAGAGTGTCTTTAACAGTGTGGCTACATCTCTTCCTGTCCTGTCCCTTGAGTCAGTTCCTTGACTCATGTATTTTACTTCTCTTGTGAAAAATGTCTCAGAATAATTGTATCAATGTATATATTTCCAATATGCATAATTACCTGTAACTTTCAAGGGTCATGCACGTGTTGGGCATCTCTATTCCCAAGAGCTATGAAGCTATCAGATCATAAAGACTTGGGCGTGGTGCTACCCAAGTGGCTCATTGGATGCTGAGTTGCAAATGTCACCATCCTAAACCTCACCTTTCTATTGAAAAATGAGGATGGGGTTTGCTCCATCCATCACACAGTGTGCATGTACGGATTAGAAACACGTTATAACATATATGAAGATACTTTGTAAGGCGACATGACATATGTGCTTAGAATTTTAAAGATTTTTCTCATGTTTGAATTTCACATGTAGTCCCTGTGTTCTAGTCTTTAAAATACAGAGGATAAATTACAAAATAGAAATATCTGTGTTGTATCACTCACTTGGTGCTGGTGAAGAAAGTGCCTACCTGAAGTAATATGGAAACTCTTTAATAAGGTGGGCTGTGATCGCCAGCGTCCAGCCTGAGTTGTGGCTCAGCCGCTACCTGAAAGATGCCACACAGGAAATCACACTTCTCAGCTGGCAGCCCTGGGTATCGCAAAGTCAGAGAGACGTCAGTTTCATCCAAATCCTTCTGCAGAAGCTGCACGGCATGACACGGCGGTCTGTTCTTAACTTTCAAAACTGCCACAGAGTGAATCTATGGCCCTACTCTTAGGATCTCCATTTTCTCTGGCTCTTGTACTTGGATGCCCTTCAGTCAAGGTCTGAACTCCCTTCAGTGAAGTTTATTTCATCTTCTAAGTCGACTCTGGGACCAGAGAGCTGCTTGCTGGTGGAACTCCCTTAAATGAAGTTTATTTCATCTTCTAAGTTGACTATGGCACCAGAGAGCCACGTACTTGCTTGTGGCTCAAAGTCTTTCACACACTGAGGGAGCACTGGACAATTGGCCCAAATTTTATAACCCGAGATACAAAAGAAATAATTTGACCCTTCAATATTTTTCCTTTATAAACCTATTTTTACTTTCTCAGGAATCTCTTGTCTCATTTGAAACTGTTATCAAGAGATCCAAAGGAGAACATGACACAAAATGACAAAGTTATCCTAGTGTGCTCAGCTGACATAAAATCCATAGGGGAGAAGGTGAGCAAAACACATATGCACACAAAATAACAGAAACACAATAAACGGCCAGTGGAATACCTTCTCATTCTCAGGTTGCCTGGTTTTTTGTTTGTTGTTTGTTTGTTGTTTGTTGGGTGTTTTTTTAAGGCTGGGAATAGAATCCAGGGTCTCACACGTACTAGACCCACTCTCACACTGGGCTGCACCCTCCAATTCCTATCCCCACTTCCGCATGAGAAACAGCTGTGGATAGCATGTGATTTAAGTGCAGTTGGGTCAACATAACGAATCTGAGACTGTCAACTCTTTGCCCAAATGTCACGGAAACCATCTGCACTGCTTCCTTGTAATCGTACCAACATGAAAGGGGCGTAAAATTGAGGGTTGAATTATGCGGTAGGCTAAAGTAACTCTAGAAATTTAGAAGAAATGGAGTACGGTGCCAGCTAAATGCCTCAGAGAAGTCTAACAGGAGAGGGCCTGGGGAGTGTGAACTTTGCCCAAGTTTTATACCATCTGCAGCTTCCGGTCCCCCCAGTATGTGCTACCCCCAGCCCCAGAGTGAGGGGAAACAGTGTGTCAGTGAGGCACACCATCAGTGATAGCCCTCATCTGCCCAGGTCCTGGGTCTCACCTTCATCTGTGAATGGGTGTGTGACTGGGTGGATCTGGATACAGGGACTACACTCCAGTCACCGCAGGTACTGTAAGGAGTATTGGGGGGGGGTTGTTGGTAAAGGACTTGATGACATTATTATTTTCTTTTAATAACCCCCCAAAGAAAGTGAGCATCTATTACTGATTTAGCGTTTATTGTTTGTACCTTGTTATAATGTTTATAACCTGCTATGAAGGACACTTGAGAACCTGGCATGTGCCAGAGCATTACTCTTGAATACAGTACTCCAGAAACAAGAGGGAACACAGAACCCAAAGGTCCTGCAGGACACCGGGAGCAGGGAGGAATTGAGGAGAGATAACTAGCTCCACTTGTCCCCTGAACACTTTCCAAAATGTCTTCAGAGAGCTTTTCTAAGCCTTTGGGGTGGAGCTGGAAAGAAGAACAAACCCAGTCATGTCTGCATGACCTAACGGGTACACAAGCAGTTGATACCAGTGTTAGAATGTGATTTGGGGGAAAGCAGGCTTCTCCTGAGGACCGATGGAATGCTAAGCCAGTGGGCTGACACGCCCACAACTTAGCATTCCAGAGGTTGAAACAAGAGGACGTTCGTTCATAAATTCAAGGCCATCCTGGGCTACATAGTGAAATCCTGTCGAAAAGGACAGGACAGGACGGGACAGGACAGAATAGAGGGACCTGTAGCTGTCACGTTAATTGTGAGTGCCAGTTTGTGCCCCCACGTCCCTCTGCTTCTCATTCCCGTTCCGCCCTTGATAGTGACAGTAGGTGTGTAAGTCTGCAAGAATCTGTGAAGTGTTTCCAGAAGAGGCTGGAGTTCGTGCCGTGGATTTGCTGGGTGAGGCGGGTGATAGGGCTGATGGCAGAAGTCTGGCATGCTCTAAGGCCTTCAGTCTCTGACTGAGAGTCAGCTTCCTTGCTCAGACCTTTTACTTGGGCAAGCAACACCATTGACTTTCTTGAGCTCTAGAATGACCACTATGGGACTCCGTCCCCTGAAATGTTTCAACAAAGTTCTCATTCTGTGTGTCTGTTTCTGTCTGTCTCAGACTGTCTCTGTCTGTCTGTCTCTGTCTCTGTCTCTCTCCTCTCTCCCTTTCTCCCCCCTCCCTCTCTCTGATTTTCTGGAAACCCTAACATAGTAACCAAATGCTCCCTATATCCAGCCATGAATTGTCAAGAATTTGCTCATATCAAATTTGTTTCTTCCATGAGTTAAAAAAAAAAGATGGTTTAAATATGTTTTCAACAAATAAACTCCATGCTCCGTGCTCTCCTTAGTACAACAAACACTGACCAAGGAGCATTTTGTACTAGAAGCTGAAAAGGGACACAGAACAAAAGGCAGACTGTGTCTCCAAGATGTCTGCAGGAGCAGCAGACTCTGTGGGGATGACAAAGGCATACGGGTATGAGTGTGGCTCCCAAGAAAGATGTGGTAGGTGAACAGGAAAGGAGAGCTCACTGGGTGAGGCACAGAAGCTGTTCTTAAGTGATACGAGTAGTAGAAAGTCTGAGGCAAGATGTAGAGGCCATCTATCACCGCACTTGTCACCCCATCTGCCACCCACCTGTCACCCCACCTGTCACTCCACCTGTCACCTATCTGTCATCCCACCTGTCACCCTACCTGTCACTCCATCTGTCACCTGTCATCCTACCTGTCACCCACCTGTCACTCCATCTGTCACCTATCTGTCATCCCACCTGTCACCTTACCTGTCACTCTATATGTCACCCCCATAGAACTGACTCTTTCAAGAGGACAGGAAGGAGATCAGGCAGGTGTGGTCATATCTGAAGAAAGATAAAAAATGCTGAGATAAGGGACAACCAGTTTGAGATGTAAATGTCCTGGTTTAGAGTTTATCCTATTCTTTGAAACAATCTGGGGTTGTCATAACATTTTCCTAAACTTTAAGCTATAACGTTGTGAACCAGAAAATAACCTACCTAACCACAAAATATAATAGACTAAATTTCGTTTCCCCTGAAGAATGGCAAATGGTTCTGGAGTTCATTTTAGGGAAAGAATGGTTGTATTTAGGAAAATAACCTTATTAAATGTTTGAAGAAGGAATGTGTGGCCCTGAGGGGCATGAACTAGAAGACAGAGAAAGCAAAATGGTGGCAGGCTAGAGGCAAGTTATAGGAAACCACCAGGAAGCATGTAGAAAGCAAGATTCTGTGTCTAAGCCCTCACTTTAAATTAACAGTGGAGTTTCTCTCTAGCATTTTGACATGCACCCCAAAATCTCCCCACCACTGATCATCATAAAGAAAAGTCACTGTCACTGTTGTTTGGAGGGGATGGTTCCTGGAGAGGAAGTATGTGGAGAAGGGATACTGTGTGGGTGTTGAGGTGGACATGGAGGATGTCAGAGACTACAATAGAATGTGACAGAAACAACAAAACCACCTCACAGCATAAAGACATCCTGGAGAGGCACCAGACTTCTTAGACTTCTACAGACAAAGTGACATCCAGGTCACTGTGGAGCAAGGTCCTCATTTGATAGGAGTTTTACTCTAGATACTCAATTCATTGCTCATTCTCCTACTTCCCCCACTAGGCAACACATGAGCTGCTATGGTGACAGTCTTGTTGATGGTTTGATTGTCTTAGGGGTGATAGGCTCAAATGTTGTACAGTGTATGATAAAGCCTCCAGGATGATCCTTTTCAGGATTTAGGAATTCCCGCATGGTGTGCTTCCCACTTCTGTCCTTGAATCCAGGAACTCCTGTGGCTTTTTTTTCTAACAGAGGTTTCTTTCTTGTAGAGCCCTTTCTTAGTCAGGGCTTAACTGCTGTTAAGAGACACTATGACCAAAGCAACTCTTATAAAGTATAACATTTAATTGGGGCTAGCTTACAGGTCCAGAGGTTCAATCCTAAGTCATCATAGCAGGAAGCATGGGAGTGTCCAGGCCATCATGGCACTCGAGAAGCCAAGAGTTCTACACCTTGTTCCAAAGGCAGCCAGAAGGACTGTCTTTCACAGGCAGTTAGAAGGAGGCTCTCTTCCACCACAGGTGGAGTTTAAGCATAGGACCTCAAAACCCACCCTCACAGTGATGCACTTCTTCCGACAAGGTCACACCTACTAATAGTGCCACATCCCATGGGCCAAGCATATTCAAACCACCACAAGCCCCATTAGCCTCATGAAGACCCATCATCAGCACTGAGTGTGATGCTCCTCTCTACATTCCTGTGCACTGTTGCTGAGGGCCATCAGCATGCCCTACCTCTCCTTGCAGTCAGCTTCAGGTCTCTCAAAGATGGAGCTATTTGTCTTTGGGAACTTCGGATCTAGAGCAGGGCCTGAGTATCAGTGAGTGTTTTCTGGGACACAGATTAGCAGGGCAGTGTGTGCACTCCCTTGCAGATGATGTGGCTCTGCATGGTGTCAAGTGGTGTGAATTTGCAGTTGGTAAGGAACAATGGCGACTAAGCAGCACTTATGAACAGGTGAGTAAGTGAGTGGGTGTGAGTGGGTGAGTGAGTGAGTGAGTGGGTGAGTGAGTGGATGAGTGAGTGGGTGAGTGGGTGAGTGGATGAGTGAGTGGGTGAGTGGATGAGTGAGTGAGTGGGTGAGTGAGTGAGTGGGTGAGTAAGTGGATGAGTAAATGAGTGAGTGAGTGAGTGGGTGAGTGGGTGAGTGAGTGAGTGAGTGGGTGAGTGAGTGGGTGAGTGAGTGGGTGGGTGGGTGAGTGAGTGAGTGAGTGGGTGAGTGGGTGAGTGGGTGAGTGGATGAGTGGGTGAGTGAGTGGATGAGTGAGTGAGTGGGTGAGTGGGTGAGTGAGTGAGTGGGTAAGTGGATGAGTAAATGAGTGAGTGAGTGGGTGAGTGGGTGAGTGAGTGAGTGAGTGGGTGAGTGAGTGGGTGAGTGAGTGGGTGGGTGGGTGAGTGAGTGAGTGAGTACATGAGTGAGTGGATGGTTGAGTGAGTGAGTGAGTGGGTGAGTGAGTGAGTGGGTGAGTGAGTGAGTGGGTGAGTAAGTGGATGAGTAAATGAGTGAGTGAGTGAGTGGGTGGGTGAGTGAGTGGGTGGGTGAGTGAGTGGGTGGGTGGGTGAGTGAGTGAGTGGGTGAGTAAGTGGATGAGTAAATGAGTGAGTGAGTGGGTGAGTGGGTGAGTGAGTGAGTGAGTGAGTGGGTGAGTGAGTGGGTGAGTGAGTGGGTGGGTGAGTGAGTGGGTGAGTGAGTGGGTGAGTGAGTGGGTGGGTGAGTGAGTGAGTGAGTGGGTGGGTGAGTGAGTGGGTGAGTGAGTGAGTGAGTGGGTGGGTGAGTGAGTGGGTGAGTGAGTGGGTGGGTGGGTGAGTGAGTGAGTGGGTGAGTGAGTGGGTGGGTGAGTGAGTGAGTGAGTACATGAGTGAGTGGATGGTTGAGTGAGTGAGTGAGTGGGTGAGTGAGTGGTTGAGTGAGTGAGTGGGCGAGTGGGTGAATGAGTGGGTGAGTGGGTGGGGGGTGAGTGGGTGGTTGGGTGAGTAAGTGGGTGAGTGAGTGGGTGAGTGGGTGACTGAGTGAATGAATGAGTGGGTGAGTGGGTGGGTGAGTGAGTGAGTGAGCGAGTGAGTGGGTGGGTGAGTGAGTGGGTGGGTGAGTGAGTGGGTGAGTGAGTGGGTAAGTGAGTGAGTGGGTGGGTGAGTGAGTGGGTGAGTGAGTGGGTGAGTAAGTGGATGAGTAAATGAGTAAGTGAGTGAGTGAGTGGGCAAGTGGGTGAATGAGTGGGTGAGTGGGTGGGGGTGAGTGGGTAGTTGGGTGAGTGGGTGAGTGGGTGGCTGAGTGGATGAGTGAATGAATGAGTGGGTGAGTGGGTGGTGAGTAAAGACTGATGTCTCTCTTCCACGTTGTGTTTTTTTTTTTTTCTATTGTGTGTGCTTAGCTCTTGTGGGGAGATGACCTCTGACCTCCCTCCTGCCCACAAAGAGAACAAGAGCTCCTCTCTCTCCAGCCTGTTTTCCTGGTTGCTGACTCAGTGGCCTCTTCACTGGTGCTGTGTTCCAGAGGAGCACAGGCAGACAACGCTGCTGGAGCAGACATTTCTAGAGGCCCAGAAGGGAAACAACCATTTCTGCTAAACTGACTACTTAAAAGTCAGGTGTTTTCCATAAATAGGTGATTATTTCTGTGGGTGGAGAGATTTTGGTTCTTTTTTTCGGAGCTGGGGACCGAACCCAGGGCCTTGCGCTTCCTAGGTAAGCGCTCTACCACTGAGCTAAATCCCCAACCCCTTGGATAGACTTTCTTTTAGTGCTTAGAATGTCCCATGGGTGCAGGGAGGAGACACCTGAGCTGTGCTTGTGCATATATTTACGTGCTGTTTCCAAAGTGCAGAAGCCACTGTGGAAAACCTCACAGACTCTTGAGTTACTCTTGGAGGGATGGGAGCATGCCTTTCCCTGAACTGGGTCTGGGTTGCTAAGGTTAGGGCCTCAGGGAGGCATGAACTCATCTTCGTGTGTAGGAAGATGGGATGAGACATCGACGATACAAATGGGCCATTATACAGTGAAGCAAAAATCCACCCCCAAGCTGGGCTGTACACAATCTTTCCAGGTTAAAAAAAGGAATGTCAAGATGGAGACGATGGAAATCTACAAAAATGGGGTCCCCAGAACCGGGCTTGTCATCTCCCCTAAAATTGGCTCATTATACTGTTGAAAAAATATTCCACAGAACCAAGTTATGTTCCAGAAAGATTTTTTTAAAAATCGCCTTGAGCATGCCCCATAGGGGGCATCGCCTTCCTCCTTGGGTTTTGTATACTAAATTAGTTAAGTCAGCTTAGCAATTAGCTGGATCCATGCAAGCGCCTTCCCTCTTTGTTGAGAGATGATTCTGTGATTTCATTTGAATATGTTCATATAAAAATGTGTTATCATCTTAAACAGTTTATTCAGACAGGCTGCTGCGGGCATCTCCTGCCCTCTGTGACTCCATTGTGATCTCTGTTGTTGTTGCCTATTGCTCAACAAGCAGGTGGTGAGGACGGTAATACTTGAAAGAATACCTACGTTCTCATCAACATGCAACAGAGCTGTAGGGCACAATAAAGAGCCAGGCTGGGAGCTGATGTAAACACTGAGTTTGCACACCTGTGTCAGTTACACCCACCTACAGCATGGGGAGTGAGGGACTCTTCTGCAGGCTCCTGGTTATCTTTAGACACAAGAGCTTGTTGGAACTCTGCTGATAGGAAAGACAGTGCAGCCATTCTCAGAAGTTGAGCTAAGGAACCTAATCTATTGTGGTGAGCATGCACGAGCTGCTTCCTCAGTGGTAGGGAGCAAACGCCTCCTGCTTCCTCCGTTGTGGTGAGCATGCACGACCTGCTTCCTAGGTCGTGGTGAGCATGCGCATCCTGCTTCCTCAGCTGCGTTGAGGTTACTGGTCTTATGTTCCTCCTTTGAGTGAATATTCCTCCCACAAGGTTGGAGCATGGGCTTAGCTATTATAATCTGTCAACCTAAATAAAAAGGGAAGCAAATTGGACAGGCAGATTTTCTGAAGGGCATTTGGCGTTGATTTGGGAAGAACAGGGCATTGCGGTGCAGTTACACATGGCACAGTGAACTTCGGGTAAATTCAAGGGGCTTGAGGCAAGGGAAGAACACTGGGAGGATGATATCAGATATTTTGGAAAAATAATCCTTGGCCACGATGATTAATACCAAAAGGAGCATCCTACAAAGCTAAACAGATAACTGTATGAGCAGAAGTACCTTTGGGGCCAGAGGCATTTTGGAGAGAGCGGCACCTGTAATGCCAGCAATAAATGGCTGAGGTAGGAGCTGGGGAGTTGCCTTAGTGTTAAAGCCATGTGAGGACCAGAGTTCAGATCCCAAGAACCCACACAATGCGTCAGGTGGGTGTGGTGGCTGTCTGTAATTCCAGCCCTGGAAAAAGGAGACAGGGGATCCCCAGAGCAAGCTGGCTAGAGAGAACAATCATACCGCCAAGCTCTGCATTTGATTGAGAGACTCTGGCTCAGTTGAATAATGTGTAAGAGAAATCATGGATTATTTCTGGCATCAACCTCCGGGCAAGCATTCATGCACAGGCTCCACATACAAGTGATCACCCACACACACGAAAATGGAAAGAGACAAGAATAAACGAGGCAGGAAGACTACAGAGCTGGGAGCCACCCTGGGCTATGATGTAAAATACTGTTTCAAAAAGAAAACTCAATCAACAAGCAATGAAGCAACATTTCAGTGTTGGGCTCCAGTGGCCTGTGTGGCACTATCAGATGAGATCGCCAAGAGCCCTTCCTTCCTAAGCTCCAGCTTCAGTCATGTCTGTTTGTGGGACTGACAGCTTTCTTTGTGCATTGTGACATTTCTTTCATAAACTCCTTACCCAGGTTCACTTAACCCAGGACTGGCTGTTTGGAGCCAAACCCACTGGATAAAGGTGGGCACGTGACCAAACAATGAATAGCCATATCCAGGATTCAGTAAGCCATGAGAAAGGGGCCCTGGACTTCACAGGTTATATAACTAGGGCAATTTACACTTGGGACTGTTAGCAGAGGTTGGTCCATAGCATGCTGAGCCTATGTGTTGACAGAAAGAAAAATGGAGTGGGAAAGGGGAGTGGCGGGAGCAGGGATGGGAGCAGGGGTAGGGGGGAGAACGCCAACAGGGACATGACTACACCATCTCAAATGTTGCCTCCGAAAGACCTGTATCGCTTGATGATCTGGAGTCTTCTATGCTTGAAATTCGGCCCCCTCGATCATCTCAGAGACATAAGCTGGTGAGCATTTTGCCTCTCTTTAACCACTGTGTGAGTGGTGGTTCCACAGCTTGAACTCATAGAAGTTCAAACAAATGAGTCCCTCTCCGGAAGGTTGCACACTTGAGAAAGGCTAAGGCACACACTGACACCTGTCACATGCATGACATTCTAGAACGTCATTCTCGTGAATGTCCCAACTGCTGGTAGAGCATTCCGATCCTGGCATATGTAGTTGGGTGGACATACTGTAAATCATTTCCCATAACTGTTAGGTTTAGGATGTCATAAACGATTGTGGAAACAGGTATTTAGACTAGTCCTAAGAGTGTCTTATCTCAAAGTCTGATCTGACTCTCTCCACTTGCTATGGCCAAATGCTCTTTAAGACCTGTCTGGTGTAGCAGGTAACTGAGTTTCAATGTGTCAGAATATTAAAATGGATCCTCAAGTACACCTACTTTTGTGTTCTCTAAAAATGTTGGAGAATAAATTCTTAAGATTTCTGGCTGACTGTTCCCCTTTTAAATTTAATTTCATTTTGTTTATTTTTTTATATCCAGACAACCACAGTTTCCTCTTCATCCTCCCCTCCTAGTCTCTCCCCCACCTCTTCACCTCTTCCCCCCCCCATCCACTCCTCCTCCATTTCTCTTCAGAAAAGGACAGGCCTCCTGATATCAACCAGCCATGGCATATCAAGTTGCAGTAAGAATTCTCTCTTATTAATGCTAGATGAGGCAATCCAGTTGGAAGAAAGGTTCCCAAAAGAGGCAAAAGGGTCAGAGACAGCTCCTGATCCCACTGTTAGGAGTCCCACAAGAAGACCAAGCTACACAACTGTAATATATGGGCAGAGGTCAGTTCCATACTCTCTGGTTGGCAGTTCAGTCTCTGTGAGCCCCTACCAACCCAGGTTAGTTGATTCTGTGAGCTTTCTTGTGGTGTCAATGACCCCTCTGGCTCCTTCAATTCTTCCTTCCCCTCTTCCATGGGTTCTCCACGCTCAGCATTGTTTGGCTGTGGGTCTCTGGGTATGTTTCCATCAGCTGTTGCGTAAAGCTTCTCTGATGACAATTGGCACCAATCTATGAATATAGCTGACTATGCTTAGGAATTATTTCATTGACGTTTTTCCCTATCAGTTTTGCCTGGTTCTTTCCTAGGTCTCTGGGCTATCCCAGGGCAGTGTCAGGGGTGGGCTTCCTCTTAGGGCTTGGGTCTCAGATTGGACCAGTCTTTGATTGTCTGTCCATTTCCACAATTTCTGCACCACGTTAACTCTAGCACATCTTGTGCTGGACAAATTGTAGGTCAAAGGTTTTGTGACTGGGTTGGTGTCCCAATCCCTCTCCTGGAAGTCTTGCCTGGACAGAGATGGCCAGTTCAGGCTCTGTAACCCCCATTGCTAGGATCTTTAGCTAAGGTCACCTAATAAATAACTGGGAGTTTCCAGCTGACTAGTCTATACATGACTTTTGTTCTATACGGCCAACCCCCATGGATAGAGGTACAAATTTATCTCCCCAAGCAGTACAAATTTTTTGCTTCTGGTAAATCATGTTGACGACTGATTTGACAGGTAGAATTTCCTTCTCCTTCACATTTCTTGTCTGTTGGTTAATTAGGTATACATATATGTAGAATGTCCGTATCTCCTCTTTCCTCTTTCTCCTCTCCCTTAATCCCTTCCCCACCCTTATTCCTTCTTTCTTCTCTTGTTCTCCTCTGCCTATATATAGTCGCCAAACAGAATTTGACCAGATTTGTGGAAACAGGAGCCAGCTGTGAGGTGGGGTGGGAGTTTAGAAAGTGCAGAGGGTGCAAAGAGGGAAAGAGCCACCTTGCCCCACAGGCCTCAAACCTTCAGTAAAGATCTGACAAACCCTCCTCAAAGGGGCTGAATGATGTAGACTAAGCCTCAAAGTCTGAGGAAGCCAGGCATGATGTCATAGGACTGTAACCCCTGCACAGGGGTGGTTGAGGCAGGAGAATTGCAAGTTCAAGGCAAGGCTAGCCTGGGGCACATGATGAGACACTTCTAGAAGTGCGCGCACACGCGCGTGCACACACACACAGGAGCACGCACACACCTTCCCCATGCTCTGAATAAACTCTAAGATAGATAGATAGATAGATAGATAGATAGATAGATAGATAGATAGATAGATATGAGTTACAGGGAGGTAAGAAAGGAAGGAAGGGACAAGGAAAGGAAGGAAAGGGCCAGGCCAGAGATGAACTGCTTCAAGTTGACCATCTAGGACCTGAAAATAACTGGACACTCCATCTTTTTATTTAGAAACCCTTTAGAATTGGAAGACATTTTCCCGTGTGTAAAGTTCCATCTGCATCCAGAACCAATTTTGTCTGCTTTCGTGGCTAATACCCAAAGCTGTTTTACCTTAAAAACATCCTGCTCTTGGAGAAGTCTGCGTGACTGCTGGTTTGTCTTGATGCAAACTAACCAAGAAGGAAGAAGTAGCTGGTGTCTCTCTGTGTGCAACACATGCCATGAATGACTACTCAACTCATGAATGAAAAATAAAATGTGTCCGAGAGCTTGGTTTCAATTTTTTTTATTTAACCTTTCCCCCAATATGAAGGACTTGAAGATGCATCTAAAACAATTTTCAATACAATATGTGCCCCCTCCCAGAGTGCATTCTCAAATGTGTGTCAAGCACACAGTGCGGGAGAGTGAATAGGAACACACAGTACCTGTTGGGTATACTGATAGGGACAGATAGAAAATAGAAGAGGTACAAAAAAATAAAAAATATCAGAACAGCAGTAAAGTAGGATGTTAATACGAGGGAACCCTCACTGAAAGAAGACATACAAACGGGGAAGCTGCTGAGGCAGACTGCTGGCTCTGAGAGGTTCCTAAACCAGTGGCCTCAAAGGGACTATGGGTGGCTCCATTCCCAGCCAGTCAGTCCTAATGCCTCTGCCACTGGTGTTAGGAAAACATTTTGAACACTGCTGTCCTGGGTCTTAGATAAGTCTTCCTCCTTTTGTTCACTCACTTTGCTCAATTTTAGAGATCTGTCATGAATGTTCATTGACTTGTGAATAAAAGCTCAATGTTCCAATATAAACTTTACATATAATATAGGAAAGAGTGTGGTTACCATATAATTCCCTCCAACTAGTTCAGAACTGGGAGAATGCTACATATCAGACCTCTCCAGTCCATCAATAAATAAGAAAGCCTCCCAAACTGAAACCAAGGGATAGCACAACTATTTAGAAAGCCCATCTATATTCACAAAATATAAATGAAGTTGGTGGCTCTGTCCCAATAATTCACCTCAGATGCTACAAAATTTAAGTACCCATGGAAATGTAAAAACATTCCCCTCAGAGAAGGCCAAGAAACAAGAAGGGGAATTTTCAGGCATTGAGTCAAATTCTTGCTTGCAATTCTCAATTTTGGAGGTCACACTCATGTGCCATTTGATGACGGGGCCATTTTTGGAACAAGTTATCATTAGACAGTGTCAACTCTGTTAAAGTGTACTTACCCAGTGACCTGTAACATCCATCGCCAGGTGATACCCTTTCATCTGTAAGGTCTGTCTTTGACCAAATGTTTTCAATTAGTACATGAATATGTTTAGACATAACAAGTGTTCCAGTTCAATGACTGATGCTAATGGTTACTCAAGTCTCCTTTAAATTTGGCTGAAAATAGGGATATTACATCATTTTAGCAAAGCACATGATAGCCCACAGGTGACATTAGCTTCTGAGCCACTCAGCCCACACACTCAGCTGCCCATAATGAAATTTGAGCTTCATATGTGATATTCAACTGACCTAGCTCACAGTTGCCTCTTTGGATCTTAGGGTTCGATGGAGACATTTCTTTTAAAATCTAATTCTACTAAAAAAATGTTGTGGCAAAGGAAACTATAATTACCTCTTAACACTAACTATCACGAAAAATCTATGGATTGCGCTGATAATTTTCCATGTTAATCGAGAATTTCCTATCGACAAACCAGAGATAGGACTTTGCAATGATGTCACGGGAGTTTCAGTAACTTGGCTACAAAGGTGGAGAATACACCCTCCCCCCATCATATCAAATCCATTTGCAGGAGCTGAGGGAAGGATGGTCTTACCTTGGTGACACATTTCTGTAGACACTGTTGAGTAGAGTGGGCGTTCTGAGATCCACATCTTCCCTGTGATCTGAGTGGCAAATCAGGAGCTTAGAAGATTATTAGTTTTTGTAAGAAGCAGGCTGCCTATGAAAAGCAAGGATCGAGTCCCCGTTCTCCTTATTTTTCTGTAAATTTTGAGTTAATTGAGGATGTAAAGCTCTAGATCTGTAACGTACTTTATGAGAAATGGCTACATTTTTTGTTGATATTAATGCTACAGGAACATCACTTCAAAGACAACCCTTCCCTTAGACCTCCATATCTGGGCTGCTACTGAATAGTGCTACCCACTCTGGGGAATCCTTGCTGATCACAAATCATTCTAGAAGTTTTCTCAGAGACCCGCCCAGAGGGAGGTGTCTTCGTTGATTCCAGATCTGAGATCCAATCAGGTGAACATCACAGTTATCAGTCTGTAAGTACACGACACAATGACCGCGTAGGAAACCTGTGTGGAAATAGTAGCCACATACCAATATATGACAAGGAAGTCTTAATTTTGAATGTAGTATGCAAAGAGCTAAGGATGGACGCTGCTGCCTGCCCTCAGCTGCAGCTTCACTCTGTGTGCCCTGCTCTGTGGTACAAGTCTTGAGGGTCCTTCCCGGTTGTTCTAGGATTCAGAGGGAAGTGAGGGAAGACGAGGAAGGAAGCAGACAATGCTGGAGCCTGACTTCCATTATTTTTTCTGCATTTATTTAGGAAATGGATTTGCGTTCATAGTCTTATCTCGGAAACTACTTGCTTAATCATTTGGCAAGGAAGTGTTCACAGGTCAAAGGTGATCAAAGGCGCCTCAATACTCCATATGTTTGTGTAAAAACGTTACAATTTGAGTTCAAACAACATGAACGGTTATAGCTATACCCAATAAAACAGTACAAGCTACACCCATGAGGCATCTGGAATGAATATAAGTGAACATACAAGGCATCCAAGACTCTCTAGTGACAGCTTACAAAAGAAAAACATGTCAGGTGTAAACTCAGTACTCTGGAAGCTGAGGCAGGAGGACTGTTCATTTAGGGCCAGCCTGTGCTACATAGTGAGCTCGGGTTTTAAAAAACAAAATGAAGAAAGACGGGGAAGGAAGCCAGACAAGCAAACATTAAGGCAAAATAAACAGATAAACAATAATGAAACAGTAACAATCTTCTTGCAATATAGCTGCTCTGGGATTGGGTGGTGCTACCATGACAGAAGCATGGAGCAGTGCTGGTGACCTATGGGTAGTATCTTGGTGGTGAGAAGGCCTTTGGTCAGAGTCAGGCAGCTGGGTTTATAGCCGTGTACACTTATGGTTTTATAGGATTTTTATTGTAATTCCTGAATGAAACAAAAATTATTGGCATTCTGCGGGTTCCAACTGCTTTATATATAAATGCTGAAAAAAATGAGAACACTTTTGGTAAAAACCTATGGCTTTTAGGATGTTGAACACTGGTTTAGGATAAAACAGACTGTCTTTAAGATTAAGACTATTTTAAATTGGGATTTTATTGCTAGCATTAAGCTCATTCCCAGTGATTTACCATCTGTACAGATGAGGAAAGTCATTTGATAACTGTTGAAACTCTAAAACGACTCTTATTAATCCAGAAGAATTAGTCAGAAAGTTGTCTTGGGAGACTTGAAGAGCAGTAAGAATGACGGCCGGAGGGCTCTGCAGAGGCTAGAGTCTTTCAAACAAGTCTATAGGGAATTGTACCCTCAAAGTCGCCAGCAGAGGAGAGGCCAACACCATGGCCAGCTGGGGCTGCAGAACTGTGGAAAGGGGCCAGTGTGGACTCAGCAGGAACAGCCTGCCCATGCCTGACCCCACCACTGACCCAGAGCTCAGTTTCCCTTTTGCTTTCAGCGCCAGAATGGGTGTGAGAACTAAGGGACAAACTTCAGTTTCTGGATTCTCTGAGACCAAGTGCCCAGTGTGGAAATGATTTCTGTCATAATTCCCATAATTCCTTCTTGGTCTCTCACAAGGGCCCTGTGAGGGTGTCTAGAGGCTGTGGCATGGAGAAGACATGTGGCCCTATTGCTGAGCAGACATGAGTGAGTATCTAGCTGTCTTTGAGAAAACTGGACACTACACTGAGGAGATGTGTAAAGCTCCAAGCAAGCCTCCCTCCTTAACGCAGAGTGCTTTTGTTTTGGAAAATGTGGCTTTTTTTTAATTGGTGAAGGATGTTTATTCTAGAACCTTCTCAGATACCAAAATATAATTCCCTCTGTACTGTAAATGAATTCCACAATTATAAAACCAATATTCTGTAGTATGCACAAGTAGCTAACAGGAAACAAGTTCAGAATAGACAGCAGGTTTTCCCCCAACCTTTATATCTTTGAAGCTCACAGATACAAGAGACTGACTGGGTAGCCATTGTTTATTAAATCATACAGCATGCCACTGTGATGGACAAGGCTCTTTCACATTTTTATTACATTTACCTTTTGTATGGGGTGGAGCATGGGCACACCAAGGTATAAGTGTGGAGGTCAGAAGATAACCTAAAAGAGCCAATTCTCATCCTTCAGTGGTCCCAGGGATCAAACTAAAGTCATCAGGCTTGGCAGCAAGTGTCTTGCCCACTCAGCCATCTCACTGGCCCGTGACTGGTATTTTAAAGTGAATTGTTGTAAGAACATTTTTAAATTTCCACTTTTGTTTCAGCCATAGTAATACAATGATTATACATATACAAATAGTAATACA
Source organism: Rattus norvegicus (assembly GCF_021556685.1). Taxonomy (NCBI): domain Eukaryota; kingdom Metazoa; phylum Chordata; class Mammalia; order Rodentia; family Muridae; genus Rattus; species Rattus norvegicus. The sequence goes on along the minus strand of NC_141537.1, from coordinate 182,796,720 downwards.
ATGATTATCCATAGGCTGATACCAAGCTGAAAGGGCATTTGGAAGTTCAGGGCTACTTAAAAGTAGAATAAGTCTTGAGACCAACAGACAGAGAATGACTGACTTAAACCACCTGTTACCCAAAGGGTTTTTTCTCACAGAAATAAGTTTAAAGTCAGAAAACTCTATTAAACTATAAAGCACAAAGTTGCTTTGAAAACAAGGAGCCATCTTAGCTGTATTATTTCTCTATTATGAAAATAAATTTTTGTTATTTCTTTGAGACTTTCATACAATACGTTCTATTCACTCTCCTCCCCCAAATCTTCCTAGACTTACCCCTGACCTTTCACCCCTCCCAACTTCACATCCCTTTTTAAAAATACAATCCACTGCTGTGTTACAGTTTCCTTCAGGAGAGTAGGTAACCTACTTAAGCTCAAGAATTAAACAACTCAAAAGCTTCCAGAAGTCCCTGAATCTGACTAGATTCACTAGGCCCCTCCCTTCAGTTATTTGAGTGGTAAGGACTGCTGAGCAATGCACTTGAAAGAGACAGAGACCAGACAAGCTATCAAGATTGGTTTCATAAGTTCCAGGGTTCTAGCTTTCATGAGCTGTCACCCACCCAAACTAGGGTGGGCTCTGGTGATGCAGTTGTTTTTGCATTATTGCTGCTCCTGTAGGTAACCCCTCAGCAATGTACTGTAAGTAACCCTGATAAAACATTGCTTCACCAGGTTGGACTTTGGCCCCTTGGGAGTGACCTTTTGTTCAGTCACACAATAATTACCAAGTCATGGGCATGAGGACTGGACCATCCACTGGCGCATGTAAGACCATACCCTTAAATAAAACAGACTTACCAGTTCTTCAGCTGGTGGTGGGAAATGAGCCCCTCACCTCTCCTCACATCTCTGGAAAAGGTTGACTGGATTGACCTGGTGTAGGCAACCTCAGCTGCTAGGGGTTTGTGAGTACAGAGGCCTTGTTATATTTGGAAGGCGAGGTCTCTCTTGGATCCTTTATGACCTCTGGTTCATGTAAGAGAAGAGGGTTTGATAGCAATTGCTCATTTGTGGCTAAGAACTCCTCAACTTACTCCCTAAACTTTGACCAGCATGGGTTTCTGAGTTAACTATGCCCTACTGCATAACAAAGCTTCTCTGATGGAGTGTGAGAGCTGTATTAATGTAGGGACAGAGAAACATTTAGGGGGAAGTTTGAGTTTATGCCCATTAGCAAAATATTAGTACTAAGTTTGCCCCTGTGGCCTTTGAGCTCCTCCCAGTCGGCTAGTATTAATACTATCAGAAGGTGTCATGCAGGCTACTGAAAGAGAAAAGTCACCAACAGTCTTCCCTAGTGGTGAACCCTATATGCTACAATAATGGCCTGTGTGGTAAGACATGTCCATTGGTATGGTAATGGCATGGATGTTATGGGGGTAACCTACTGATTTAAGGCCTGCTCCACAGGAGGTAACACATACCTACTACTGTAAGTCTGACCAGAAACTCATGGTTGTGGAGCTCATTCCCCTACCTTTTAATAAATTGTTGAGAATAGCACATTTCCAGCTTATGCTGCATACACCACTCCCAGGTGCAACCTGTTGTCTGGACTTTCATATCCCATCGCTGATGTCTATAAAAACACTTTTGTCTATGCGTAGAATCATCTCATCATTTGAATAATAGCTTCAACGTTTACTTTGTCTAAAGATGCGCTGCACTTCAAATCCAAAATGTCTCCTCCTCAAAACTCTCTTGTGGAAGGCTAGTCCCAGGTTGGTAGAATGGGAGTGCATAGAAGTTTAAAAAGAGGGAATTAGGGAAAGTATAAGGGTCACTACAGGAGTACTCTCAGCACCTTCCTCTCTCTGTGTCCCAGACATGAGATGCCTAGCTTTGCTGCGTCTTACTGCTATGATCGACTGCATTACCACAGACCACTCCCCCAAATAAGCCCACCACAGTCATCAACTCAAACCTCCAGAACTATGATCCAAAACAAGCCCTACCTCTTCCTAAGTGATGACCTCATCACTGTACTGAAGAGTTGCCTGACCCGCACACCAAGATGCATCCCACTCTATGCTTAACATAAGAATATGTGAGTTTCCTTTCTGTGGTGGTTTGGATATGATTGGCCCAGGGAGTGGCACTATTAGGAGGTGTGGCCTCATTGAAGGAAGTATGTCCCTGTGGGGGTGGGCTTTGAGAGACCTTCCTCCTAGCCGCCTGAAAGCCAGTCCTCTTCTATTTCCAGCACCATGGATGCTGCCATGCTTCCCACCATGATGATAATGGACTGAACCTCAGAACCTGTAAGCCAGCCCCAATTAAATGTTGTCTGTTGTAAGAGTTGCCTTGGTCATGGTATCTCTTCATAGCAATGGAAACCCTAACTATGACACCTTCCCCAGAAAACTCTAGTGACCACCATGCTAATGTTAACCTGATGAGTGACTAGTTGACAGGATACTGAAATGAAGACTTTTCCTCTACTGTAATGCAAATAGAAGGCCCATGAGTCACCCTGGGATGTGGTGCTGGGCACCCCCATTCCTGTGACACCAACAACATCCACAGCCCATTCTATCATCTCTTAATTTCTCCTCTTTATCATGGGAGAGTCCCCAGTACTTTATAAGCATCCAGAGGTTAGGGCTAGTTCCCATTATCATCTCTTGCCAAAGGACATTGGCTGCCCAACAGAAACCTATCTTCCTGGGTCATGTTGGAAGAGGGAATGACACCAGGTGAAGGCCACCATACTGGAGGAACTTTTTCCTTTGCATACTTTGTTCAAGGACATGAGCTCCATTCCAGGAGAATTTTCATCTCTGAGGCACAGGGAAAGCTGTGACAGAGGTGCCACTGAGGCACAGGACCCAGGCTTACAGCATTGAGGCATTAAACACCTATCCAATATCTTGGGACCTGCTTATCCAGATGTGCTCTCTATGAAAACAAGTCTGACAGTGGTGGTCTCCAGAGTGGCACTCTATTCTAACTTGATTCCCAAAGGTCACTGCTGCCAATCGAAATTCCTGCAGTGTTCACACGATGACATTGCATGAGATGCCAACAGACTTCAAGGAAATCAATGTACCGATGTACACCTCTACTCACAGACGCCACTGTGAGATCACTTCTTCCCTTCAAACAACATTGCATGAGGAGAATGAAGACCTTTAATAGCAATTTTACTGAAATGTGACTTGAGAGAAATGTAGTTCGTTCACCAAAATTGCTCAGTTTGTTGATTTGAGCGTATTTATAGTTAAACACACAAACACTATGATCCACTTCGGAGTGCAATTCTTCCTTCCACTAACCCTCTGAGCACATTAGCCGCTGCTGGCCACTGAAACCTGGTTCTCATCGCAAGCCTCCAAATTCTACAGTTGTTGTTAACAAGGTTTAGGACACAAGATGGCAGCTTGGTGCAGGGAGCACCTTTAGCTAAAGGATTTCCAGACATGGTGGACACAGGCAGGGATCTCTGACTTGACCACTGATCTACCATAGCGGCTTGTTCTGTTCATCTTACAGATAATCACTGATGGAAGCCAAGGCAAGAACTCATGGCAGAAGCCTGGAGGCAAGAACACAAGCAGACACCGTGAGGAACATGACTTACTGGTTTGTTCTTCTCGGCTTGCTTGTTTTGCTTTGCTATGCAGCCCAGAACCACCTGTCCAGGGGTAGCAATCCTCACACTTGGCTGGATACCTACTAAATCAATCATTAATCAAGAAAATGCCAAGGAGCCAATCTGATAGATGTGATTCCTCAGCTAAGGTTCCTCTCCTCAGATGACTACCTCATGTCAAGTTTATAAAAAAACCTAACTAGGGCTCCACCCCAGGGTTCCAGGAACACTTCTCAGGAAGGACCCTCTGACCTTGCCCTGTATCCGGCCTCAGATCTCCACCCAGGAGGACCTTTCCTTAGCATCCTATCCCCCATTAGGAAGGGACCAGAGGATGCTGTATGTGCAGGCTTTGGCAGGTTTTCCTGGTTTAATGCCCTGGCCTCAGATTCTTTTCCACGGCCGTGACATCCAAATCTTTATCAAGTATAATAACAGAAGCTGCCCTTTGCTCGTGTTTTTATTTTTCTCATGAAGACTTCTCTGACTCATACAACTCGGACTAAGTAAGTCTGCATGCTCTCCCTTGCTTTCTCAAAGGGCTCGCTCTCACCACAGAACTTAAGACAGAGAAGAGGGAAATAGTTTTTGCTTTGTCCTTTTCTGTACAAGCAAGTGAATAATTTCCTTTCGGTCTGAGTAGAGTGCTCCTTAGTGACCCTTCACACACACACAGTATCATACACTGTGTGGTCTGTCGTAAAGGCTTTCCTACGTAGAACGGGTGGCAGAGTCGTCCATGCGGCTTGCACTGTTCACTCCGCTGCTCATCATGCTGGTTCAAGGACAGCAGTCAGATCATTCATCCCTTAGTGGGGTTTTGGATTACCTTACTTTGGGCTTTTAGAATAGTGTGAGATTTGACTGACTTCTCCATTGATAGAGCTTGAAGATTATTTTTTTTCTGTTTGTATTGAGATAAGATGAACCCCAGAATAGCCTCTAATTTATTCTCCTGCCTCAGCTTTCAGAGTTCTGGAAGAACAGCTTGTGCTACCAGCCTGACCGAAGATTTATTTTCAAGTCACTAAAGTATAATATGCATGTGCGTACACATACATACAAACACACTCATGCACACTCACACTCACACACAGATACTGTCTCACACTCACAGTCATACACACACTACACACTAATACACAAACTGACATTCATACACATACACTTATACACACACACACTCAAACATACACTCACACATTCACTCACACACACTCACAGATATTCTCACACAGACTCACACACTCATGGTCACACACTCATACACACACAATACTCTCTCTCTCACACACACACACACACACACGCACACACACACACATACACACACAAGCATACGCCTACATATTTTACCTTATGCTAATCTGTATATACAACTGAGAGGATTTCCTGGTAGTGAAAGTGACAGAAGCTTAAGTTCTACTCCTTTAAAACTTGCCACTGTTGGCCATGTCTCTCATTAAAGAGAGAGAAACAATAATATCCAGGAAGTAAAATATTTACTGAATTCAGCTCTGGTCTCCTTGGGAATTTCAATGAGCAGAAGAAACCCATACCATCACCAAGTTACCCTGAGTTAGGAGATGTCGAGTAAAGTGCCCAAGATGTTTTCTTGACTCCCAGTGCCGAGAGGTTAGAAGGTGATGTGATGCTCTGGGATTTAACATCAGTCACTAAACCTGTGACATCTTACAAAATAAGGTGAGGTCATGTTTATCCAGTTTTTGAAGTGAAACCCTTGAAATCTATCTGTTAAGTCCCTTGCCAGCTTCAAGAGACACACCCCTGTAGTGATAAAAGAATCAGAGCTTAGAACATCTGATTAGGCCCAGTACAGCAGTCCCCTTCCAGGCAGTGGGCCCACACGGGGTACTAGAGAACGGTCTCCCTTGACAAGCTCTGAGCTCATTTTGTAGCTTTGGGATCTCAGCTGCAACTGGAGAAGCCTGGGGTGGGTGTCCTCTCCTCCCAGACTCATCCCTCAGTGAGAATAGGGATGACCTCAGCTGCCACACCCAGACCAGACCAGCCCTTCTGCTTGGACCTCGGTTGCACCAGATGGCCCTACACTTTGAGCTGAGAAAGAAAACATTCCTATTCTGAAAGCTCTGACCTTTTGCTGTTGTTCTGAAAATGAAGACAGATTTCCCATCTTTGCATTCTGTAATCAGTTTCTACTGAGTCTCATTCTCTTTGGTGTTTCCCACTGAGAGAAGCAATTGGAGAAAAAGGTGGGTTTTTCATTGTCCTGGTGTATCTTCATTGTTGTAACCTACCACATACACACACACACACACACACGCACACGCACACACTACTGCAATCGCACGGGATACAATTCCTGAGACTGACTGGACACCTTGTAGTTGCTTCACGAACACTTTGGATCTCATGGATTAGAGATGAGAAGGTGCCACCACCCATCACCCCTTACTCTCTCCTGCCTGGATTCTGTTTTCCAGCTCAAAGCATGCATATTGGCTCATTTGCGTGAACCACATTCCTTCGCATTTATTTGCCATGTTTCTACTAAAATATGTCTTGGATTTAAGATTTCTTTAACCTGTATGAAGAACATGAGTTTGTTCTAAAATTTTGTAGAGATTCTCCCACAATTCTTACTTTTACTTCTTTTACGTTATTTGAACCCCCTGACTTTTATAGTTTATACTCTCTATACCGTAGCTGGACCCAATCAATAAATATCTGCAGATCTATTAAAATGCCATGTGTCTCAATTCTGTAACACTAAAACTATAATTTTTTTTAAATTATGTTTGTCTGGAAAGATGTTTCAGTGATTAAGCTTTCCCAGGGTGCCTGGTTCAGCTCCCAGGACTCACATATCACCTCTTGGTCATTTGTAATTACAATTTCAGAGAATCTGACACCCTCTTCTGGCAGCTGGCACACAAGTGGTGCACAGACATACATGCAGACAAAATACCCATACACATAAAATTAATTTAAAATTAATTATGAGTAGGGGACAGAGAATATCTCAGCGATAAGGATCACCTGCTCCTCTTCTGGGGGATCTAAGTTCAGTTTCCAGCACCCACAACCACCTATAATTCTGGTTCCAGGGAACTTGATAACCCCTTCTGACCTCCAAGGGCACCTGCGTACATGCTTTTAGATTTCAGGAGCATCTTACAGAAGCATCTTACAGAGACAGAAAGACAACAAGAGAGTCTCCCCGGTCTTAGGTGGGACCATGTTTATTGATTATGTGGTAGGGGGGCAAAATTTCACCAATGGGAAACTGAGCCACAGTCCCATACCAGTGCCAGTGGATGAGAGAATGTTTATAGGAAAAGACCGGCTAGGAATGACTGCAACACATTTCCTCCCCTAACCCCGCCCTCTTGGCTGCAAAGAAATTTGGGAAGTGTAGTCTTTCAAATGGAAGCTGTCGCAGAGTGATTTGAGCCACCATGTGCTAGGACTTGAACTTGGAAGAGTTGTCAGTGCTCCTAATTTCTGAGACATCTCTCTGACTGAAATTTGCTACGTTTTCAAGTGAGAAGCAGGAGTAGCTTCCCCCCCCCCCCCCAAAAGTCACTGAAAATAGCAACCATCTCTTTCTCAACTTTTTGTGTCTGGGCTCAAACACATGAATTCAGCCCCCAAAGGCTGATCTGTCGCCCTACATATGAAATCAGTAGATAATGATGAAGACTCATCTGTAGTTGTCTGACTGTGGTTGTAAGGGAGCAGATGGTTTCTAGCAAACCGAGTGCACAGTATAATAAGCCTGCCTTGTGGCCAGCAATAAAGTCCATGATTACAGAGTAATTGTACCACGTGTGGTTCAGAACTAACCATGGCTGCAAAGTGTCCAATTCTTTAGTACTCCGTAGCATCTGCCTTTTCTTCTGAAGTGAGTCAGAGGTGTTTTCTGCTGTTTATTGTAGAGGAAACAGAGCAATGTGCTGCTCTGGCAATGGAAAAGATTCAAAGACCTAGGTCTGTGTGAACCAACTGGAATACAGACACTCTTAGTACACACCTTCAAAACCAAGTAATGATGTGTAATGGAGAGACAGACAAACTGACAGAATTAATCAGAGATAGGATATGCCCAGCACTCCTAAGAAGAGACCAGAGAGTCTACTTAAGAGCAGCGCAGAGGGAGAGGGTCAGTCAGTTGGGAGTCAGTATGGTGAGCTCAGTGCAGTGCAGTTGAGCTTGTTCATGAGTTCATGAAGTCAGTGGAGTCATAAGAGGCAGTTGAAGCCAGAGAATAAGAAGGAGCCTGAAGATTAGTACACATTGCCAGAGTTAGTTGGAGGCCAACTGGTGGGTGGCACGCAGGAAATACTGCACTGGTAAAGTGAGCTTGCTGGGGATGGCCACCATTCTGCTCAGCTGTGGTGGCTGAGCTCTGGGGAGGGACAGCCCCCAGAGACTTCGTCCCAGGATTGCCTCTTGCTACTAATGTGCTTTCTCATGGCTGTCATTGCCATACTCCACATTCACTTGGCTTGCTGTGAGTAGACACCGGGAGACCCTCACTCTCTGAGCCTGTTGTGATTACTTCCAGGGTGGTGGCCTACCCTATTGGGTAAATTTGCTGCAGAACCACATGAAGATGAACTTTCATGAACTGATGCTGCTCAGATGAATTAATGACTTTATAGAATTCCTGACTGGATTCCAATAATTGTAGGAAGAAAGTTTAAGGAGATGGCTTTAGATCTTTTTGCCAGAAAGATGTAGTAAAGTTAGAGTCAAGAATAGAATGAGCCTCATCCTCATAGAATAAACAGTAAATAAAGGCTGCATTATAAGGAATACACTAAGGTAAATTACACTAAGTAGAGAAATAGGCTTGGGACAGATTTGTGATCAAGGAAAAACATTCATTCTAGGTCAGGTCCAAGGATAAAGCCATAGGTGTGCACTATGATAAAGCAAGGCCATGTGAAACTATGGCTTTGAACTTATAATGAGCTTATAGAATGAAGCACTGCCTTGAACTTACTAACAGCATCTGTCTGTAATTCCCCTTTTGTGTAACATTTTATCTGTGAGGTGATTTTATAAAGAACTTTTATCTAAAAGGCTGAGAAAAAATGCTCTGCTCCATCCACCAAATGCATGTATATGTGTACAAATACATATTTATGCCTATATATATGTACAATATGTTTATATGTCTGTTTGTCTCTATACATATATGTATATACATTCCTATATGGGTATATAAGTTTGCAAGTACAGTTGTGAAATTGATGAAACAAGTGGTTGGGCCCAGTAGTGTAGTGTGTGTGTGTGTGTGTGTGTGTGTGTGTGTGTGTGTGTGTGTGTGACTTTCTCTCTATCCTTTCTTCTTGCTGGCCTCTTAAGAGTTAGAGCTCAGAGTTTCTCACCAGGCATTCACCACTGAATGCAGAGGGGTGTCTGGTTCCCTTGCTATTAGAATTGACCCAATTCCCCACACTATACTAGCTGCCTTCCTCAGTTACCCGCAAGCCGGGCAGTCCCTAGCAGCCAAGCAGAGCAATTTGGTTAGAGGCTGAGAGAGAAGCCAGTTTGAATCAGTCAGCTTGGAGAACATTTTGAATCAGAAGAGCTGCACTGAACAAGCCAGCCAGAGTTCAGAAAGAACTAGAAGTGGTGAGCTAATTCAGCAGTGACTCTATGAAATGACAATTCCATGAGATGGATAAAAGATACCTCTACAGCTTATAATTAGGAATACTGACTAAAGTGATACCAAACACCAACATATTAGCAACACTGACCACAGGATTTACTGGTCAAGTTATGACCTTCAGTGACAGATTGGATTTACCACTTTGATTAAGCCACTCAGTATGTCAGCCTCTTATTTTATAAAATGGTATTAATGTCCTAGTTTTTACTTCTATACCCCCTCACTTCTTCTGAGACAAACAAAGGTTTGTGTTCTGTTCAAGAAACACTAATGAATAGAATCTACCTCTAGGTCTCCCCACTTAAGAGTTAATCCAGTTGGGGATGTCAATTATCTGGCCAAGGAGTCACTGCCCAGGAAGGTGGATCTCCCTTAAGTCATGCTAAAGCAGTAGGAACAGTCACTACCCCCTTCATGAGATCCTGTATTTTGCTTTCCCAAAAATCATATCCTGTGTGTACTCATCCCAGGGCTGCCATGAGGTTCCTTTGGATGCTGGTTGGTACTTTGGGCTTCCTTATTCTTTCTCTAAAGTGTCCCTTTCCTTCATGTGACCCTGTCTGCTCTGTAGTCAATCTCTGAGCCAACTTAACTCAAACGTCATGTCTTTCTCTCTTCCACTCCATCTTCCTCCTCTAGGCAGCTGCCGAGATTTATAGCTTAGCTATTCTGAAGTTTTCCTTCTAAAACACGCTAAATCTGTCATTGTTCTTCCTGTTGAGTCTGTTCTTAAGTTCCCTCATTAATGAGGCTAAGAACTCTAAGAGGGGAGGACAATTTCCAGGGCAATATGTGGCAACCCAAATTGGAATCTCCCTAAATTCAGTAATAGAATGAGGACTTTCCATGTGCTTTATGACTTCAAGCCAGAGATTAAAAGCCTCATCTTTGCCCTGTTGCTGGGACCCACAGGCATCCAGGAAACTGAGGAAGGCAGCTAGTATGGTGCTAGCAATTGGGGTCAGTGCTAATAGCAGCCAATGGCGGGGGGCTGGTAGCAGGGTTAGCACTGTGATGGAACAAAACTTAATTACCTGGGGCCTGCAAGAATGCCCAGTGAGAAACTTTGAACTCTTTAACTCTTAGGAGGCCGGCAAGAAAGAAAAGGATGGAGAGAAAGTCATGTACACACACACGTACACACACACACACACACACACACACACACACACACACACTGTCTGAGCCCAACCACTTGTTTCATCACTCTCACAAGTCCCATGCATATATACATACATACATACATACATACATACATACATACATACATTCACATTTGGTGGATGGAGCAGAGCATTTTTCCTTCAGCCTTTTTTATACCTTCTTAGACAAAAGTTCTTTATAAAATTACCTCAAAGATAAAATGTTACACAAAAAGGGAGTTACAGGTGGATGCTGATAGTAAGTTCAAAGCAGTGCTTCATTCTGTAAGCTCAGTATAAGTTCAAAGCAACAGTTTCACATGACCTTGCTTTATCATAGTGCACACCTATGGCTTCATCTTTGGACCTGACCTAGAATGAATGTTTTTCCTTGATCACAAATCTGTCCCAAACCTGTTTCTCTTCTTAGAGCAATTGTGAAAGTTCACTGTATTCCTTACTATGCAGCCTTTACTTGAGGACAAGACTCATTCTATTCTTGATTCTAACTTTAGTACACCTTTCTGGCAAAACAACTGAAGCCATCTCCTTAAACTTTCTTCCTACAATTATTGGAATCCGAAAAGGAACTCTATAAAGTCATTAATTCATCTTTCATTCATTCATAAAAGTTCATCTTCATGTTGTTCTTCAAGAAATTTACCCAATAGGGTGGGTTGTCACCCTGGAAGTAATCACAACCGGCTATAGATAGTGAGGGTCTCCCGGTGTCTACTCACACCATGCCAAGTGAATGAGGAGTATGGCAATGACAGCCATGAGAAAGCACATCAGTAACAAAAGGCAATCCTGGGACAAAGTCTCTGGGGCTGTCCCTCCACAGAGCTCAGCCATCACAGCTGAGCAGGATGGTGGGTCCTCTCCAAGGACCTCACTTGCTCACTGCAGTTCTTCCTTTATGGTGTCTGCTATACTGTCCTCATGCAAATATCATTGAACATGAAAGTGACTTGCATTGTTGTGTGTTGTAGATATGTTTCGTGTCATTGTTGATATCTTAAGCCTACACACACACACACACACACACACACACACACACACACACACACACAACCTGAAGGATAGAAAGAATGAACAGTCTTGGCCTTCTTGTTGACTGCCTGCCTTTAAAAGAACCTCAAAGCTTTATGCTTTGCTGCAAGCAGGTGCTATTCTTCTATACTATTATGTTTATAAGCCTGGGGCAAGATGCCAATGCTTTCCTGAGAGATATGCCTTGCTTTTCTGGACTTAACTCTATTTGAGTTCGCGTTCAAAGAATTTTCTAAGACGGTTTCAGGTAAATAAATATTTTATTACCTTGCCTTTTTGAGGAAGACCTTATTACAGCTTCCCACTTGCTCACAAGTTTGCCTTTGTGATAGTTGGGGTTGTATATGAATTTGGCGTTATTCTATACTGCTCTGGTGAGAAGTACAAAGCTGAGAGAAGCTCTGGTTTATTCCTACATTGCCAGAGTTCCATTGGATGGAGAGAGTGAGGGGTCTAAGTAAGACCTGAAGAGCAGCGGCTGTGGCACCTGCTTTAGATAGCAAAGGCAGAACAAGCTTGCCGGTCTACAAGCATCAAATAGTCACTGTGTACTCTCTCAGTAATGAGCTCCAGAAAGGTGAGGGTTTCAGAAAAAGTCCCCACAGAGAAGCTGCTGGTTAAAAGAACAGAACAAACAAACAAAGAGCAACAACAAGGCAATCTGTCTTTTTGCCCACACTCACGTGTAGAACAATGTATCACTTTTGCGAACAATGTATCACTTTTGCCTTTTCAGCAGGAACTGACTGGAGCATTGCAGCCCAGTATGAGCATTACCTGTCTTCACAGCACAGTGAAAAGAAATTTGTGGAATTACCAATGCTGTACACTATAGTGAGTATTTTCTTCTGAACATGTACACCTGTAAACTAATCGTAACCCGCATCATTCCTCTTTTATGAGCTGTGAGGAATAAAAGGCCAAGGCATTCTGATGTGGTGTGCCATGACATGATCATGGCAGCTGCCACTGCAGCACCAATAGACTTCAACTGGGATTCAAATGAGCTGTGAGGCTCTGGGTAAGATGGTTTCATACTGGCATTTGGGGCTCTCAATTAACATGGGAAAGATTAATAGCTTCCCCCCTTTGGTGGTCTCCGTGGAGGAGGAAAACAACACAAGTTGTCATTTGACTTTCCACTCATTCCCATCTACCCGTTGGCAGGCAGACCAAATGAGAAAATTCCTCCACCCAGTAGCCGAGTCTGCATGAGTGTGGCCCGTGCATGTTCCAAGGTCAGTGCTCTGTGATCAGAATGCTCCACAAACAGGCATGCTTTAAGAACACTCCATAACAGAACCAGAGGTAAAAGCATTGCATGAAAGAAACCCTTAGGGACTTTCTCCTTCTGATCAGCTCTAGAACATCTCGTGTCTATTCAATCAGCCATTTCCTGCTAGGAAATGAATTACAGATCAAACTGGATCTGATGAGTCTCAGAAAACCTATGAACTGGGCAAGCAGTGAGCAGAATGAAAGTTTTAGTGCTTTTACCCCTCCAAAAAGATGAAGAGTTATGGCCTGTCAGAATCCTGTTACAAGGAACAGCTTAGCCATGCAGCAAGCCCTGTGACTACTTCAGTCAAGTATCTGAACCCAGCCTGCAGTCTTCTGAGGATGTTATTCATAAAGGCACAGTTAATCAAACTCAGACCTCTCATCACAAAGGCACAGTTAATCAAACTCAGACCTCTCATCAAAATTTCTCTGTACAAGCCAAACATTTTGCCAGCAAGAGGAACATGCCAGACCAGAGAAGGTAAGCTAACAAGCCATGTGCCCTTGGTTTCAGAACTATGAGCTCTCAGGCCATTTTTTTAAAAGAAAAGAGAAGAAAAAAGCCGTGTGTGCTTTTGCATTTGCCAAATAGTTGGCTTTCGATCCTCACAATCAGTGCTTTTATTTATCCTAGGATTTCAATCTATATAAATAGACACTTTTTATTTAATTTAATTTATCAAAAAGGAAAAAAATAATGTCTTTCACTCTTCCCCATTTTCACCCATTAGAGGAATTCAGAGGATGAATGAATGAGTGCCAGAGTCACCCTGGAGAGAGTCCATGCTTACCATGCTGAAATAGAAGGAAGGCTTTTTGGCGAAATGACCGTGCACCAAATGCCAGACATTTGCTGAAAGCATCAAAGGTCTCGGATGCCTCCCACATCTCCCCTGTCATCCCATCAGGACTATGAAAGCTTGTCTACAAATACCACTGTTTTCCTTGTTGATGGCGTACTTAGCCTGGGAATGGTTCTCTTTGGTCTTTGCACGGGGACCAACCTCTCTTCATATCAAAGGGGAAAACACTTAACTCCAGTTATGTTTACTAACTGGGTTGGTAAAAAGGCCCACAGCCTGCCACGTTCCCACATCAAAGCAAAAAACTAACCAAGGAGTTTGTTCATCTGCCTGCAGCCACATGGTGACTCTCCTTTGAACATTTGTTGGTGGTTTCTTCCTCCTCCTCCTCCTCCTCCTCCTCCTCCTCCTCCTCCTCCTCCTCCTCTTCCTCCTCCTCCTCCTCCTTCTCCTTCTTCTTCTCCTTCTCCTTCTCTTTCTTCTCCTTTTTCTCCTCCTCCTTCTCCTTCTTCTCCTCCTTCTCCTTCTTCTCCTTCTCCTTCTCTTTCTTCTCCTTTTTCTCCTCCTCCTTCTCCTGCTTCTCCTCCTTCTCCTCCTTCTCCTCCTCCTTCTCCTTCTTCTCCTTCTCCTCCTTCTCTTCCTTCTCCTCCTTCTCTTCCTTCTTCTCCTTTTCTCCTCCTTCTCCTCCTCCTCTTCCTCATCCTCCTGATTTATTCAGAGATCAAGAAGATGACTATGAAGCAAGTGTAAATAGGCTTTCATTTCTTCCCAAAGGAAGAGAACGAACTGGTAGGGGTGGTGAGCTTGGGCCTTGCACTCAGCTCTCAGCTTTTGGAGATGAAAATTCCTACCTCATAAAGTCACTGAGGTAGCTTCCCTGCAGATTTCATGTATCAGGCAGTTTTTGTTTACTAAATGCTGAGTAGAAAGTTCTTAGTCCTTGCATAATTACCCTCCTGGTGTGCTCAGTTTCTTCTATTATCAACATCTTACATTGGCCTGGTTGTATGCTAAACTTTAAGCTACATATAACATGTAAAAGGTATTATTTGAGGCTGAAGATGGCTCCGTGGTAAAAAGCAGTTGCTGAGCAATTATGAGCTTGGATCCCAGCACACACATAAGAAGCCAGGTTTTCCACAACATTCTCGAACTTCAACTCTGACGCCCTCTCTGGCCTTTCTGCACTTGTGTTCAGACCTGCTTAAACACACACAATACACACACAAATAAATTGAGTAAATCTTCCTAAAACCCATAATTCTATAGGAACAGTTTGAATGCAGGTATGGACGTGAACTATAATGTCTGTTCTTCAATGTCTCATCCCTTAATGCTCTTGTGTTAATTTCTTTGACCTCACTTTATGAAGCACCCCAATTGAAGTTCTCCTCAAAACCAACACTGGACTAGCACACAATTTACAAAATATCAACAGTGAAGATTTTCATCTTCAGGTTTTCCAGCAACCATTCGCTGAGTGAAAGATGTCCTAAAGAATGATTATTACTGAAAATGAGCATTGAGTAGAAATAGAGTCTCTGCCCAGTCTTGGCAGAGTAATACTGCTCATCAATTGTTTTGGTGGCATGATGAGAAGAATCTTGGGTTCTGAAGCACAAAGAGGGATTGGAGATATACTTCCTGGGTAGATGATTTCCAAAAAGAAAGTTAAAGCACAGGAAAGAAGAAAGACAAACCAGTCTAGAGGAAAACCACAGTCAATCTCTGGGCAGGTAGGAAAGGCCTATGTTTCCAGTTCCCAATACCTCCAAGCTGGTAGTGCAGCATTATAAGTCTGTAGAAGCTTAGGAGATGGAGCCATACTGGAGTTTAATACTAACCATTCTAATTAGTATAGCAAACCCAATACTAGCAATTCCAATTGTCACACATGTGTTCCATATATATACAGACAACAAAACTAGATAAGATTGATGAAGCTAAGAAGTGCATGCTGACAGGAACTGGATATAGATGTCTCCTGAGAGACACAACCAGAGCATGTCAAAATCAGAGGTGAATGCTAGCAGCAAATCATTGAACTGAGAATGGGACCCCTGTTGGAGGAATTGGAGAAAGGACTGAAAGAGCTGAAGGGGCTTGCAATCCCATAAGAACATCAGTGCCAACCAACCAGAGCTCCCAGGGACTAAACCACTACCCAAAGACTATATACATGGTCAGACCCATGGCTCCAACTGCATATGTAGCAGAGTATGGCCTTGTTGGGCAAAAAGAAAGGAGAAACCCTTGGTCCTGCCAAGGTTGGACCTCCAGTGTAAGGGAATGTTGAGGGGGAAGGGGAGCAGATGGGGAGGGGAACACATTTATAGAAGGGGAGGGGATCAGGGGCTTATGGCCAGGAAACCAGGAAAGGGAATAAGATTTGCAATGTAAATAAAGAAATATCCAATTAAAAAAGAGAGAAAGTACACACACACACACACACACACACACACACACACACACACACAAACACAAAGAAATGATAAACGTTGGATATGAAACGTATTCTTCTTGAGTTTGACAGTCAACAAATGCCAACCAAGACTCAAATCTTATCCATCAAATCCCCAGTTCAATGACTTTCCTGTTGATCTTGGGTGACCATGAGATATACACAACATACCTCTTCGTGTTACAACAATGTCTGTTGGAGTAAAAATCAAAACCTTTTTTGAAACTTTTTTAAATCAACATTTAACATCCTTCAGCATGGGTCCAATTTTCTCTTCTAAACCTACCCCACTCTAGATGGCCTCTGACATAGTGTTTCAACTTTATATTATAGAAGAAGCAACTCATGCTTAGGATAGTGCACTTCGGATTTGGAGAGTTCAGATTTTTACTCAGTCTAGGGATGTGTGAGTGTGTGTGTGTGTGTGTGTGTGTGTGTGTGTGTGTGTGTGTGTGTGTGTGTGCGTGCGCGTGCATGTGTCCTCTGCTATGCATGGTGAGGTAGATCTGTTATTCCATCACTCAAGAGGCTAAAACAGGCCAGCTCGTGCCTATTACATAGTGAGTCTACCAAAAACAACAACTCAAGCTGCCATGTTACAGTGCTAGACAAGCAACAGTGAGCTTTGGCTGTGGAAGCCATAAAGTTAAAAGAGGAACCCATAGTAGGCACTACTGTGCTGTTGCTAGGCTGTGATACTTGGTTGTTAGGGGTGTTAAGTGCGCTATCCCTGTAGCATTTCCAACTCTGATGGTTGTGTTGGGACATAAACAATTATAAGATGGCAAGAATTTGTATTCTTTGCATGATAGTTTCCAGATTGGAGGGAGACTTCTTAAAAGAGAAGTGAAAGATGATTTACTTTAAGCCAGGATACTTTGAGGGAGACGAAACATGCCATCCTGTAGGGAAACTCTCTTCTTAAAGCAGGAAGTAAACAATTCAAAATCTTTCAGGAAGTTCCTGAAATTGACTAGGTGTTTTCCTCTCTGAGAGTATATAAGCAGTTACAATTTTAGGAAGTCACTTTCAGACAAGCCCAAGGGCCAGAATGAAGCAGAGAGCAGTTGAGTTACCCATAGACTCAGACCAACTGAGCATCCTGGAAAGGGCACTCTCAGCCTGTTAATCCAACTGCACTCCAGGTTTTATGAGCTGTCACTTGTTCTGGGGTGGGCTTTGGTGATGAAGCTGTCTTTGGGTCATTTCTGCTCCTCTAAGTAACCTGTCACCCACATGTAGTAACCACAATAAAAATGTAAAGGTTTTTCCCTCACAAGGGTATCTTCCCAGTTGGAAGCAAAAAGATACCAAAAAGTCAGAAAATGAAACAAACCTCACATAAGTTGTATTGGGGAAAAACAGAATGGCAGTTGCCACAGATCAGTAAGAGAGACCTAGAGGAATGGGTAGAGAGCAATGACTTTATAGAGAGTTTGGAGCATGGGCAGTGGTCTATCTAGGGGTAAAACAAGATAATGCCAGAATTAATGCTTTGCATCCAAATTTGAAACATTGTTGGGCTGATTAACTCTGAGTTGCAGGAAGGAGATAATTCCAAGCCAGGCCTTCTAAAGCTGACCAGGGGCAGGATGAGTCTCCACTGATTTGCCCTACAAAAATTCATTGGTTCACTAAGTTGACCTTTGGTGGTATCAGGACTTTGATCTATTTTGGACTTCTTATCTAAGATAACTATTCAGTTGTTCATGTTTCCCCAGAAGTACAGCATCTCTGTCTTCATTTACTTCCCCTGAAATTTCTTGGTGTCTCATCAACCTATAATCTTTTCTAGTCCTGTATCTTCCTTAATAATACAATGGACTCTATGCTTAGTGAACATTGGAAGACAAAATTTTGTTGCTGTTTCCTTGTTTGGGAGTGGGTCTGGCCTTGTAACAGTGGCTGGTCTGAATCTTACAATGTCACTCAGAACAGCCCTTAACTCACAGTCTTCCTGTATCTGACTCCCAAGTGCTGGGATTACAGATGTGTAATCTACCACTTGGTATTTGGAAGAATTGGCTAGGGAGATGGTTGATGTGCTTCCCATGCAAGCATTTGGTTCTGAGTTCAAATCAACATGAAAATGTAGAAATGGCTGTATATGCCTCTGGGAGCATGGGCAAGCAAATCCTGGAGGCCTTCTGACATCCAGCCTGGCTAAGAGGATGGACTTTGACCTCATTGAGACTTTGGATCAAGGCAGGAGAGTTGGCAGAAGAAGATGATTAAAATCCCCCTTAGGCAAATAGGCAACACACATACCTGCACAACATATATACACATATATGCACACACAGCACATACATATACAACACATACAACACACATATACTACACAGCAATACCTATAACACAAAACAACACACCGACCCCACACAAACACCTATACACAGATATAAAGCACATATAATACATATACCACACACACACATGTCACACAAATCTAACATGTAACTACATATACATACCACACATATACACACAAACCTTGTAATATGAGGTTTTAAGTGATGACGTTTGATTTTCTTCTATTTTCTTTGACTTTACAGAAAGTATCTTTAATGGTGAAGTATGTTGTCTCCTCAGGAGCTGGGTCATTGATCAAAGCCTCTGAGGTTGTCATTCCAAATTCCACCTTTTGCTCTGCATCTAAACCCATCTGAACCCTCTATGCAATGCTATCCTGTGGGGTCATGTTCGCAGCCCTGCAGGGGATGACTGATAGTGTGATATTCATGTGTGTCAAGGCCTGTCCAGCCCTCAGCCTCTTTGGTAGGAAATCTCTCCACTCATGGCCCACTTATAAAGGTAAACAGATTGCTAAACTTCAATGACATAGCAGTCAGGAAAGCCTGAGGGCTAAAGGAAAATGTGCTCCTTACATGCACGTAGGGAAACGCTGTTCTGTATTTGAACTACCAGGCAAGTTATCATGATACTCCACAAGTGTAAACAAGATATCTCCATGTACAACATACCTGTTCCCAGTTCACTCCTGTGAGATAAACAGTGTCATCTCTCCTCAATTGAAGATGTTAAATCTTGTGCCTTGTGGGTTTTTATACTGGCTAAAGCATTGTACTAGGAATATAGAATATCTTTTATCTTTATTACAAATATTAAGTACGCTGTTATGTTTTATATCGAGTGTTTTACTCTTTCTATACCCAATTGTGGTCTTGTTTAATACCAACTTCCCAGGCTCTGCCAACGGAAACTATTGTGTCCTTTTGACTCAAGGATGGCCTCCGAGAGAGCTGTACCCCAGTTCTCTTCTGCTGTTATGAAAACTGCCAAGGCAAACACAGCCCAGAAAATTCTAGAGCAATCACAGGAAGGGGCACATCATCTCCTCTCACTGCCTTCCTTCTCTCGATGTGACCAAGTCCCGTCCATTGGGAGGGATCAGGGCAGGGCAGGAAGGAGAGTTCCCAAGGCTGAGTCACCCAGTAACTTGATAAGAAAATTAGCTGTGACAATTAGAAAATCAACCTTGCAAAGTGGGGTCTTAAGTGACTTATTTGGTTTTTTATTTCCCCTGTCATTTTTTTTAATATAAAACCTCCTTCATTATGAGGTATAATGCTGTCCTCCAGGACCTGGGTCATAGAAGCTTTTTCTGATACCACTGTGTGCAGCAACCCCTCATTTCACATTCACTAGACTTTCTAATGGGCTGCCCCCTGGCAACCCTGTTTCAGTCATCTCTGGATGATCCTAGGTCCCTACATAGCACAGAAATCTAACGCTGAAATCATTCCAGAGGTCAGAAACTCAAAACCAAGGGAGAGACCTTCACCATCAAAGGGCATAACCAACCCCGGCCAGCCACACACTAAAGAGGGAAAGCCATTACTTTTATGGACTATAAACCTTAATAAATTATAGTTGTCGTCATCATCAGTTATGACCAGTCATCCAAAGTGGCTTGAACATTCATAAAAATATCTTTGTTTCTCACCCTCTCCCTCCTGGTGCCAGGAAGACCAGTGCACTCACTCCCTTCCTTTCAATCATAAATGCAGCTTATCTCCTGGGAACAAGACCTTACCCCCGGGCTCCTGGGAACAAGACCTTCTCCCGGGCTGTACCTGCACCTCCCATAACCGTAAGCACACAAGTAGATTTGGAGCAGTGAGCGGATGTTCCTTCCAAGCCAGTGGAAAATTTGTAGGGCCAGTGTTTAAAGACTGGGCAATGAGTACCTATGAAATACAGAGACACATCACAGGACAATTTTCAAGTGTATGCCTGACCTCCCTAAACAAGCTTCAAGTTCCTTGGGGGAAGAGTCACGTCTTAAATGAATCCTACTCTCCAGAATGTCAGATATAATATGCAAATTTTTCCTTCAGGTGTAATGAGCTATACCACATCCATATCTTTGCATCAATTAACGTGTTACATCCCACTCGGGCCAGACAACGGGACAAGATAAGTGAGCTGCTACAGTCCTCGCTTCTCCTCAGGGCCTGGAAGAGAGAGGAACCAGTGACTGGGAATGATTGCTGGCAATCTGATCTAGGTTACAGTAGAACATGGAGGTGGAGCTGGGCTGAAGGTCTGGCTGATGAAGATAGCGTTTGCACGATACTGTCGGGCAAGGAGGCACTGAGCTGCTATCTCGGGTAGGCAGCCCAGTCCTGCATCCTGCATGGTGTGCAGGATCTGGGTCATGGACAAGAGGACCTAACCTAGAGATGGTGAGTTGAATGGAGGGAACAGAGAAAAAGGAGAAATGAAGGTGGATTTGAACATTGGGGATCCAAAGCGGATGGAGTCTCTGGTAAAGGGAACCCTGAGGTGTATGTTAACTCTGCCTGCATCACAAACACCATTGGCTGTGTGGTTCCTTGTCTGGCTGTTAGTCCAAAGTGAATATGCTGTGGTCTCTCTCTGACATGTAGATGACCACCAGGATTATCTTCCCTGGGCACAAGAGATGGACAGAAAGGAGACCAGTCTTCTGTTTCTCCTCCACTCTTTCTTTATTTCTTTCCTTCCTTCCTTCCTTTCTTTCTTTCTTTCTTTTTTTTTTTTGGTTCTTTTTTTTCGGAGCTGGGGACCGTCTTTCTTTCTTTCTTTCTTTCTTTCTTTCTTTCTTTCTTTCTTTCTTTCTTTCTTTCTTTCTTTCTCTCTCTTTCTTTGTGTCTTCCTCCCTCCCCCTCTCTCCTTTCTTTCTTTCTTTCTCTCTCTCTTTCTTTCTTTTTTCTTTCTTTCTTTCTTTCTTCCTTTCTTTCTTTCTTTCTTTCTTTTTTTCTGCTTTTGTCCATATGGATGTGTGTGGTGCGCATAGGTGTATGCATGTTTGCACATGTATGGGCACAGATGTCTGGAGGTACCTGCAGAAACTCAAAACTAACACCTGGAATCATCCTTCAGATCCCACAGCTCATGAGTATGCCTGTTCTAGCTAGCCAGCACCTCTGAGAATCTAATTTCAATATTCTGAGCTTTGGAATTACAGGCAAGTTAGCTTGCCCTTTATTTCCTCCAGTCAAATTCACAGGAGTGCTAGGAACCTGAACTCAGAACTTCATACCAGCACAGCAAGCACTTTACTCAGTGAGCCATAACCTTTCCCCCACCCTGTTCCTCTTACAAAAACACCAGTGCAACTGGATTAGGTCCCAACACTCATTCAGATATGATTCCCTCCCTGTAGACCTGTCTCCAAATGTGGTCACACAGGATGAGCCTTTGGGGAGAACACAGTTCCTATAGGCTTGTTTCTGAAATTGGATACTTAGACTGACAGCCTTCCAGATGTTTCTCAACTTCCTCCGTCTGCACCACACATGGGAGCAGTGCAGAAGTGACCCAAGCACCCTTGGCAATGAGAGGGTATTGGAGCCTTCTTCCTTAAGACTAGAGTACCTCCTTCAAGTAGGACATTTTCCATCATTTCCTCTACTAAATAACTGTATTTTATTATTTTCATGGTGTGTGTGTGTGTGTGTGTGTGTGTGTGTGCACACACATGTTCCAGAGTCCTGGGGTTATTATATTATTTTTGTTCCCACTGTAATGCCCCTTGCCTTACAAACAACCTTTACTTTGGGAAATTAGAGCACTATTATCTTAAGGGAATTAATACCTTAAACCTGAAAGATCAACCCTCTCTCAAGTTGCCATAGAAGTAAATCATCTCAGCAACCACACAGGTTCTAGAAGTGCAAATTCTCTTAACCATTTGTTTATTGAATATCATCCGTACAAGGAGGCCCGTGAATGCTGGGTGGTGAGATGATCAGGTTCTCTCTGGTTCCAAGGCATGCTAGTAATGGTATCATTAAAAGGAAGTTTCTTATGATCCCACTGTTAATATGAAATCAAGAGTTGTGTTAGAATGCTTGGCTACCTTGCAAAAATATAGGGGGAACACAAGGTCATTTCTGGCTTCCACAATGAATGAGTTTGGGGCTAGCCTGAGCTACCTGAAACCCTGTCTCAAAAACAGGTTTAAATTAAGCTCAAGCTGATAAGTTGGATTTTTTTCATTTGTTTTGTTTTTTGTTATTCTGTTTGTTTATTTATTTTTAGTTTTCTTAATGCTGTGCTGGGAATGGAACACAGATTCTCAGAAAAGTATTTTATCACAGAACCGTAACCTCTCACCTTCAAATTAATAGCTCTTTAGATAATTCATGTTTAAGTCCACAGAATTTTCATTGCTAGAAGAAAAAAAATGGAGGTGACATAATTTTATTTCCTCTACTCATTCGAAACGGAACATTGTCTTAACTTCATAGAAGTCTAGACAATGGCCGCATGCTTATGTGAGAGTGATTCATTATTTCTGTTCTGAAATTCTTAAGAGAAGGACAAAATTTGCTTGGGAATCAGTTGGGTAAAGAGCGGGGAGGCTGTAATTCTATTCCAATTAGCAATCACCCCTATAACGTAGTTCTCAGTTCCAGTAGGAAGACCAATAAAATCTGATACAAATTGTGCCGTGTTTTCACTGTGAGAGGCGGCCCTGGATGATGAGAACTTTGGCTGGAGTGACTGGTGGTCCTGATGGCTGTGCCAGCCCTTGCCTTCCCTGAATCTTTGTGTTGAATCGCAAGCTGAGCCAGTTAAACTCAACAGATGAGAAGGCATTACATTTCATTCTCCTGTCCAGCTGACAAGACAATAAAACATCCTAGTATTTATTAACCTATATTAATTTATATATTAATCTTCAAACAGGGTCTCATGTAGCCCAGCCTGGCTCTGCACCTTGCCTGTTATTAGCCAAGATTTAACTCTCAAGTGCTGGGATTGCAAGGGCGCAAACCCCCACCCACCCACCCCCACTGCACCAAGCGTAATCCAACATTTTGGAAATCAGGATTATTTCTCCGTGGAGATAAATAAAAATGCTGAAAACAAACCGGTTTGAGATGAAATTTTAAGGTAGTGTCCCAGAACGCCTTTGTGACTTTTCTGGGGAGTTGATGTGGCAGACTAGAACCGTAGCAGTGACTACTGTCGGTTTTCATAGAGCAGAAGTAGATAACAAGTAAGCGTGTGGTCACTTATTCCCACAATCCCGCTTGCTTCACTCGTGCCTTACCCACCGCACACCTGCAAAGAGCTCCAGCTTTGTGTTCTGGGCAGTCCAGTCGAGGCAGCATCTGCACGAGGGAGTGAGCTGTCTGTTACAAGAGCTCTGTAAACCAAATTTGTACATACAAGCAAGAGTCTGCCAGAACTAATCAGATAATTATACCCTAGGCAACCAGCGTGCGGGACAAGGAGAGCAACTTTGTTTTCTTTGCCTCACATTTCAGCCTTGGTGAAAATTAGGTACCGGGTAAAAATCTCAGTCTGGTGGGTGGGGGAAGGGTGGTTCACTCCTAATTGCCCCTGGTTACTAAAAAGGGTTAGGAGTTTATGAGAATTGAGTTATACTCTATGACACACAACGAAATGACCTCATACTGAAGCAGCTAGGGGAGTCCCTGCACCGAGAGGCCTTGCCTCGTGCCCTCCTCCAACACAACGACGGGTCTCTTAGGGAAGTAGGTGAGGAAGCCCTGTCTCCACGCAGCCTATTACTCTGTTGTTAGATGTGTGGTTTCTAACATCGGCCCATGTGTAAGTCAGTCTACACCTAATATTTTAATAGAGAAAAGACCAGTTGAAAACCTTTAATGTCCAACACTCCTCTCTCTGCTTTTTAGAAATTTTTTTTCCTCCGTACTTCTAATGGGCTTTTAAAACATGTGTGACCACCAGAAATAGCCGCTGTATTTTAAAAGCTCACAGTTACAGCGTGTTTGCTAATCTGACATCAGGGAAAAGCCAAGTTCAAATTTCATGCCTTGGAAAGCAATAAAAATCACCACCTGGAAAATCCAGGGGTGCGCTGTTATTTAAAGCAGGTGTGTGACTGAAGGGACACAGCGCATCTGGGGCAGAAAATCCAGGGCCTCGGAGGGCAGCCACTTTGCACAGGGCCTCTGCCACCAGAGAAGCAGCTTGACAGAGCTTGGGTATTCTCTTCTTGAGGAGAAACATCACCATCTACAGCTAGGATGACAGTTCAAACCGTTAGCCGTTGCCTTCACTTCAAAGAGCTCCAAACAACACACCTGTGTGTTTATGATCTCAAAAACTGGGGGGCATGGCTATAAATCGTTTTGACGTTTGATTTTTGCTCCCCTTGGCCAAAGTCTGGATCATGAAAAGAAGTGCTATATTCTACCAGAAAGACTTTCCAGGGCTCCGAAGCCGCCTTGCACGGTCCCTCTGGAGCAGATCCCACGGGACTAATTTCTGGACTTCAAGCCATTTACTACATACAAACCATTAACAACACTCTGGACAGAAAATGGAAGCACTGATGTCATGGTCACAGGCAGGCAAAGGGCTCATACTGCAATCACATCTCCCATGGAAGCAGTGTTCCTCCTTCCCAGGAAGAGTTAAGTTATAGCTCCATTTACCAATGGTGTTGACTTAGCTCTGCAGTGTACATACTGTTGCTTCTAAGTCTGCCAAAAATCATGCCTCCCTGTGCACTGTAAAAGTCCCTTTCCACCATCACTCAGCACACACACACACACACACACACACACACACTCACACATGTACACACATGCATACCTCCCCACACACCTGCACACACATGTATGTGCACACACATAATATGCACATGCACATGTGCACATGCACACATACGTGTCCACCCACACACATGCACATGCACATATGCACAAACACACACACACATGAATGCACGCACAGGCATGCACATGTGTGTGCTCAGAGGTTCACACTCACACACACATGCATGCACATGCGCGAACATGTACACATGCATGGAAAACTTGTTAAAGGGACAAAGATATATACTCCTGAACAAAGATATACTCCTAACTGTCAGTAAAATGACTATGTTTAAGGCAGGTCTAAAGCTTGCTGCAGCTCAGAACAGCAGAGAGAGGATACCAACCCCACTCTCTTATCTCTGAGCCTGTTGATTCTGAGTGAGGATGGATGGGTCAGCCTCCCCAGATGGGGAGCCCTTTGATACTATTCAGGGTTGCTACAAAATGTCAAGAGAAAGCAAGCTTGTGCCCAAGGCTCTTCTGTAATTTCTCTTCCAAAAAGAGAGACCTTAAGAAAAAATTATCTTTGACAAGGGATTTAAAACAGATCATGTAGACTTTCTTTCTGAACTCCAAAATGGAGTGGTGGTACCCATACCTCAGGAGAGGTGAAATCTTGGTATTCAGATCTGCATTTCTGAGCACTAGCACACACAGGGAAGAGCTCTGCACATCTTTCACTCCTGCTGAGTTCTGAGGAGCTGGTTTGAGTGCCTGTCATGCTCAAGGAGTCAATGGCTACACTGTTGTCAAGTGCTGGTGGGAAACCTGCTCCAGCTGAGGCTTCCCAGAATGGAAAAATGTAAAGAGAATGAGAACCTGGGTGGTTTCTTAGAAATGTTAATGAAGCAGCAAGAATCTCAAATGCCTAGCATTGATCGAGAGAGAGAGAGAGAGAGAGAGAGAGAGAGAGAGAGAGAGAGAGAGAGAAGAGAAGAGAAGAGAAGAGAAGAGAAGAGAAGGAGAAGGCGAAGGCGAAGGCGAAGGCAGGAGGAGGGAGCTTTAGGTAAAAATTTTAAGTCAGATAGTTAAAGCTCTTGTTTGTCATCATAGTATTGATTGATTGATTGATATTGATTGATTGAAACTTTGACTTTTGGGTTCATTTGATGCTTGAAAGAAATGTGAGATGCAGAGTTCGGCCGGAGTGTGGCTACACGAAAATCAACATGACCTAGACTATAAAAGGAACCCAGTCTGCTAAGGATGCTACGTAGAGTAGGGTTATCAAGGACTCCAGAACACAGCCATGATACCCCAGCACCATGGTTCCTATGTCAATGTTTTTTGTTTTTTGCAAGATGCTTTTCACATGCTGCTCCTCAGATAAGGTAGGAAGAGACTTGGTCTGGATCGTCTTAGAAGCTGATCTTCCCAGGCCCCCGAGTCAATGCTTGAAAAGGTTGGTATTATGCCTTACAAGTTCTAGCGTCCCATTTCAGATGTTTTTAGCACGATACTTGTTTTCTGATACACTATATTAGGTATTGTCAATTAGTATTGTTTTAAGAAAAAGCAAATGCAAAAGGCCTTAGATGTGACATGGACATAACCAAATGGCCGGCGGCGTACAAGTGCCTGCCGCAGGTTAATCCTTGATGTGGGTTGGAGGAGCTTAGTCTGACAAATTCCCTGACTTTACTTTCTTTCATAAAAAAGAATTGTTTCGCATCTGTCATTCAGGGGGTCTCCAAACTTTTATTAAAATTATCGGCAAGAAGAGGTGCTGTCCAACTAGCCTTGCACAGCAATGATCCACGTCTAAGAGTCTTCTTTTTGGGCCCTGACTTCCTGGAATCCTGTATCCTGATGGCATATTCTGTCACCATGTCCCTTCACCAGTCTCTTGAGGCCCTTTTGTGCTCACAGGGTCTCCTGGTGACTGAATCATTGGATTAATCTCTTGGATGCACTGTTCTCACATGTATACTTGCCCAATGACATCAGAAGCAACCATAGCTGCCCCTTGATGGTCAGAAGAAAATTCATTGTATCAGTGTAGTCTGGGCAGCAAAGTCCTGTTCTTCAAAACTTCAAGCATGGAAATAAATATGGGGCCTGGAAAGATTTCTATCCTCATGGCTAAAGCAAGGGTTGCCTTTGCCTCACAGAGTTGGGTACTTTCTTTTCACTGGGCTGCCTAGAAGGTTCTGGAGAATTCCAATTCATTCCAATAACCCAGCTGGGCTGTTATGAACAAGGTCACTAAATTATTAATTTTCAGTGGGGCTAACCATAGCCAAGGCTGAGAACAGGATTGACTGTCAGATCTGAACCAGGCACTCCCTTCCTGGTGAGTGGGTCCCCTCCGACACCAGACTGTTTATCAGAGGGTGTGTGGGAGAACAGAATTGGAAAAAGGAAACTGATTGTTGCCAGAAGGAAATATGTGTCATGCTCACACAGCCAGCACTGACCTTCTCCACCCAAGGACACCACAGAGGAGGTGCAGCCACAGTCTCCTAAATTAAAGCTTCAGGTCCTGGGAGTGAGGTCCTCTATGCATGCACTTTTCTGTGTTTACTTAAAGTGCACACACAGCAACACACTTGTTCACATGCTTACACACATAAACTCACACTACACACACTTATACACACTCTTACATACACCCTCACACAGCTCTCACACACCCTCACACACACACACTCTCACACACATACTCACACACACTCACACATACTCACACACATATACTCACACCCACACATGCACACATACACACACACCCTCACACACAGTCTTACTCACACATACACCCTCACATACAACCTAACACACACTGTCTCACACACATATACTCGTACATACTCATACACACATTCTCACACATACTCTCTTACACACACACACACCACACACACACACACTTCCACAGTGAGTCATTTTACCATCCCTTTGTAGCTGTTGCTTTTCAGTCTTTGATTTTCAGGCTCTCCTCCTAAACAAGTAAAGTTTCACAAATAAAGTAGTTTTTTTTAACATTGCTTTATCTTAAAAGATTAAATTGCATAATTTCTTTCATCTTTTTTTGATTGTTTATGCCCATTTCATGAGCTGTGACTCCATGACCCTTTCTCCAAGTATTCAGACTTATTTGCATTCAGCTTCCTTATCTGTCAGCAAATAGCCCTAATCCACCTCTGTGTTATTAACTCTTTACTCTTCTAGTAGGAGACACATATTCACCAGGCATTCTACTAACTGCACACACTTTTTTTTTGATACAATAGGAGTGAAGAGGAAAGACACTAGATTAGGCCAAGGCCTTGCTTCTCCTGGGCAAAGTGTTGAAAGTTCTCATTTGAGTAGCTGCAGTGTGATTCTTCTAAGACCTGGGACCGAAGGCAGCCACTCCCATGTGGACCGAATGTGGAGTAGAGCACAGCTTACTTCGTCCTGGGGGACCTGTCTCAGAAGTCACAAAGAGGAGACACCACAGCTATGACCTGTCAACCATGAACGTGCTACACATAAAAGGAGAATGGAGGGTGCGAATAAAATTAAGCTCACTACAGCCAACCTTCCCATGGGGATGCTGCCTAGGGCTTTCTGAGTAACCCAGCCTCCGCAGGAGGGTCCTGAGTATGAGAGAAGGACTTGTAAGCATTATTCATCCAAAGAAGATTCATAATGCTGGATTCAGATAGGAGAGGGGACAAAGAGCCAAGAAAATGGCCAAGTTTCTAGAAGCCGGAGTGGGGGTGGGGTCGAGAAATCCTTTCTCCAGAAAAAGCCCAATCCTGATATCAGCCAGAGCCTAGTTATAGTCTAGTCATTTTAGATTTCTGACTTCCAGAGTGTTAAGATAATACTTCTGGGTTTGGATAAGACTCTTGGTGTGTGGTTCTGGATTGCAGACTCTGGAAAACTAAATCTGAGTGAGAATTCCTTAGGAGGAGGGGCTAGGGAGACTCAGGGCCATTAGTTTGATTGACAAGTGCAGTCTAAGCATTCTCACAAGTGCTCCCATGCTGAGCAGTGTAAGAGAGACAGCTTTTCTGAGCAATAAATGACAACTCTAGAGATTTTGGTAGAAGTTATGATATGGACTAGAAAGGGCGCTTTAGAATTACTTGGCAAAAGTGGGGCCCTGTAAACAATGTGTTAAAAATAGTATGTGCTTCAAACTCTAACACACAGCCAACAACCTGTCATCTCATCATTAGGGAGGTAGAAACAGGAAGATTATGAGTTCGAGGCCAACCTCACCTATGTACGGGGGTGGGGGGCTATATAAGAAAACAAAATTTCTACAATATAAAGAGCTAAGGCTGTAAAAGTCTCTTCTTTGCCTTCAATTCCTGCTGTCATCTTTTTGATTGCTTTTGTTTCTTTGGTGTGTATGAGGGGTGTGTGGTGTGTGTGTGTGTGTGTGTGTGTGTGTGTGTGTGTGTGTGTGTGTGTGTGTGATTGCATATGTATGGACTCCTGAATGTGTGCACAATTGTATATGGATGTGCATGTAAGTAAAGGCTTAAAAACATCCTCATGTGTCATCTTCAGGGACAACCTTTGAGACAGAGTTGTAGTTCTATATGAATGTCTGCCCCCAAAGGCTCATGTATTGAAGGGTTGGTCCCCAGCTGGTGACACTCTTGATGTCATTTCATCAGTGGGCATTAGGTGGTAGGACTCAATGAGAAGAATCCTATCAGGTGAGACATGCTTTTGAAGGGTGTGTCTTTCTCTGGCCCTGTCTATCTGTCTTTCTGCTTCTGTGTGGTGACCAGTTCTGCCTTACTACAGCCCTTCATTATGCTCTGCCTCACCACAGACTGCAAACCACGCGGCCAGTGACCATGGAGAGAAACCTCTGAGACGGAGCCAAAAGGATCTTCTTAAAGTGTTTCTGGGTATTTGTCACTGAAGGAATACTAATACTAATGCATCACTTGTTAATTTTGTAAGAAAAGGCACAGGATGGGTCCTGGGGGCCGGTGAGGAAGCTTTGAAATACTCACCACAAGTCATCCTTCTTCTACTCTCCCACTTCTATGCCAGAAAATCACACACACTGGAGGTTGTAAACACTTCGAGCTTTGCAGCCCCTCAGCTGTGCTACGAGCACAAAGGAAGCCACAGTGTTCGCAAGTCAGGGAGGGTGGCTGGGCTATAAAAGCATTTTATTCCCAAGTCGGGTGTCTGCCAGCTTTGCCCAGGGACCTACCTGTGTTCTGACCACTACTCACAGACACTGAGTCTCATGAAAGCAGAGGTGCCACCTGTGACTCTCACTGTGCCCCAGGACCTGGAGCATAGATATCATTTGTTAGAAGCTGAGGAAAAATAACTTCTTCCAAACATGATTCTCACAAAAAGTTAATTCAAAGAAGGAGAAAGAACTTCGATGAAGTTTGTCAAAAAAGGCCATATTCAAGATAAATGGAAAGGCATCTAGGATGGTAAAAGTGTGTCTGCATGTACATGTGATATCTGCGTTGTGTGCATATGTGTGCAAATGTGTGCAGATATGTGTATTTAGGCATGCATGTGTGAGTATATGTGTGTATGTGTCACATATATATATCAGTGTATGTGCGTATGTCCATGTGTATATGTACCTGTGTGTTCACACACATGTGTGCAGATGTATTTGTTTGTTACATATATGAATGTGCACATGCATGTGTGCTGTGAGTGTGGGCACGTGTGTATATGTGCATGTGTTCATGTACATGTGTACATGTATGTGTACATACATGTATTTGTGTATGCCAATGTGTGTATGTATACATGCAGGTGTATATGATGATGGTGAGATTAGTGGGTGGGGAAGAACCAAGGGAATAATCAGGAATGAAAATCTCATGAATCTGGAATGGTCCTGGGTCTCTATACTTAATAATCAAATGTAGTTTTTTGGATTCTTTTCACTAAGGGGAGGCTCCAGGGGGTCCAGGGGTCCCAGGAATGGGCTATTCCTCATAGGGAAAGATGCTAACTGTACCCCAGCATGGGGAGGTGATTCTTCAGCGCAAACAATTCTTTTCTGTTGGGATCAACCCTCTTAACTCCCGCCCCCAATTCCTTGTCTTTGAAATGCTCTAGGGAAGTCTTGTGAGCCTTTCCTGGCCATCCACAAATAGGACAGGGCAAGACACTGATGAAGAGGAAACAATTTTCCATTTATTTTGCTTTCATAAATACACTTGCAACCTAGGCCAGGACTGTGCTGTATCAAAGAAACCATAATCCAAAAACCTAACCCCTTTTAAATGATAACCAACTGTATTTTGTTTCCATAAAATAACTTTATGTTTCCACTTGAGGGGTGGAGTTTCTAGCACTTCCTGTGACCTGTTTACTTTTCCTACAGAACCCTCCCAAGAAAGACACCAAGGAAAATAGGAAATCTTTTAAAATTTCATTTTCCCTTTTTAAAGGAGCCTCTCTGTTTATTTTTTCCGACCTTTAAAAAAGGATTTTATTTTTAACTACATGGCTGTGTCTGTGTATGGGTCTGTGAATGTAAGGTTGGTTGCTTTGGGAGACCAGAAGAGGGCATTGGGCAGCCAGAAGATGGAGTCACTGGTGTTTTGATGTGGGTACTGGGAACTAACTCAAGTTCCTGGCAAGAGCAGTGGGCATGCCCTCAAGGGCTGAGCCAACTCTCTTGCTCCTCCTAACCATTTTGATTCCTCGGAAACAAGAGCCTTGAAAACAAACTTAGCAACAAACTTCGTAACCAAAGTCGTCTCAGTTTCCAGGGACATCTGGCTGTGTGATGTGACCCTGTCATCCACCTTTCTTCCAGAGCAATGGATTAGAAAACTAAGATTCAGGGTGCCAAAGGTCCATGGGTCTTTTAAGAGCCTGAAAGGAAGGGCACGCAGCTCACTAGTGAACCAGGCCACTGAGGAAACCAACAGCTTAGGTGGGAAGCACACATTGATTTTCCTAGATAATCCAGTGCTTGCCTGTCTGCCTGCTTCTGTTGTAGGTGCAGACAGAAGGAGAAGAAGAGACTGTCGGCCCTGGCGCTGTAGAACCACGGTGATTGGTAGCAAAATTTCATTGACTGAAAGAGCAGGAACCTGGAATCTCATCAAACAAATTGCTTCAAGAATGTTCTTGACTGGGGTTGGGGATTTAGCTCAGTGGTAGAGCGCTTGCCTAGGAAGCGCAAGGCCCTGGGTTCGGTCCCCAGCTCCGAAAAAAAAGAAGAACCAAAAAGAATGTTCTTGACTTTCCTAGTTCCCCAGAAAGCAACAGAGGAGGAGCCGGGCCCCAAACATGGAGATTTTAAATAGTTGGGTAGGTGTCACTGAGCCTGACCTGCTGGCCTTCTGTGTCCGTAAATGGAATTCTCAGTTCCTTTTCTGCCCCACACACTTGGGGCTTGAACCGACATTGATCAAAAGGAAAACACCTTCTCCCATCTGAAGGCACACTATAGGCAAGACACTTTAGGACTTTCTAAAGAGCCCTGTCTCACATCTCTCCAGATGTGATGGGTGGTCTTCACACTCAACTTGAGTAGTTTTGGAATACCCTAGGAGACACGCCTTTGGTGCATCAATGAAACATTTCCAGAAGGATTTAACAAAGAAAGGAAGCTGTGGTCCCAGACGAATAAAGGAGGAGGAAGAGCTCTCTTGCACTTTCTTGCTCCTGTTTCCTCTTGCTCTCTCTTGTCTCTTTGTCCCTTCTCTCCCAATTCCCCTCCCCCCTTCTCTCTATGTGCTCATGGCCAGCCTCTATTGTTCTATTTCTCTTCTCTTCTCTTCTCTTCTCTTCTCTTCTCTTCTCTTCTCTTCTCTTCTCTTTGTCTCTCTCTATGTCTTTCTGTCTGTCTCTGTCTGTCTCTCTGTCTATCTCTCTTTCTATCTCTCTGTATGTGAGTCTGTCTCTGTCTGTCTGTCTGTCTGTCTCTCTCTCTCTCTCTCTGCCCTACCACCCTCTTAACCTCTTTACTCCCCTCCCCATGCCCTGAATAAACTCTATATTAGAGAAAAGAAGGAAGCAAGCTGAAAACCAGCGTTTCTTTCTCTCTTCTTTCTCTACTTCACTCTATTTCCTCTCTGCTTCCTGACTTAAGAGGCAATGGGACATGTGACAGGCCATCCTAGGCTCCTAATGTCACATGTCCCCCACCATGGACCAAACCCTCATTGTGAGATAAAATTAGCCTTCCTGACTTAGGTTGCTTCTGCTAGGCATTTCGTCCCAGGGCCACAGGAACTACTCACCTGGCTGACAAAAGAAATGGAAAATCCTTAAATATAGACTCTCCTCCATTCTCCTGAATACAATGAGGAGTCTGAAGGGAGACTGTGTTTTGGGTGAGAAAGCCTGAGTCTAGGACTTGGCATTGAGGTGCTCATTGCTAGCATTTGTAAGCCCTGATTTCCGATCCAACTCTTCATCATGAGAAGGGATGCTGTTTTCCTCATGTCCACCTCTGTGCTTCATTGCTTAACTGGAAAGAGACGTTTACTGTTGGCCTCTCTTACCCTACTCTCAGCGTCTAGTCCAACAGACCGCGATTTCTAGAAAAGATGTGAGTGGAATTTGCATATAGCAACAAATCTGAGCCATGCTTAGAGGCGTCTGGCGGGGCCTGGATTCCGGCTCTGAGCTTGGACTTCAGTAAAGAGCAAGCGGGTCCTTGACCTTGGCTGTTAGCTCTCATTCTTCTCAGCTCTCTTCAGATCAGTTCCCCGTTCCAGCTGTCTGGCCTCCGCAAACCATAGCCCATGGGCCAAATATGTTCTCTTGTCTGGTTTTATGCTTTTTAATCTTATTGTAACACATCTGTTAGAAGGTAAATTGAGGCACAATAAAAATTTAAAGTGTTTTTGAGAAAGCAATGATTCATGGGTTGGGCATCTCCAGAACATACGTGGTTTGGGGACTCCTCTGAAGAAGCTCAGGAGAGGGACTTTTATAGAGAGAATGTGGATGGGATACAAAGAAAATATCTGGTTACAGCTGTAAAGCTGTCTTATTTGGTCTACCCCACTATAAACTTACTAGTTATATAACCAAGTTTATTGGCTACTTCTAATTGGTCGAGCTTAATTCTGTTTTTCTTTAATATAACTTTTACAAGAAACAGCTCAAGTTAAGTTTCACTCCTGTTTGAAAATCAAGCCAGGCTGCAGACACTCATGAGGACTCAGTGGCCTTGTCTGTATAGGGAGTTCTTCAGGCCTCCTCTCAATTTTAATTTACTCCAACACAGTCAAACCTGTCTCCTTCTACAGAGGTCATGTGTGATCGCAGAGGTCATGTGTGATCACAGAGGTGATGTGTGACTGACTACATAGGTCATGTGTGATCACAGAGGTCATGTGTGATCACAGAGCTCATGTGTGACCACAGAGCTCATGTGTGACTACAGAGGTCATATGTGACCACAGAGGTCATGTGTGATCACAGAGCTCATGTGTGACTACAGAGGTCATATGTGACCACAGAGGTCATGTGTGACTACATAGGTCATATGTGATCACAGAGGTGATGTGTGACTGACTACACAGTTCATGTGTGATCACAGAGGTCATGTGCGATGCTTTAGTGTTTCTGCAACTGAGCTGAGAACTGATGTGGCAAGGGGGTTCTCTAAAGGAGCAGAACAGAGAGGGTGGCAGATTTCCTGGATTGACTTACACAACAGGGGCTAAGTAGTTCAACAGCTGCTGCATGCACACTAAGGGGGCTGAGAACCTAGGAGCAGTTCAGTCCATGAAACTAGACATCCCAATCATCTCAACTTAGTGCTGAAGACCTACAGACTCACTGAAACTGAGTCCACACTGAAAAGCTGAAGACTGAATCTGATATCCGTAGAGGCTGGAGGTGGCAGCAAAGGAGACAGATGTACTCCCTCAGTGGCTCTGCTTCCTCCTCAGGCCTCTTGACTTCTGGGCTGCCTATTGGAAGTTAGGTCTTCCATCCTCAGACAATCCTCTCTGGAAATGCCAGACATGATAGATCAATCCTGAATCCTGTCAACTGATGACCAAGAGTAGCTATTGTTAAGTACCAAGACCCACAGAACTACTGGAAGTGTTTGCCAACCCAAGCACTGTTAAGCTTGCTGACTCGATGTCCTCTGCTGCTTCATAAGTAGAATCTATTAACTATCAAGAGCGTTTTGCTTCTGGAACTGGTATCATTTGCTATATCTGGATGAGGCAGGACTAATCCAGAAGCTGCATAACTTCTCTGCCTTGGATTCACCGTGCAACAGCTCAGTTTGGGAGCCTTGGAAATCCACAGTGAAGGTTCCCTTGTAGAAAAGCAAACAACTTCATTATAAGACAACATGGAATGGAGGCCCTACCATGTGTTCTCAAGTTACAACCTGGACTAGACCAAAGCAAAGGGAATGGTAGCCATAATCCTCAAACAAAGTCCCCAGACTCCCATGAGGCACCATGCCCCTGGGTAGATGAAAATACTCCAGGAGAGAGTAGGTTATCAGACTCTGGCATTTTAAGAAAAGAACTTTTCAAGCCTAAAAATGGGGTGAAAGGCTAAGCTATAATTCCATTTCTGTGCTTTAAGGAAGTTTCAGGAAAGGAAAGGCAAGGTTTTGTAGTTTTAGGTAATGAAGGGAGCTGCAGACATCCCACTGAGGAAGAATGAAGCAGGTGATTTTTGCTGAGGCAGAGCATGGAACCCCAGGCTGACTCCTGACTGATGCCAGGAAGGAAAAACAACCATGCTAACATGTAGGCAGGAGGCTGGCTGAGCCAAACTCCACGTCCTGCAGAAGGAGGAGGCAGAGCTTTCCCCCACACGGGTTGTATGTGTTTGGAGAAGGACCATGCTGGACATCTCTACTCAGCTGGGCCAAGCTCTGATCTGAAGGAGGAAGTGCTACAGGTGCTGCCCTGGATATGGGTAGGTGTGTTCCTCTGAGCGAAGCTAGGCAGAGCAGAGGTATAGGTTAGTCTCCCTGATGAGCCAGCCCCACCATGCAATCAGCAGTTGCTATAACAAAGCATCCTGACAAGAACCCACTTAGAGCAAAGTGGATTTATTCTTGCTCAAAATCCAAGGGATTTCAAGGCCATCATGGTGAAGAGGGCTTGGCAGCAGGAGCAGCAAACCAGTTGGTCACACTACATACACGTTCTGGAAGCAGAGTGTGAGCAGGAAGTGGGGAAGAGCTATGGAACCTCAAGCCCCCTCACCCCAATGATTCACTTCCTCCAGCAAAGCCCATTCTCCTAGAGTTTCAACAACCTTTCTGATCACCAGTCAGGGCCATGTGTACAGACCCATGAGCCTAGGAGGGGCATCCCAAAATACACTCAAACCACATTATAAATCAAAGGCCCCTGAGATTCCACTTTACACCAATCAGAAGGGCTAAGATCAAAAACTCGGGTGACAGTACATGTTGTCAAGGATGTGGAGAAAGAGGAACACTCCTCCATTGCCCGTGGGATTGCAAACTGCTACAACCACTCTGGAAATCAACCTGGATGTTCCTCAGAAAATTGGAAATAGATTTACCCTAAGACACAGCTATCCATAACTCTTGGGTAATACTCAAAAGATTCCCTACTATACCACAGGAGCACATGTTCCATTATGTTCATAGCAGCCTTATCTGTGATAGCCAGAAGCTGGAAACAACCCAGATGCCCCACTACAAAAGAATGGATACAGAAAACATGGTTCATTTACACAGTGGAATACCACTCAGCTATTAAGAACAAGGACATACATCATGCGTTTTGCAGGCAAATGGGTGAAAGTAGAAAATATCACCCTGAGTGAGGTAACTCAAACCCAAAAGGACGTGCATTGTATGTACTCACTGATAAGTGGATATTAGCCAAAAAGTACAGAATGCCTAGGATACAATCCACAGAACTCAAGAAGGTTAAGAAGCAGAAGAATCCTAGTGAGGATGCTTCAATCCCATTTGCAAGGGAGAAGGAAACAATCATGGGAGGCAGAGGGGAAAGGGTGGGGAAAGGGGGAATTCGATCAGGTATAGGAGGTGGAGACAGTAGAGAAGCCCTGAGGGGCAGCAGAATAAATGGAAATGTGCAACCTTTGGGGAGGGGTGCTCTAGAAAGTACCAGAAACCTGGGGGGACTCTCAGGACTCAAAGTGAGGGACCTTAGATGAAATGCCCAACAGTGGGGAGAGGGAACTTGTAGAAACTACCTCAAGTAGAAAGACAGGGCATCAAGTGGAGAGATGGGGTTGTCATCCCATCTCAGAATTGTTCCTGTCTAAAAGAACTGCAAGGACAAAAATGGAGAAGAGACTGAGGGAAAGGCCATCCAGTGACAAGCCCAAAGTGGGATCCATTTCAAGGGGAGGCTCCAAGGCCTGACACTAT
Organism: Rattus norvegicus; assembly: GCF_021556685.1. Classification (NCBI taxonomy): domain Eukaryota; kingdom Metazoa; phylum Chordata; class Mammalia; order Rodentia; family Muridae; genus Rattus; species Rattus norvegicus. The sequence goes on along the minus strand of NC_141537.1, from coordinate 182,759,256 downwards.
TATTGATGTTATGATGTACTTAAACACAGGAGCCTAACATGGCTGCCCTCTGAGAGGTCCAACAAGCAGATGACGGAGACAGAAGCAGATACTTACATCCAAACAATGAACTAAAGTTGGGGACCCCTGTGGTTGAATTAGGGAAAGGCTGGAAGAAGCTGATGAGGAGGGTGACCCCATAGGATAACCAGCAGCCTCAACTAACCTAGACCCCGAGATCTCTCAGACACTGAGCCACCAAGAAGGCAGCATACACTAGCTGGTCTGAGGCCCCTGAGACATATACAGCAGAGGATTGCCTGGTCTGGCCTCAGTGAGGAAAGACTGCACCTAATCCTTAAGGGACTTGAGGCCCCAGGGAATGGGGAAGCCTGGAGAGGGGTGGGGGGGCATCCTCTTGGAGATGGGGGAGGGGCGATGGGATGTGGAACTGTGGAAGGGAAGACCAGGAGAGGGTAACGACTCCGTAAAAAAAATAGAAATAAAAAAATTTAAAGGCCCAACACATGTGTGGGTCCTGTTATATATTAGATGAGATACTGGCCAGGCCTGGCTAATGTGGGAGCAGATGGGACAATCCTGGATTCTTCACAGAACTGGGACATTTGCCTTTTCAGATTATGACACTTTATGCCCAAATCATTAATTTTTATTTATTGTGCAGCACATAACGTTTGAACAAATTTTTACATTTACTTAGATTTAGTTGCCTCATTTAGATGAGAAAAATCTCTTCTTACTATAAAATCCCTGTCAAGATTAAATGTAAGACTACATGAAAATGACTCGTGCCATATCTAACATGTATAAAACACTCAGAAATCACTAAACCCCATTCCTTTGTATCTCTCTGACAATAGGAAAACAAAAAACCAAAAGACCTCATAGCCACAAACCTGAATCGCATTTAAAAATGTGTCCTGAAGATCACAGCCCTCTCCCACATGCCTTCATTAAAATTAGGAAGAAAGAAAGAGAGAGAGAGAGAGAGAGAGAGAGAGAGAGAGAGAGAGAGAAAGGAAGGAAGAAAGATCAAGACAAGCCACAATTGCAGAAACTCTTATACCTAATACAGTTTAACAAAGTTTCACAGTAAATTCTTTAAAATCCATGAACTTAAACAAAAGACAAAGCAAACGCACAACTGTAAACAAAAAAAAATGGAAGAACGCAGCCGGAGTGCCAGGAGGATTTGACTGAATGAATCACACAGAAGGGAATGAAATGTGTGTTCTCTGGTTACACAACACAACCTCCACCCTCTGAATCAGAGCTGCAAATGGTTCCAAAAAAGGTAGACTCTGTCTGCCCCCACGTCAGGATGCTTACTCTGAAGTGCGTAGACTAGTGTGCCAGGAGGCAGAGGCAGAGCCTTCTTTCCTTGCTCTTCAAATACAACAAACACCACCTCTCCTCACCTCTATATGGAAACCAGACTCCTAGACGTAACTGTATGAATCAATGAGGGCATGGGTGCTGGTCTGTGTTTAGGGTAATTTTAGCCGTTTAATGAGAGCTTTGCGAGAAGGTACAAAGGGACAAACTGCCAGATCTGAGACCTTTACTTCCCTCTTTCTTTTCATTTGCCACTGGACTAAGTTGGTATTCTGTCTAAGCTCCACCCACACAGCTACCTAGCAACAGCCCTACAGTTGCCTGGCAACAGCCAGCTGTGCCTGGCACTATATAAGGGGCTACTTGGCCCCTCCTTGCTCCCTTGCTCTTCCTCTCTTCTCCTGTGCTTTCTTGCCCTCTCCCCTTTGTCCCTTCTCGCCCCATTCCCCTCCACCCTTCCCTCCACGTGCTCATGGCCGATCTTTACTTCTCTCCTCTTCTACTCTTCTTCTCTCATTAAACATTCCACGTGGAACCATATTGGCTTGGTTTGTTCTGTCTGGACTCGGGCCGAGATTTAAACCCCAACAGACAGGGTCTGGGGTCTCATATGTCCTATGCCATTCTTGAAGGACGACCTTGAATTCCTGTTGCTTCTGCCTTGACCTCCTGAGTCACAGCACTGCAGGCATGTGCTGCCCTGCCTCGCCTATTCAGTACTGGGTATTGAACCCAGAGTGCTAGAGAAGTACTAGTAGGTCATAGTCTCAGCCTTGTGCTGTCTGGGTCAAAAAATGCTGTCCGAATCTCAGCTTAGTCACAAAACTAGACCACCCAAGATACAGAAGATTTAACTTAGACACACGCACGAACGTGCACAGCATTGAGCAAGAGCAGAGAGCCAGCTTTAATTTCAGGAGCTTGATGGGATGGAAATGAACACACACCCCCAAGCTCTCACCTGTGGCAACACCTGCTTCAGTTCTGGAATTCAATTCTACCTTTGCTGGAAACAGAACGGTGCGATGAAACAGGAAGGCCACCTGTTAGCCTAGCCCTCGCATTATTGAATAATTAGAGAAAAATAGAGTTGTGCTGTAGATTGTGTCGTTCAATGGAGTGAAAGGAGGTGAAGGGTCACTGCTCCAGAGCAAGGTCTAAGTCACGTTCAAGGCCTAAGGATACTTCATGCTCTTGGCTCTGCCCCTAAGTCAGCCTGCTTTACCATGAAAGGTAGCACAGGTTTGTACCTGTGTACTTTCCAGGAGCCTATTTCCTGAGAGGACAGTTTAGTTGGCCCTGGAGCCACCCCTTCTCTCCTGACTTAAGAACTGTGTGTGGCGACCAAGAACCAAGGGTGGTCTATAGCTAACAACCACAAGAAACTGAAGCCCTCGGCCCGACAATCACGAGGAACACGAGTATGCCAACACCAGAGTATGCTTGGAAGCTGGCCCTCCCAGCTGAGCCTGTAAGTGACGGCCTCTGCTGACATTTGATTAGAGCCATGTGAGACCCAATGTTGGGAACGCATCTCAGCGGTATCTGTTTTCATAACATGCAGAAAATGTGAGATAATAAACGGGTGTGTTGTTTGAAGCAACGAGGGTTATGGTAACATTGCCATGGCAGTGGAAACAGACACAGACAGGATCAGCAAATCAGCTCTGATGGTTCTGCACAGGACTCTCCTCGCATCGTATTTCAGACCTGGATCCACTTTGCTGTGCATAGAGACTGTGTGGAGGCAAATTTTATATATCATATCATTTTTCGTGCGTTGACGGTTTTATTATGTCTTGGGGACGCAAGAGCTCCTTTATGTGGTGGTCACATGGTATTGTCACATCTGCCTAGTGAAGTACCATCTTTAATTTCATCAAACATCCATTGTTCTAGGGTCTCTTACTATCTTTTGAACATTTGTCTTACTTAGAGTTACCATTGCCATGATGAAACACCAGGACCAAAAACAACTTGGAGAGAAAAGGGTTTATTTGGCTTTCATACCCCGAGTCACAGTCCATTGAAGAAAACCAAAGCAAGAACTCAACCACACAGAAACCGATGGCTTGAGCCAATGCAGAGGCCATGGAGGAGTGCTGCTTATTGGCTTGCTCTTCATGGATAACTCACTCTGCCTTCTCATAGAACCCTGGAGCACCAGCCCAGGGGTGGCACCATCCACAATGGGCTGGGCCTTCCCACATCAATCACTAAATAAGAAAATGTCCTGCAGTCTTGCCTGTAGCCTGATCTTACAGAGGTACTGTCTCACTTGAGGTCCCCTCCCCTCAGATGACTCCACCTCTGTCAAGCTGACATGAAACTAGCAAGCATGTCCATTATTGCTTTGAGTAAAAATCTCAGTGAGGTCAGATAGCAGCCTGGGCCAAGACAGGCTTTGATATGAGAATGAACTAACCCCAAGGTGATATTTAATTCTAGTGGATCTGCCCCAGCCAAAGCTACCACTCAATGAGATGATACAAAAGTTGGAACTTTGGGACTGGTGTCTAGGATTGCATTGCTGTGCTCACACGGATTTTCTAGTCTCTGTGCTACATCCATCATTGAGAGGGCTTGAGGTTCTGTGAGTGGCCTAGCCTCGGTGACATTTAAACTTCTGGCACCATCCCAGGCATGGCAGTCAGTGCTGGCCACTGGCCTCTGCTTCCAAGGACCTCCTGAACCTTCATTAGTATCATCCTCCCAGCCCACCACAGCTGGAGGACTTCACAGCAGATGTGAATCAAGTCTACTAGCTTCCAAAGCACCTTCATGATAGATTCCCCCAGTGGAACCCCGCAGCAGCCTTCTGCCCAGACAACTGTTCCCCGCTTGGTGAAATGTCTGTTTAACTCTTATATTGGCCATATATTATATAAAATGTTTCTGTGAATAAACTGAGCGTGTTCAAAAACCAAACCTTATGTGGATGTGCTAATCACAGAGCACCTTACAACCCATGTCTCATGCTCTGCCCATAAAGGATCTCGTAAAGCCACAGACCTCTAGATACATGACATGCTGAGTGGGAAAAGCTGAGGACGAAGAGAGAACCTGAAAAGAACAAATGATGTGGAAGATGTCATTGCCAGCTGGGTGGGCCGGAAAGATGGAGAGAGAATAGGGGTCAAGACAGTGGAAAGGAAGTTTCCCAGCAATACCACTTATAGCTTTGTTTTACTGCAAAGGGAGATTGAGGTCATGACAATGAGGGGGCTATTTTCCTTCTAGTTCTAACTGAAGTTTAAGTGGTTGTAAGAAGCCTGGAGGAAGTGGAGATGAGGTTCGAGGTTTATTTCTCACAACAATTAAAGAAGAAAAAGACTATGAATTTAAGTGCATGGGAGGGATTGTGGGGGGTAATGTAATTATATTCTATTTCTAAAAAAAAAACAATTAAGAGGGGTGAAAACATTTGGGGAAGAAATGTTAAGTATAGGAAAATTTGAAATGCCCTTAATTGATATAAAGGTCTGTGTCTATAGGTTCAAACGATTCCTTGTGTGGTGTTATGGGCAGCACTAAGAAGTAGATTGAGAATATATGTTGAGTCACATACAAGTGAATTTTAGATTTCCATGTGTGTATGTGTGTGTTTGTGTGTGTGTGTATGTGTGTTTGTGTGTGCACATTCATGCATACGCACACTTGTGCCCATGTTATGCATTGAATACAGGGCTATGTGCACTGTAAGGCAAGTTCTTTACCACTGAGATAAAGATCCCTGGCCTAGGCTATTATATATATATATATATATATATATATATATATATATATATATATATATATATTTTGCAGCTGGGGACCAAACCCAGGGCCTTGCGCTTGCTAGGCAAGCGCTCTACCACTGAGCTAAATCCCCAACCCAATATTTTTTTTAACTTGACAAAAAGAAATCTTAGAAGCTTCCAGGGAGAGAATAGATTACAAAACAATCTTTATATGATGAAGTCATTACTAATACTGACAACAAGAGAAAGCTATGTTCATATTTGAGGAATTAAAAATACGTGCTTATCCTCAGGACAGCAAAAATAATCAAAACCAATAACAAATGTCAGCCAGGCAGTGAAGCCCATCAACATTGCAACTGCAAAGAACGTAACAGAAAGATGATGAGTTTGAGGGTCAGCCTGGGCAACGTGGTGAAATCCATCCCCACCCTTAAGGCACAGAACACCACACGTGACCTTTATATAGTAGCAGTCACTTCTACTAGAAACTCAGCACTAGTGAAACACATCTATACCCCCCATCCCTATCCATGAAGAGCAGAACTTTCCTGGTACGAGTGATCTTTACATAGTGTTAATTGTGTTTAGCAGAATCCCAGGGTGAGTGTGAAACACACCAAGAGAGTCATTGAGGTGGAGACCTAGAATGTGGATTCTGTCTCCACAAGACTCTACTCATAATTAATAATTTAGATAATTTAGAAGTGCTGGAGTTCACGGTTATGGGCCCCAAATGAGGCAGAGAGCTTTCTACCCTGGCTTGAGTGAATGCTGGCTTGCTAATACCTCTGATTTCTCTGTTGCTGCCACAGACAGCCACAATGCATCCCAACATCTTGCTCATGTTCTTATCAACATGAGTAGCACACCAAGGGCCAAGTGTGCTTTGTGAATTTAAAATAGGCTTTCCCATAAAGCTACTTACAAAAACCAACAGTCTGTATAGAAAACATTTTTGTATAAAAGGAATAGGGGGTCGTCATGGAAACCAAACACAACTGTATTGGCTGGTTTTTTGTGTGTGTGTGTCAACTTGACACAAGTTGGGGTTATCACAGAGAAAGGAGCCTCCCTTGAGAAAATGCCTCCATGAGACCCAGTTGTAAGGCATTTTCTCCATTAGTGATCAAAGGTGGGAGGGCCTATTGTGGGTGGTGCCATTCCTGGGCTGGTGGTCCTGGGTTCTATAAGAGAGCAAACTGAGCAAGCCAGGGGAAGCGAGCCAGTAAGAAACATCCCTCCATGGCCTCTGCATCAGCTCCTGCCTCCTGACCTGCTTGAGTTCCAGTCCTGACTTCCTTTGGTGATGAACAGTAATTTGGAAGTGTAAGCTGAATAAATCCTTTCCTCCTCAACTTGCTTCTTGGTCATGATGTTTGTGCAGGAATAGAAACCCTGGCTAAGACAGCCACCATGAATTGTGAGTTAAGCATGAATAACGGGTGTCACCATGTTTAGTAAAAATAACTATTTTATTTACTGAACATTTAGTGCTTCCATCTAGAGAACACACTGATCCTGGGTTTTCTAAGTCTTTCTCATGTTACTTCATCCAAATAGCAACTCTATGAGGTTTCTAACATCATTTTAAACATGGAGAGACTAATCCAATTATACCATGAGTGAGGGTAGCACACAAAGAACCCAGGGACTCTGATCCTGAGCCCACCTCCCCAGTGGCCAGATATGTTTCTTCAAAACATACTTAGAAATTGAAAAAAATGTAAGATTACAATGTATACACTTTAAACTCCAATATAAGCAGTGATGTGTTACTAAGTCTACCTTGCAAGTTATACTCAAAGGAGTAAACAGCCGCTGTTTTCCTGAGAGCGAAGCAAAGACAACAACTGGGGCACATGAGCTGAATTCCTGTTTGAGAATTGTGTGGATGGATGAAGATGTATCTCAGCTAGCAGAATGTTGTAACTCATCACCCCAGTGCAAATGAATAGAAACAATTTTGTTGGGAAACAATATTACCAAAGAAGCGAGTGATAATAGTGGCAAAATAACAGTATCAACATTTAAGCTCAAATCACACTTACCTGGCATCAAGTACTGGTTCAGAATCTAGGATGGGATGAACCAGGCATGACGATATAAACCTGTAACCCTAGTACTCACAAGGTGAAGGCAGGAGGATGTAAAGTTCAAGGTGATCTTTGGCTATATAAGGAATTTGAGGCCAACCTGTGCTACTGGAACTGACATTTCTAATGTTCATATGCACACAATATGTTGATGTTTTATATTATGTAATATATTATACAAGCATGAGGACCCGAGTTTAGATCTCCAACACTCAGGTAAAAAGTCAGTATACACAAAGATCCCTGTAATTTCAGAGCTGGAGGTAGAGACAGACTCTAAAGCTGACCGGCTGCTAGCCTAGGTGAAATAGCAATTACAGAGTCAGTGAGAGGCCAGGTCTCAAATGCATAAGAAAGAGAGCAATATAATAGGACACCTGATGTTCTCCTTTACGGGTACATGCACATGCACGTGAGCACACACAGAGATACAACGTTTTAGAAAAAAATATTACCAATAAAGCAGATGGTAATACTGTCAAAGTAACACACAACCGTATTAACCCTTAGGCTCAAGTCACATAGTGAAGTTACTGGTTTTCACGTTAAAGATATCAATGCATGAACTAAAAATGAGTTGGCACTGAACCCATAGACAGGATGATTGGCTGAAGCAAACAGTTGTCTAGTTGAATAGTGATGGGGAAGCAAAGCAGAAGACATCGTAGAAGAAAACTATCTTGGTGTTCCCTCTTTCCATCTCTGCACCTCCTCTCTTTAAAGCCAGGCAGCCTGGTTTAATGGTTACTTATAGCAGAGATATGGAGCAGAACCTCTGGATTTTAAGATGAGACGTTGGCTATGGCAGTATTGAAAAGTTCACTACAACTTACAAAGAAATACCATGAAACTAGAAGCTAACAATAACCTTGAGGGTGTTTATTCATCTATGTCTTAGTTTGACCTGGTCTGTTGTTCCATAAACAGGATCCCACCATATCGACCAGGTTTCACTTGCCTAGACCTCACATATACTCCAGCCTGTCCTTGAACTTACAACTCTCCTCCTGGCCTCTCGATACTTGGATCACAAGCATGCACCTACCTACAGCAAATAACTTTAAAAAACAGTTTTATTAATTCTCTGTAGGTTTTCACAGCATGCACCCCATTCCCACTCATCTCCCTGCCCCCTCATATCTGGTCTCCACTCTCAGCAAATAGCTTTTAACAACCACCATCACAACAACAAACTAAGGTGATAGAGGTTCAAAGCAGCATATGAACCAAAATTACAGTAATAATCAGACAGATTGTGTCACACTCTTAAGTGGAATCTAATTTTTAAAGAAGCCCAAATATACTAAAGCAAAAGAAATCCAGCTTTGGGTTTATAAGAAATGCTCAGGTCCAAGTGATAGAAAGATGCTAAACTCTCCTGTTTGAGTGCGGACAAGAGCAGTGTGGTATGTATGCCGTGTGGATCCTCTGAATCCTGGGGCTTCACAGAGCAGAGACACCTGAGCAATCACGAGATACAAATATGAACAGACTGGGCCTGCTCTATGTGACCGAGCCTTCCAGGCTGTTCTGAGCCGTGGCTCACTCTGTTTTAAAGCAACAGGTCTAATCTGAGTTCCAGCTCCAACTGGAATGTAAGTGACAAGCAGAACCATTTCAACAATACAAGCCAACACCCGCAACCCAGCATGACACATGAACTGATCATTTATTTGTTCCAGTAGATAATTCTTTCTGTGCCTATATCCAAGTGTATCTGAAACACAGGATGAAGAGTCTTATCACCCACATCACAGGGACCCCCTAACCTGGGACTCTAAATTAGGAAAGGTCAGCCCAAGAACCAAGAAACTCTAAGATATGGAGTCCATGCTGGCCCATGAACTCTGTCCAGCAAAACTGCCTCAGCAAAGGACTTCTGTTTGTCCCAGGTGAGAGCTGGGTCACAGTGTCTACTGCTTCTGACATAGCCACATCCACACCCATCATTGCCTCTTACTCAACCTTCATCTGATAGATGTGTCGCAAACAGCTCTGACCTATGGTGCATCTGAAGACTCAACTGGCCACTATGGAGACTTCTTTGTGCAAGAGTAGCTCCATGCCTGCATCTTCAGAATAGACCTCTGAACTCTGTGACCTCTGTAACCCTTTCTTAGACATATACACACATGCACATACACACATATACACACACATACACACACATATACACACACATACACACATATACACACACATACACACACACAAACACACAGACACACACACATATACACACACAGACACATACACAGACACACACACAGACATACACATACATACACACATGCACACATACACACACAGACATACACATACACACACACAGACACACACACATACACACACAGACATACACATACACACACACATATACACACACATACACACACATATACACACACATACACACACACAAACACACAGACACACACAGACACACACACAGACATACACATACATACACACATGCACACATACACACAGACATACACATACACACACACAGACACACACAGACATACACATATATACACACATGCACACATACACACACAGACACACACAGACACATACACACATACACATATACACACACAGACACATACACAGACATACACATACATACACACATGCACACATACACACACAGACATACACATACACACACACAGACACACACAGACACATACACACATACACATACACACACAGACATACACATACATACACACATGCACACATACACACACAGACATACACATACACACACAGACACATACACAGACACACACACAGACATACACATACATACACACATGCACACATACACACAGACATACACATACACACACACAGACACACACAGACACATACACACATACACATACACACACACATACACACACAGACATACACATACGTTAACATATATGTATATACTTACTATATGAAATGTAATGTGTGATCTGAGAGTTGATATTGGTGATTCAGACTGGACACAAAACTAGTGACTGCTGATGGCCACTTCCATTCAGATAAAAAGCAACCACTATTAGTGACCCACAGCCAAGGCCAGGGCTGTAGCTTTTGAATCTATTCTTGGTGAAATCTGAGATCTTTCTCAGGGTATGCTCATGACAACTGGTACAGAAAGGCTGAGCAGAATTAGATGCAAATACACCAAAAATATAAAATTATTCAAACTTGCAAGAGAAGTTATTCAAGGGTTCTCCCGTGTGTGTCTGAAAACACTACCACTGTGCATTTCAAATGCTGTCATTTTCCACCTGTTTTTCCCAAAATGTGATTTTTCTGTTCTTTATTTTGACATGTCTAAATGTTCTTTGAATACAAGAAAATCATAAGCATCCAAAGGGGGAAGCAACAAGGTACAGGAAAGTCAGAAAAAAAAATAAAGTCTTTATCCCGTCAATGAAATGTATGTGTAACAAGTCATGCGACCCAACCACCTTCCCAAGAACAGCTCTTCCCTGTACCACTGTCCTCTCTTCTCACTTCTATGAGGACAAGGGATCCAGGTAACACTTTCTGTCACATGTACTTCACTGTCCACATCCTAAGTTTTATTACTTATGTAAAATTGTTTAAATTGTTCAGTCGGTATGTTTTCCTATCTGGAAAACTGTGTGTTTTGATTTTTAAAGGAAATAAATCACAACTTTTCCATTAAAATGAATGGAAATTGTTTTTCCATCCAGATTTGTAGCTAATGGCAGTGTTGGGGGAAGGAATTAGTCACTGTACAGCTAGGTGTCGTGGTTTATCTGTCCCACTAGAATATGAACTGCACGCCTGACTCATAGCTGGCACCCATACAGTTTCTTGAATGAAAGATTAGTGAAAATTAACAAATTCAATTGCTTAGCTGGAGTTAAGCAACCAAGAGTGAGTGGAGGAAGCCAGACTAGAACAGATCCACCATGTATGTAGCTGGTGGGTCTATTCCCTCTCTGAAACCGCTGTGCACAAGAACTGAACAACAACACAGAGTCTGGGGAGATCCTGTGACACTTCAACCAGGGATGGCTCCCTTTGCACAGTTGCAGAAGATGACACCATTTTGCAGATGCTTCTGTTTACCTGGACACTGAGAGGAAGTAGCTGGCGTACCCACAGTGGGATTGTGCATCAGTGAACAAAGGCACTAGAGAGAAGAGTGAGAGATGAGACTCACTGAGAGGTCAGCCACTGTAAGCTTCCAGGTCTCCGGTGGTTATGAGGATTCCAGATAGAGCTCTTGCTAGACCTAAGGCTGTCTGTCAGAAGCCCCTGACAAAGATGGTTCCTCCATGAAAGGGACATGGCCACCCCTAGCTTTGGCTAGGAAAGGAGCTGGCCACACAAAATTACCCATGCTCTCCTCCTCATTCCAACTACCTGTTGGCATCTCCCATTAGCCAAACACTGTGGAAAGTCATAGCAAGTTCTAGTTGGTAACTTCCAGACAGACCAATCCTGTGGGTACGAAGAGACATGAAAAGGGGCTCCAAGCCAGTGGGCATTAAACACACAGGTGCTGCCTACAGAAAGCCAGCACAGCACACCGAAAAGGCCAATCGTTGGCTTCACAGTTTTTCTAACTCTCATCCTGTTGGCTTGCCTCTGGGTGGGCGGGCTTCCAGCAAAGGCGGTTTGTATGAAGTGGTTACACCATGCCTAAATGCTTAACTGCGACTGCCTGATATTGTGGTAGTAAAGGAAAACACATACTCACATTCACACACACACAGACACACACACACACACACACACACACACACATATTCACTCACATGAGTACTCACATACATATTCTCTCTCCGCATCCCCCCTCTCTCTCTTTCACACACATACACACACACACGCACGCACACAAGCACACACACAAAAATCCCAAATACTCTCCTACACTGTCATCCATGTGGTCTTAGTGAAAACAGAACTTCATCTGAGGTTTTCTAAAAAGTGCCAAACCTTAAAGTTTTGATTTGCCGTAAAAATTTAGGCCAGTTTGTACTATAGCCAGGGCCAGGGTGGAAATGAAGGAGTTAATCTTGTCTGTATTGGTAAAGACTAGAGACCTCCATCCAATCTCGTACATAGTCTGGCTGTGTTACAGCCCAAGCTAGATCTTCCAAAGACCTTAAGTTGAATTGTGAGCAGTGTTCAGACTGAATCACCACTTGTTTTGAACCGAAGTTGTTTTTGTTTCATTCGGTTGCCCTTTAAACAGTAAAGGACAGTGTGAACTTCAAGAGCAGCCATTACACTGACTGTGGCTCTCAAAGAATCCGCCCCTCTCCCTTTGCTCTTTCTTTCCCTTTCTGAGAAAGGAGGCAGGATCTCTGTCTATTCTCATCTCTCCCCACTTCTAGACCTACCTTTCCAGACCTGGCTTGAACTGTCGGCTTTATGTTTCTAACCAAGCCAAGGATGGTAAGATGACCAATGCTGAGTAAGAAGATCAGTGCCTTGCTACCTGCTGGGAAACTTTCTCCCCAAAATAAGTGTGGCAGCTTCTGTGCAACCCAAAACCAACTGGGTGTCCAGGTGGACACCAACACTGTACACCTATCCATCCAAGCCTCACTGGATGGTCGGCCCCAAGGTGACTGCCAGTCACTGTCATCCTGTACAGGATATTAAATGGGGGGAGTGGTGAAGAGTCCACAAGCTTATTCACACTTTTATGAAAAATGTAAATTATTGAAGAAAATTGATCATGCAGTGTGTGACTGTGAGTGATCCAAATTGGTACTGTGGTGTTAATATAGGCCTTGTTGGGTCACCTGGTAGCCGTGCAATGAGAGACAGCCTGCTTCTTTTCTAAGGCCTTCAGTTTTCTTACTTATAACCCAAGAACAACACATTATTTACAGGGACATCATGAGAACTAAACGGGATTATGAGCATAAAAGTAATTGTACAGTCTATATGAACATCCCATAGGATGTAAGGGGGAAAGTCAATGGAACACATATACCACTTACTTCTAGAGGAAGAATACAGAATTGCATTAGCTGATTACATTGTACCCCACATGTAAAATACTATGCTTTAGCTCAATCCTTACAAATCCAGGCTGGGGAGATTGCTCAGTAGGTAAAGTGCTTGTTTCCCAAGCATGAATTCATATCCTTGGCACCCACATACAATCTGGATGTGTCAGCATGTGTCTATAATCCCAGCACTGGGAGATGGAAACAGGAAGGTCCCCTGGGCTTGCTCTCCAGCCAGTCTAGCTGGTTCAGCAAGTTCTATATTCAGTGGAAGATCCAGTCTCAAAGATAAGGTGAAAAATGTCCCCGTATGGGAAGAGAAATCAAATCTTTCAAGATGCGTGGATCTACAGTGGCTCTAGAACACAAGATTAAGTTTTGATAATATACCAGAGTAATAGAGTAGCCCCAGAAAGCAAAAAGCAAGTAGGATAAAATTAATAGAATATTGCTAAGAGCTAAAATATGAAAAGAATTAGGGAATAAAGTTGAACAAGTTCTATGTACTTAAGGTTGAAGGACCTAAAGAATAGTTTAAAGCACGTTTGGGGTTCTGTTGTGTCTGACTACAATGTTTCCTTTGTCCATCTACTGATGGACATGTAGACTGGTTCTATTTCTTGGCTACAAACATGGGTAGGCAGGTACTTCTAAATGTTAAAGAAGTCCAGTGTGCTCAATGGAACGCAGGTAAAGGAAGTCACATCCATGTTCATTAAAAGATCAGCCATTGAGTCCACCTTAGAACTGTGGGTATCAAAAGGGAGTAGGATAGCATATACTGCTGAAAGGAAGCATCAACTAAGATTCCAATATGCAGTCAGGTGTAGTGATCACCCCTGCAATCCTAGCACTCAGAAGGCAGAAATAGGGGAATCATTATATCTTTCTACCCAGCAATTTGGGATTAGCCAAGGCTACGTAGAGAGGTCTTAACTCAAAACAAACAAACAACACAAAAAAGTATAATATCCAATAAAGTTATCCCTCATCGTGTGTCTGTGTAAGTGCACATGTGTGCACATGCAAGTGTGTGCAGGTACCCATATGTGCCCATTGTGTGCAGGCCAGAGGTTGCTGTCAGTTTCTCTATCACTACCCATATTAGTTTTTGACCTAAGGTCTCTCACTGAACCAGAATTTACCAGTTTGCCTAGGTCAGCTGTCCAGCAAGTCCAGAGACCTTCCTGTCTCTACCTCCCCAGGGAACACAGACACATACGCTCTGCTCAGCTTTGATACACGAGTGCTGGGGGTGGACCTTGAAGCCCCCCGCTTATGCAGCAAGCATAACTGAGTTAGTCATCCCCAACCCCAGTTTAGTATAAAATTGAAAGCGATTCTGAGAGACAGATATGCAGGCAAGTACTGCAGCAACCACTAAGAAAATAACTTTATTTTTACAAGTGAAAAAATTTTTATTAATTTCTCACATCTCCTTACAAAATGAGAAAATGGCTCTTAAAATAATAAAGTTTAAAAATTTTAAAGGTAGTGTACTAGTGTCACAGTGGAGGAAAAAACTGCTTAAAACAAGAGGTTCAGTAAAACAGTGGACAGGGGAACGAACCACACATCGTATCTGAAACGTAAGTAGCAGATAGCAGATAACATGTCAACATCAGTGTTAGACACAAAACTGTTGCAAGGCAGGGGGCTGTCTTCCTTTTTTTTCCCCCACAGGTCTTCCTTCTGGCAATAACCAAATTTCCACTCTTTACGAGACACCAAACACATTACATGAAGGCCACCTTAACAGTCGGGACCTCTGTAAAGACTCTCTTTCTGGAGTGGAGAAATGGCTCATTGTGGGACAGGTTGAGCACAAGCCCGATAAGCTGAGTTGGGTACCCAGAACTCAGTGAAGGGAAGAACAACCCCTGAAAGTTGTTCTCTGACCTACCTATGCATGCCATGGCATGTGTGGGCTCTCCCCTTGCCCTGCTCCCACAAATAGTAATAGTAGACTCTATTCTTAAGAGAGGTCACAGTGTTTACTGGGGTGAAGACTTTAATGCGTGGATTTGTAGGTGGGAGGACCGAATTTAATCTAGAACTGTGACTTTCCTTATCATTGTCCCTAAATGTTAATGGTCAGATGCAGTCGATTCTAGCCAGGACAGGGTGAGAGCCAAGGAAACAGAGCTCTGAGCTTCGTGAAGAAGGACAACTTCCTCTCCTGCATCTTTCATTTCCTCCCTACTTTCCACAAAGCACTCTATTGGAGACACCACAAACCGAGGAGGTCCACAGCAGCGGAGAGTCCCTGCCCAGGCCAGGACCCGGGGCACTTCTCCTGAGTCATCTTGGTAAAGGCTGGCCCTAATTCTATTTGTATATGGCTCAACCTCAAACACCAGCTATAGATGAGTACTTTAATTTAGGGCAGTGAGTGGCATTTGTGGTCATCCTCCCCTGGAGGAACCGGAATCTCTGTTTTCTGGCAAACAGATAGCTTAGCGTGTGTCTTTACTTAAAGGTTTTCCTTAGGAAGGGTGAATGGGGCCTTTCAGAAGAGAGGGAGCAGTTAGGAATTCTAGGCAGTCCTAATAGATGAGGAAAACCAAAGATACATCTCACACCATCAGCTTATGAATATGTATGGCTCTCCACCGGTGGCAATCTCTCAGCCACAAAATCACAGCGAATTAGAATGTTTTTCCTGGGGAAAAGGGCCCGTCCTTGTGAGAAGAAAACGCAAACTCCTGGTGCTGTTGGTTGTAAACCCAGCCCTTCTTTATAAATGAGCTGAGAAACCAAGTTAAAGCTGCAGATCCGTGCAGTGAATTCAGACAGATTTGAATTTCAGATCTGCCCCGGTGGCCAACATATGAGATGTCTGTATTCAGGGTAGAGCTTTTTTCCCATCTTTTTTTTGGCAAGAATACCGACTGTTGGATTATTTGCTTTGCATATTTTTTATACTTGAACCAGCGTATATAGAATATCTTTAAACAGATATGCATTTATCTTCAAAGAATGAAGTACTCACTGGACTGGATAAAGTGTAAGGAATAGCTTAGCTCCCCGCCCCTCCCAGCTGTTAGTAAAGATCTGGGAGATTTTTCTCTATCATTTCCACTGCGTTGGTACCATAAAGAAACATATATACTCTTTCCCCAAGTGGGACCTCTCAGGGCAGCCTTTCTGGAATTTGTTTTGCTGCCCAGAGGCCAAGCTACCAAATCCATTTCCCACACCGTGCACCTCTTACGTGTTATACAAATTCAGGGTGGGCCTGGCTGGAAAAAACACAGACTCTGAACTCAGAGTATCTGGCTGGAATTGAAAGCCTTCATTTCTCAACTGCTCAATGAACATACAATTTCAATGCCTGGCTGGTTTCCTTACATTGTGTGTGTGTGTGTGTGTGTGTGTGTGTGTGTGTGTGTGGTGTAGGGTATCCATGTATAAGCATATATTTGTATATAGGTATGGAGATCAGAAGCCCACAGATGTCTTCCTTAATAACTATATCTTATTCTTTGAGATAGCATCTCTAACTAAACCTGGAATTCACCATTTTTGCTAGATAGTCTTGGGACTTAATGCTTGCACTTCCCTGAGTCATTTCTTTAACCCCTGTTTTCCTCTGTTCTAAAGTGTTCCTCTGTTCCTCTGTTCTAAAGGGGTTTCTGTAGGTGACTGAGAGAGTAACAACCACTACAAAATGTGTCTCAGAGAAAGGTCACAGCACAAAAGGACAAGGAAATGTCCACCAGAGAAGCTGCAGGAGGACAGAGAAGGAAGGCATTCTGCATTTGGAGAAATGTGTTGCAGAGGAGCCACAGTCAGTCCTCAAAGCAAGCTGCAAGCTAACTACATTCACTGAGCATGAGACGCACCACAGAACCACCCACATGCTCACGGGATGGGCCTCACTTGTTTTGCTCAGAAGCCCTAAGGAGGGGGCATCACTGTCTCCATCATGTAGGAGCTAAGCTAAGTAATTTATTCAAAGCCACAGAACATATACACTGTGGAGCCAGGAATGGAAATTGGGTCTGTCTGACTCCAAAGCCTGTGGTTTCCTGTTACACCAAACTGTGTCAAGTAATAATATCAACAATGATAATAATAAACGTCTTGACCTTATCAAGTCCTGAGGGAGGCTGGCTGTGCTTTGCTTTCAGAAGGTCAGCCTACCTCCACTCAAGCTTGTTCCTCACCCCAGTGTCTGTCCTGATGCAGGTGATCATTCAGTCTCAGTGATGGGCTTCCCAGCTTGATCCTTTCTTCCCCTCCCCAGCCTGTTTGGAATGCGAAGTCTCCTGTTCGCACCCACGCCCGATCTCATCATTTTCTTGCTCATGCTGCCAAGATGGTGGCTGCTACCAAGATGGTATCCACACTCTGTCCTGTTTTCCTGGAAAACTAAGACAAGGAGAACGCTTGGTCCAGAGAACAGACTCTTCAATCTACATACCCATTTTTCTGCTTGAGATCTCAGCACCTCTGGGAACTCTACCATGAGCACCCAGCTTGGCTTAGGGGTTCAGAGGCCTCCTTGTACTAAGCTCACCAGCTCCGAGGGACTGTCTGTATCACCCCGTTACCACTGGGTTCAACTCATTCACATAATCGTCTTCTCCATCAGAGAGTGTTTGGAAAGAGTGTGCACCTAGGGCCATGAGCTCCTAACACTTCACATAACCTCCATCACATCATAGGAGCCCCATAAACATTTCTTTAGTAAATGGCTTGGTTCTGCACAGCACACGGAGTCCATTGGTTCACTATTTCACAATTAACACAGTTGACAGTATAATTATGTCCTGAGCAATTAGCTCTCAGCGTTGACCTGGGAACCAGTGAACTTATCTTAAGACAGCTTCTGGTGACTACGCTTTAGATGAGGATAATAACATCATAGAATTTTTTTTTAAATGGCAGTACTCAAAAAGTCAAAAGCTAGGTTTTGTCTTCCAAAATTTGTGATGTCTTAGCTCCTTTGTGCAAATGCTGTTTCAATTATGATCTTGCCCTCTGCTTAAATTGATGAAATGTCCAATTTCTTATCATTTATTTCTTTCATTCTATCATCTTAGGACCTTTAAAAAAGCTAATGCCTGTCTTCCACATTCCCCAAGTAATGGATGCAACATTATCCAAAGTTTACTCAAACTTATCTGAACCTTTCGGGACTAGAAATTAGGTGGGAACTGTTTTCTTCATGAGATTTCTAGTGCTTTTTGGCTCTGGGTTGGCTGGAAATGAAACAAGAATAGCTTTTCTTGCGGTATTTTGGTTTCTCCTCCCAACCCAAACCAGGAAGTTCAGAGACGCACAAAAATTAAAAGAAAGGGGAAAAGTTAACTCAACTTTTTGAACTTCATACATGACTTAGGTTCAATTTCAGTTTGAGGCAAAGGTTCAGCTGAGAGCTCATTGCATCCAAACCACTTGGCTTGTCCACTGAAGTCACTGGTAGAGGCGTATATGGAAGGACATGGGAAGCTGATAGTATGTAGGGTCATTGTGTCAACCGCGTGTTCTGTGAGAATGCTATGCTGAAGAAGTTCACAGGGTGGCAACTGTGGTGAGTGCATGACACAGAGAGGGCACCCGCACATCTCATTATCTCTGCCTTTGTTTACCGGTCTCCTATCACCTCTCTGTCTGCCACATCTAGCTAACTATTTACCATACTGATTTTTTTATCTAGCCGTCATCTATCTATCATCAATATCTATCTCCCATCTGTCTACCAGCTTTCTCTATAACCTATTACTTATTGTTTGTAACTAGCTATCATCTTTATTTATCACCTATCACTTACCCCTATATTGTATCTAGATAGCTGGCATTTGTCCTATAATTCTCCCTTCTATCATCTATTTGTACTCTATCTGCCAATTGTCTGTGTCCATCATCTATTGATATCTATCTATTCATTTATCCATCATCCATTCATCATCTACCTACCTCCCTACCTATCAAGTCTATGTTAATCTATCATCTTCCCCAACATGTAATACATAATATAATTGTAACTCTAATAATATGACTGTTGTCTAACCTAAGTTTCTTATTTCATTCTTTCTTTGGGGAACATAGTTTCAACTATCAGTTGATACATAGTTTTAACTATCAGTTTCAACTGCTGCACAGAAGCAAAATGTGGATGCTGTGCTGATCTGGTTGGCTGCAGTCAATCCGAAATCCCATGAGAATTTTTGCTTAGACTTTGAAGGAACAAGAACCAGGTTCGATGCACACACAGTCAACATAAGAGCAATGGGGTTTTACGAATGGTAGAGCCTGCTGTGAACTGTGAGGCAGAGTGGGTCAAGGTGTTTTTCTCTAAGTCTGTAGGTCACACCTATAATCTTTGCACTGGAGAGGCTGGGGCAGAAAGATTGACATGAATTTGAAGCCAGCCTCCTAAGAACCCCCTTCTCAAAAATAGTCAAACATGAAGTCATTTTTTTCCACTAAAGAAACATTTTTGGGGCCACTCACGTGGCTCCAGAGGCTCACTTTCTGTGACTTAGCAACATAGGTCAGACCTGTCTGCACATGATGATGTTTTAATAAGAACTATGCCATCTGATATTGGAATCTTCACCGAGTTGTAATAATGCTCTTGAAAAAGTATGTGATAATGATTTATTATGAATATTTCAAGTAGCTTCAGTATCGATATTATATTTCACACGGCTCATCTCTAGGAACATTCTTTGTAAAACATGCTAATGGCTTGTTTCAAATATGTATTTTTCATTAATCTATCCATTTAAGGGTTAAGTAATAATAATAATAGATACCATAGCTATCTATCTAACCAAAACTTTCAGGGTAAATGGGGACCAAAGTTTTTGTGATTTTTCTGAAGTGTTCCTTGTGTTTAATGTAGGAGATTCTCTCAGAGATCGTTTGTGCACTGTTGAAACATAGGGTAGGCTACCGGCACTGGTCATCTCCTCTGAATATAGTAGAACAATCATATTCAATATAATGTACCTAATTAATATGGCACAAACCACGGCAGTGCCTTGTAGAGGGAGAGATGAAGGCAGTGTAGGCAGACCTCAGCCAGCCATTTCTAGCTATTGCCCGAGACAAAAGCCTTCATAGGGTTTGGAGTTGCCTTAGAAGATCCAGGGTCAGCCCAAGGTCACAGCAGATGCTGCTCTTGACTATTGTGAAGGTGGACAAGCACGGGCCGACCCTTCATTTCTTGGAGGCTTCAGGTCCCTTCTTGGCAGCTGTACTTCTACATTAGTTGTGCGGTGCCTCCGCCTCTGTGAAGAGGACAGGAGGACCTTCAGTGCCAGGAGAGCCGGATGCCAGGATTTTCGAGGAAAGTGGATTTCCCTTGTGTGTTCTGGCTTACGGAATCTGTCTCATTCATTTTAGGATAAATTGTCTCACCTTCTAAACAGCAGAACAGGCCAAGCTCAGCAGTCAAGGGCTCATTTCTCTCGGTGATTCTGAACACCCTGAGAATGGGAGTTAGGCAGAGGATACAAAGGTGTGGAAAAAGAATGAGGAGGCTGTCCCATCTCTCTGGGTCAACAAGCACTTCATCTGTCTTCTGATTGCATCCACTGTGAAAAAAAAATGATATTTGTTTAGGATCCTTCGTTTAGGATACGAAGTGATGGTAAGGTGACTGAATCTGAGACATCTTTATTCAAAATGGAAAACGGACACTAGATAGACAAAGTAATACCTTCACCCATGTATAGCTCGAGAGCAGCCTAACAGAGGTAATGAAGGGCCCAAGATGTGTGGACCCCTGGAAGCTCTCTGTCCAGCAAGCCTAGGCTATCTGAGGAAATTCAGAAGTGAGTGGCCACCTCATACAACACTGAGAGGAACCTGAGGCATTCTCAAGTTACCTAATGTTGTCCTCTGATGTCCCACAAGGCAGGCAGATGGGACCCTGACAGCTGAAGGATATTTGTGTCTCGTAGGCAGGTAAGTTCTTGGAGACCCCAGCTACTTTATTATGTGCTCTAATACTGTCAGTCTATACTTACAACCAGGGGTCTCACCCCTCTCTATACATGTTTCTACATATACATATGTGTCTGTTTGTGTAGTCCTGCAATCTGAGTTTGTATGGACACAAAGGGATCCCCGGAGTGTATCCATAGCAGGTTCTACATAATGATCTACATCTACCAGGAGATGGCAAAATGCCACTCGTAAGTTGAAGACAGGAACCCTAGGATTGTATGAAAGCAAAGAAATCATCATGGCCAGAACCAAAGACTTTTTTGATGTTTAACTTCTGCCGGCTGAGATCAATATGTCTGGTACTTCTTTCTCCTTTTTAATGGGAAGCATCAGATGACAACCTTTTCTTCTGCTGATGTGATAACTGCCCGATACCCCACAACTATGTAGCGGTGTTTCCAGAGTACATCAGGAAAGATGTTTTAAGGAACTGTACTGAAAGGCTGTAATGGATTTGAATGCCATTTTGGAAACCAAGCACCATGTGCTTTGTCTAACGAAATATAGATTGTGGGGCTACTTTTCAGTTAAGGACTAGCTCAATCAAGTCACCACTTATTGGCTGCTTATTTTTCTTTGCTGTTCTGGAGATCCAACCCAGGGCCTTGCAAATGTTAGACAAACCCTCAGCCACCAGCGACACCCTAGGCCTCCCAACAGTTATATGAGCAGCAAGTTCCTTGAAGACAAAGACACCTGTAATTCCAAGACTCAGGAAGTAGAGGCAGGAAGATCAGAAGTTCAAGGCCACTGTCTGCTCCATAGCCATCCTGGACTACTTGGGATTCTGTCTCAACAAACAAACAAATCACTAACACACGTGATAGAACTATCTTAACAGTGAAGGAAGAGCCCAAAGGGTTGAGGAGTCCCCCATTAACTGTCCAAGCTGGGTCTGAAGTCACTTCTGTCATCTCACAGAGAAGCTTTTGACTTTGACTCATTTGTAAATAGATCTAAGCTACACATTTCCAGCCTGGTCTCTGTGCTGCAAACAATGCTTCTTGGTGCTTATTCAATTCCTCCCTTCCTATGTTCCTTCTAAAACTACTTAGAGTGACTAAGTCTTAAGCAATGTGCAAAACCAGAAAACCTTAAGTTGAAAGGACCACGGATCAGGTTGCAGGTCGCACATAGGGCTAGGTGTCAGGTTGCAGGGTTCAGGGTGCACAGACGGAATGACCTTTATGTAGTTTAAATTGTTCCTGGGCAGGATTTGAGAAATAAAACTCATTTTATAGTTGCATCTGTTTTCCAAAATGATTGCACCATACTCAAAACCTCAAAGTCTGGAAGGAGGAAAACCTCTCAAGGGACTGAACTCATCAGGGAACAGTCCCATGTCTCAGAAGAGCTAGCCTGCTGCCCCTCTTCACCATGTCCTGATTTTGATGAAGATGAAGTGGTGGCCTCTCTGATTGTGAGGATCGAATGCAGAGCCAGGGTTTGTGTCGACACACCCAAAAGTGTGCTGGCTTTCAACAAGTGGGCTGCGTGTAAAAGATCTCACTCACATGTGTTGGTCCACAACACTCACAGAAGGACTGTGGACACCTCAGAAGTCCCAGTGAGTTTGTTATAATGTTCCTTGTGGCACAGGTGTGTGGGATGCATCCCAGAAATGCCAGGTTGTCTCCAGAACTCTAAGTCTCACTACTGAGGGCCACCGCTCACAGTCCCGGGAGAAACTACCAAGCTGCCAGTAATTCTGCCTGGCTGGAACACTGATGAACATCAATAATGAATGGCCAGAGCTGTAAGACTTGCATTAGTGCCACTTACATCTTGAGAGTAACCAACAGCCACCTGGATTTACAGCCCATTCCATAGGGAATTCATGCCTTGTGCTGAACTTAGTTGACCAGCGATGGCTGGCAAGGCCATAGAATCTACAAAACGAGACCACCACCACACTTCTAAACCCAGATCAGTTCTAACTGCAATCTATGTAAGTATCTTCATACCCTCAGATAAGCACAGCTCTTACTCCTCACCAAAGAAGCATCTCTTTTTATAATAGACTGGGCTAATTTTCTCTATAAAAACCAAAATGCCAAGGCCCTGGGTTCGGTCCCCAGCTCCGAAAAAAAGAAAAAAATGCAGAGACCAGCTATTGCCAGGGTCCCCATCCCCAATTAATATAGTCCCTGCATCTAAGGCTCGAGGAACATCATGTAGGGGGAAGAGAGGTTTAAAGAGCCAGAGGTCCAAGACCTGTCCTTGAAAGTAGGTCTCTGAGGGGGTAGAGAGCACACAGGGTGTATGTGTGGAAGATCAAGGAGCTGGGAGTAGGGGGAGAAATAGGTGTGAATTTAATCAAGGTATGTTGTATGAAAAATCTCAAAGAATTAATAAATCATTGTTATTTTTTTTAAACTCCAGGACTAATTCCCAAGCAGGCTGAAAGGTCCAGGAAAATTCCCAGACAATCATTTATGACATAATAATTACCACCCTGCTGTGGAATGATGGCACAGGCCATTTGCTTTGTACCCGAAACACCAGTGAACATCGTATGTATTGGAGAGTGACTCTGTTTCTTGTTGCTGTTTTGTGGAATCTGGTGGGTAAATTGCTTCATCTTACTGTCTTTCCCTTACCCTCTACCCCATCAACAGCAGACAAGCTGCCGCCCGCAGTATGTGTGTGCGTGCGTGGGTACGTGCGTGCGTGGGTACGTACGTGCGTGTGTGCGTGCGTGCGTGCGTTTCAGCTGCAGCCCTCCTGACTTCTCCGTTTCTAACCTTCGCCACAGCTCAGGTGCAGCACACAGAGGTCACACAGGCAAGGGCAGTAACCCCAAGCTCTAAGTTCACACCACTCTGACTCTCAGAAATCACCTTAACTCCTCAGTCATGAATCAACAGGTGGAAGAGGCCAGCACAGTTCCACCTTAGGTCCTTGACAGAACTGAACTGAAAGTGTTCCTAAGAGCTCTCTGCCAAGACAATTTCTTCGGGAAAGTCAGTTGGAGTGAATGCTTGGTTCTGCCGCAGGGAGAGCATTGCTTTTTTGCAGAGCATGTCAGGCCTGTGCAAAGGGGCTTAGAACCAGGCCTTCACAGAACTAGTGCCACATCTGCCTGCACGTGCTTAGTAAATGTAGATTTTAGCTTCTAGGCTTAAATCTCATCTGTGAAATGTGAACACCCATCATCTCCCTTGCTGTGAGAATGAGAGTTCCAATCCCCGTGGATGAAACTGTTTCCTTCGCTCTTGTCAGGTGAGTTCTCTGCTAAAATATTCTGAACGCACGTGACATCATCACGTGGCATGCTGGCTGGCATCTTCTCTCTGCCCCACCCCCACTGTGATGTCCTGTCTCCTGCAATCCCAATAAAATGCTTCTGGTGATTTTGATTTTATTTCATGCCACGAGTTGTCTGTATTTTAAATAGAAGGAAAAAATTCAGCCTAATTCAACTTAATCCCACAAATATCTATGGGAATACAGCTGTGGTGGCATGGTGGGGGGCAGTGAAGCTCATGGTGTTCGCTGTAGGCCAACTTCCTGAAGAGACACCTCCCCAGGCCTTTCAAGTACCAATGCCTCTGAAGAATCTCAGTCTCTCTCTCTCTCTCTCTCTCTCTCTCTCTCTCTCTCTCTCTCTCTCTCTCTCTCTCTTCCTCTCTCTCCTCCCCCTCCCTCCCCTCTCCCACTGTACCCCCTCTCCTCCCTCTCTCTTCCCTCTCACTTCTTTCTGTCCTCAAGGGCTGGGCAGGTTATCAAATATGGTGGAATAGCTACCGGAACCCTAACACCCCAGTCTCCCACCCGGGCTCTCAGAAAATCTGTTAGCCTCCTGAGCTCAGCTTTATCCAGCTAATAAGCTGCTGTAGACCTTTATCCTCTCCTGGAGTCAAAATAGTTTGTCTTCCATTGAACTTAAGAGAGGAAAAAAAATTGGTAAATCTATATTGCTCCATAAACAGTGCCTCAAAAAGTCGGTTCCAGTTCTGGGCAATTTTCTGTAATCATGTGTACTTAAGTGAAATTTACATTATCATCATAGCAGCTGCCGTGGAAACGATTCTTTTAGCCTGCAGCTATTAGAGCCACCCCGGTGCCAGAACCCTGGTTGCCGCACTAAGGGAAGCAATTTAATCAGTTTCTTTTTACAGAGACGTTGGACACTCGGCTCCTATTAACGCTTCTGCCTCCTGTTTTGTTTTCCTTCCCTGACTCCTGAAGTTTGCCTCGAGTGGAAATGAAAACAATGTCAATAATGAGAAATTTTAGCTTGTTGCTAAAAATATCCCCCGCCTCAGCAGGGGAGGCGATCTCTCAGCCACTTGCAACAAAGATGACCTCTGCCAGGCTTGGCCTCCATTTGCTAGTGAGCTTTTCCCTGGGCTCAAAAACAAACAACCAGTTCAACTGGCCTCCCTCCTTGAATGGAGGCAGGGAACATTCTGTACAGGAAAGGCTTTTCCCAACCAAGCACACAGAAGCATCTGATGCACAGTAAACAGGAGTTGCTGCTTTTAATTACAGGTGCCCAACTGGCCCAATTTTGATGTTTTTCAAACCCTGAGAAGTCAGCACATCAAGGTTATTCATATTATATCCTAGTAGGGCAGTAAAACGTTTTATTGTCTTAAAAATAAAACCATACATTAAGTCTCTCTCTCCCAGGATCACGGGGATACATTTTTCATATTAGGGGTCATCAAGTAAGCAGAAGCTTGGAAATAAATCCCAAGTCAAGAAAACGTCGTATTTAGAAATCTCCTTCCTGTCTTTAAGCCTGGAAGTAAAGTTTACATGGCTGAACCAACACTCTGAAATATGAAACCACATGGTCTCCTTACCCGAGGTATCACTACTGTTTGGAAGCTTGCCATGCTCCCTCTTACAAATAGAGAAACTGAGGCAAAACACTACCCAGAACTGTGAGGATTAGGGCCCAGAGGCTCTTGTAAATCTCTTCAGGCTGATAGGTAAGTTCCTACAGCAAAGGCGGTGGGACCATCCGTAGAACTGCAGGACAGAGTCAGAGGCTCAAAACTCCTCCATCTTTCTACAAAGCAAAATAATGACTCCCTATGATGCCTGATGTTAGGAAATTTAATCTGGATCCGTTCCATTCCAGGGTACCCAGTCCGACGGGCTTTCCTGTCAATAGATCCAATGCTCTCCTCCGATGGTGTCCCAGGGGCCACAGCAAATTGTCTGCAAGGGTTAGAACGGAACAAAGGAAGTGTCCATCACCTGCTGATGTGTGTCAGGCTCAATCCAGTTCTCCAGTTCTCTTGCTCTTAGTGTGTGTGGTGTTTTCTGAGATGCTGAGCTTCTGCCTGCCCAGGGGAGCCAGTTATGCTGACCCAGAGACCCTCTAATCTTCCAGCTCTCAGTTCCACATGGAGCATTCCCAACCACGATGAAGCATTTGGCTGTACCCCAATCCCTGGTGAAGTGCGTTCAAGGTATGCTGGAAAGATGCCCAAGGTCTGTACCCCCATAAACATGCTGTGCAGCTATCTAATTCCTCTTTCCCTTGCCCTAGTGGGTTGTCCCCCCCTTGCCCTTGCTCTTGCTGGGTACGTTGGGAAGGTCTTATTCAAGCTTTCTTCTTACATTTCCTTGAAGTTCTTGTTCTCCCCTGAAGAATTAGGAATGCTCCAGCTTTGTGATTTTCTGTGTGATATTTTTATTAATTTATTCTTTGTATAGTTAAATTTAATTGTCAGTCGCCGTGAATCTAGAAACGTGTGGTGCGTTAGGGAAGCACACTTTTGTGTGTGTGTGTGAAAGTGCTTCCAGAGAGGAGTAATTGTAGGGGAGACCAACTCTGAATATGGTCTCAGGCTAAATAAAAATGAGAAAAAGTAAAAGTCAGCTAAGTGTCAGCATTCTGCTTTCTGGGCTGCCTGGTCTACCAGGATGTGAGCAAACCATCTCGTGTTCCTCTGCCAGGCCTTTGCCAGCATGATGGATAATGTCTCCCGATCTCCTGAACCATGAGCCAAAACCCTTCCTTCCTAACTTGCTGCCTAGGCTATAAGTTGGAAACAGAAAAACAACTGAGGCTCCTGGGAAGAAGAGGTCTGGCTCTGCCCTAACGTACGCCTTCAGTTATCTAAGGCCTCACAGCATTAGCCCACACCACAAAAGATTAGAGGCTTGAAGACCAAGCACTTTTATTGTCTTGCTCTCTTCAAAGAATTGTTGTTACTCTCTTCAAAGAATTGTTGTTACAAAACTACAGAAGAGGGGAGAAGCTAGACCGAATACAAATTTTAAGAATAGAAACATTGTTTTTATGTCAGGAAACATTGTTTCACCGTACACTCGCAGCTGGCCTAGTGCTCATCTTAAAGACCACGTTGGCCTTGTAACTCATAGAAATCCCCAAACTTAAGCTTCCTGGTTGCTTCAACTGCAGTCGTGTTCCACAATACCCACTCTGATTTCAACTTTTCTTTTTTAAATTTAGCATACATCACCCACTCAACTTTAATTTTTTATTTTCATTCTTTTGTCTTTTTCTCTCTCTCTTTCTTTCTTTGTTTCTTTCTTTCTTTCTTTTTATTTAGCAAATGACATTAAATGAGAGCATCAGATTTGCAGTGGTAGCTGCAGATGCTGCCCCGTTCCATAGGGATCATTTTCCTTGTTTCTTGTTCCATTTCCTTGTACTCATCCTGGTACTTTATGACCCATTCCCTTCCAGTACACAATATGGTCCTACTTCATGATAAAGGATAAATGGATGTCCAAGAGTCTACAGCAGCTAACCTGCTGGCAAGGGAACCAAGTACTCTACATATAGCTCTGATTCTTCTCTAAAACCCTAAACCTTAGGGAGCTTCCTGAGGGAAGATGTGATTTGGTCAACCTTACACCCACTGCTCTGGTCACTCATCTTTCCTGAAGTCCACAATCTCCATGGCGACACCCACCTCACCCCCTTGCTCACTATCTTATACTATTATACACTTGACTCAAGGGTAGTATTCTCTTTTTTAAAGTATTGTAAGATATGCAAGGGCTTATACATCGGAAGTTTAGAAGTAAGACCAGTCCCGACTACCTGAAACTAAAGCTAAAAACAGGATTTTTAGTAAAAACGAAAACAAGCAAACAAACAACTTACTCAAGACTTTGAAGAGAACAATAGATCTGTGTTACCTATCACATAGCTTGACCGACCAATAGATTTGGGAAAGTCCAGTGGCAAGTGCTGGGGATGTAAAATGATGCTCTCACAAAATTTACATACCAGTAGCATCATACAGACTGATCATATTCTATCTATACATTTAGAAATAGATAGCTGCGCATATATGTGCATAAAAATAATCAATGAACAAAAGAGGCCATGAATTTGCAAGAGCAGGGAAGGAGTATATGGGGAAGTTTGGATGGGGGAAGGTGAAAGGGAAATGATGCAATTATATTACAATCTTCAAAAACTAAAGAAGATTTAAAGATTGTGCTTTCAGCCAGGCATGCTAACGTACACCTTTAATCCCAGTATGGGGAGGCCAAGGCAGGTACATTTCTGTGAGTTTGAGACCAGCCTGGTCTACATAGTGAGTTCCAGGATTGCCAGGGCTTTATAGAAAGAGTCTGTCTCAAAACAAAACAAAACTAAACAAAACAAAAACAAACCCTAAAACAAAACAAAACAAAAAAACAGATTCTGCTTTTGAACAAGTCTATTCAGTAAAGCTTAGAAGCATTGGGGCTTTGGTGATCGTGGTCAAGCGCCTGATTGTACTCTCTCACCATGCAAGCCCTTCTGTGTTTTGACTCAGGAGTGTAACTGAGGTGGAGACCTGGCTCTCAAAGGCTGAAGTCCTCCAGTCTCTTCCCACCTCAAGCACCACACACCACAGCAGCACAGTGCCTTTCTCAGCTTTACTGACGTCTTTGAAATATGAAATAAACTTCTCTTTGTTTCCCTTACTGGGAAAGATTAAGGAAGAGAAGGGACTTTTTCCTGAAAAAGTAGGTGCCTCAACTGAGGTGTATATCAGAAATGTTTCCTTCCAAACCCGTGAATTTTCCTCTCTTATATACAAGTAGATATTAGGTTATATCCTTCACACATATTTTTCCAAACTAATTTGGTTAGAAATTATGAGATTGAAGGCTGCACTACTCAGTTTGACCTTGGCGTGTTCTGTAGTTAAAGAGGAGGCTACAGTAAGAAAATTGCCCCCTGTAAAGGGGGGATTGGCACATTTCAGTTTTTAAGGATAGTAATCCAGTGTCTCCTAAGTAAAGAAAAATCAGTCATCCATTTCAATTTATTTGGCTTCTACGACTTTGCAATTACACATATCCTATTCTAGTAGCAAGATTGGCACACAGTGTGGAAGCGAGTAGAGCGGTCACCTATGTTTACCCAGCAGCCATTTCTTTCCTCTGTGCTAATAGACTATTTCATTTACTTTAGTTTTTGGAGGGGGCAGGCAGAATGCACATACTACTTAATGAGTCATACATTTTTAAAATTGTTTTATGTATGTGCAGGTGTGCACATCCATTGTGTGCATGTGTGTGTGTGTGTGTGTGTGTGTGTGTGTGTGTGTGTGTGTGTGTGTGTGTGGTATAGGTTAGAGGATAACTTTCCTGAATGGGTTCTTGGCTTCCTTCCTCTCTGTTAAGGCAGTGTTTCTCTGTGCTGTGCTGAAGATTCCAGGGAAGTAGTCAAAAGAAGCTTATAGAACATCTATGGAAATGCTATACAGATACCAGGTACCCCCTCAAAGCGAGGACTTTCACAGTCCCTTTGCTCTTAATTTGCTGATGGTCAAAATCACGATGTAGGAGATAGTGTTGGATGTGAGATTAGAGTTCTGTAGGCTCGTCTGCCGAGCTGCTGAAAGCCTTTGCATCTGTGAGTAAAGTGTCTCTTAGCCAGACTGTCTTTCTCTTTTCTTCAAACTGCACATGACAGGGAAGGCCCTTCTCTAGGTGGTCTGATTGCTGTGTGGGCCGATGGAGCTGTCGGTTTTCCCATATGTGCCTATGGGTGCATTTGTGTCAGGAGGTGTTGCTGTGAGTGCTTTGGTGTGGAGGTCAGAGAACAATTTTGAGTGTCTGTCATTCTTCAGTCACTCCTTCCATTTTCATTTGAGACTTGAGAGTCTCACACTGGCTTGGAATTTCACCGAGTTGGCTCGGCTGACTGACTTGATCTACCTGGCACCCATCTAACCATCATGGAATTCCAAGTGCATGATGTCATGTCCAGATTTTTATGAGTTCTGGGGAACCCTAACTCAAGTCCTCACACTTGCAAGGCCAGCCCTCATCTCCAGGCTTCCTGAAGGCAAGGCCAGCCCTCATCTCCAAGCTTTCTGAAGGCAATAAACTGGCCTACACTCACTGAGTTCTCCTACAGACAGGGAAGTTATCAAGCCGTATATCATCTTTACATATCAGTAGCCAGATAACTCTGAAAACCGAAATCCAAAACATTTACTTTACTATGGTGATCTGAAAGGCTGCCATTTCAAAGATCCAACCAGGGCTCCATGAACTCTGACCAACCACTGTTACACAGAAGGCATTGAAGCACAGCCTGATGATTAGTCTTCTCAGAATAGCATTGAAGTAACGGCCTTCTTACTCAGAAGTCCCTCAGCTCTGATCAACACCAGTCTGCTGCCCACAGCTTGAGAGAGTCCCAAACACTGAAGATCAGAAGCGTTCGGATAAGGTTCATCACTGAAGGCTTAGATGCAGCGGCCTCCACCAGTGGCATGCAGTTAAAGGTGTCCATTTTAATTGAGCTTTCCTGATCCGCAGCTCCCAAGGCCACATCTCACTTAATTTAGCTTAAGTGGAAAATACACAGCTTAGGGTGGCCATCACTGCCAATTTGTCTGAGACAAAGGGTTTCCCATCAGGGAGGAAGTTTAGCACTAACACTGGGACAGTTAATTACAGGCAAGTTGATGGTTGATCTCCTATAAGATATTGTATTAAATTGTGTGTGTGTGTGTGTGTGTGTGTGTGTGTGTGTGTATGTGTAATCGTGTATGTGTGTGTGTAAGCGTGTGTGTGTGTTTGAACTAGGGCTTTGCTGGGCTGGGTGCACTGGGAAGATACTTGGTATACATGGAATTCACAAAGCAAAGCAGCTTAACCAACTAGGGAAACAAACTGGGGGGTCCTTCAAGTTGTTGCTATCTGTGCCTCCAAATACTTCCCCTCTTTCTGGCTGTGCACTTGGCTCTCTTTTTCTCCTGCTTTCTCTTGAGGCAGAAAGGCTGGCAGGATGGCTCAACACAGCAAGATGCTTGCTCTACCAAGTTCCATAGACACAGGGTGACAGTATAAAGAGAGAACTGACCGCTGCAATTTGCCCGCTGACCTCTGTCTGTGCATCATGGTGTGGGAACACACACAAACAAGTAGATAAATAACCAAATGGAAATAACTTTTAAAAAAACTCAGTGACGTTTTAGAATTCAATTCCACATACCTTTCGGTCTTCAGGGTTCCTATGTGAGAACCGTAAGTTTTCCGTGTGTGCTACATTTGAGTGTCTAAGGATATTATTTAACCCAAGAAGTGGGATCCTTAAAAGCATTCGTATCGACCCTAGATGTGTGCCACAATCTGAAATTGTCCACTGATAAAAGTCCCTGACGGCGTCGTCTCTAATCCATAAGCTTTGCCTCAGGGGCACCTTGCTCCTGCACAGTGACGTCAACGCCGACAGGTGCAACTAATCCTCCTGACCTGTCTCACCGTCCTTCATGCTCGTTTACCTTGACCTCTTAAGTGTTAGACTCACCCCATTCTAGAGCAACTATGTGATTCATGTGAGACAGAGGAGACCCCCAATCCCATCACCACTCGGAAGCTCTGGCTACTTCAGTGAGTGACAACCTCAAGGACCTCTTGGTCCGTCTGAAATTCTTACTGTGAGATGTTCTCTAAACTATTCGATGTGTTTTATGGAAAGGCAAGAGTGTTCCCTGGAATTAATAAGCCACCCTCAAGATTAACAAGAAAAGCATGAAGTGTTGGCTAATTGCACACCAGCAACTGCTTGAAGGCAGTGAAGTAATTTATGTTTTAATTTTCTCTAATGAGCTATCGGCAGAACCACAAAAATACACTTAAAATTAAGTTATCATTGTAAATGGTACTATGTTGTTCTTTAATCAATAATTCTCAACCAGGGAGCTACAAAAGAATTTGCTTATTGGGTAGAAGACATTGCTCAGAATCCTCTATTAATGGGGCTTTTACCCTAAATAGTCAGAAAGGTTTCATTATAGTGTTTTTATTGATTATTTTGCCTTCATATTTCCTTCACTGATACAGATACAAGATTTTTCCACTTAGCATAAAAAAATTTCCAGAAATCTCTTATTGTTTCGACTCTGCTCACATTGTCCCAGCATATCTTTCTGACACCATAGTCACGTTAGTAAAATGTCCTTTAATAACAGTGTTACCCCTCAGAACTTAAGGCTAAGGAATCTTGAAGCTTTATTTTAAAGGAG